>NC_135211.1:11077913-11400413 GCF_052324685.1 Brachyhypopomus gauderio | reverse complement strand
TCCAGCAGCTGCAGAGGAAGCTGGAACACTACCACCGCAAGCTGAGGGAGGTGGAGCAGAACGGCATCCCACGCCAGCCCAAAGACGTGCTGCGTGACATGCACCAGGGCCTTAAGGACGTCGGGGCCAAGGTACGGCGCTGCTCACGCCGCCCTGCTGCTTGCAGAGAATGGCGCCGTGGGCCGTTGCAGAGTGAACGCGGTCGTTTCATAAGTGCCCTTTTCATTTAGCCGTGCTAAAGAAGCTCCCGGTGTAACATTTCTAGGACATTTCTTCACGTACAGCGGCAGCCCTGCTGCTATTGTGGGACTCTACTAGCCTGCAGAGTTTAGTTACAACCCTTTGGACACACCTGATCAAGTTACACTAGGTCAGGTTTCACTTCAAGGAACCTGGGGGAATCAATTAAGGGTAATCAATTACAGTTAGAACTAAGGTTAATGGATTTTAGAGGCTGAGTTTAGTATGTCTGGTGCAGTAACGCATGACACCATGCCATTTACTTTTACTGAGCTTTCCTGTGGCGCTTAACATGGTTGTTCTGGTTTTATCTGTATCTTTTAAAGCCATCTCACTTCTCTCTGTCAGGTGACTGGTGGCCTCTCTAGCATATCTCAGGCTACTCATTCAGCAGCTGGTGCTGTGGTATCTAAACCACGGGAAATTGCATCTCTCATCCGCAACAAGTTCGGCAGTGCGGACAACATCACGGCCTTGAAAGACTCTTTGGATGAGCCTCAGGGCGACGAAGCCATGGCAGGGGTGGCCCCGCCCCCCGGTCAGCTGCAGCCCAGCCCCAAGTACGTCAGCGAGGACGACTGCTCCAGCGCGACCTCCGGCTCGGCAGGGGCCAACAGCACCACAGGGGCCCCCGCAGGTCTGCCGAGCTCCAGATGCAACACCATGGAGCACAGCCAAAGCCCAGGGTTCGACATACTGTTTCAAGAGATTCAGGACCTGAGGGAGAACCAGGGCCGCCTGGAGGAGTCGTTTGAAAACCTGAAGAGCCACTATCAAAGGGACTACACCCTCATCATGCAGGCTCTGCAGGAGGAGAGATACAGGTACATGTTCTCACTGACCACTCCCACAGCTGGCAGAGCTGAGAGACGTTTAGTTAATTTGTGTGTGGGTATGTTTTCTAAATACCTTAAGTCTAAATGCAGCTTTTTGCTACTTTTAATACGAGGGTTTAAGAATGAGATCTGAAAACCTTGATGGTGCTGACAGTATCCATTTAAATACCTTTGGATTGTTTGTGTGTGTGTGTGCATGTGTGTCTGGTCAGGTGTGAACGTCTAGAAGAGCAGTTAAATGATCTTACTGAGCTCCATCAGAATGAAATTCTGAATCTAAAGCAGGAGCTGGCCAGCATGGAGGAGAAAATTGCATACCAGTCTTACGAACGAGCCCGAGACATACAGGTGCCTTTAAACCTCTCAGGGAAGCTGAGCTTCTGGGAAATCATTTATCATTAAACATGTTTGAATGGCAGTTTTGCATCATTTTTCCCTCATAACTTGAGCTTTAACTGTATTTGTACCTTCTTGCCTGTAGGAGGCACTGGAGGCCTGTCAGACCCGCATCTCTAAGATGGAGTTGCAACAGCAACAGCAGCAGGTGGTGCAGTTGGAGGGCCTGGAGAACGCCACAGCGCGCACTTTACTCGGCAAACTCATCAACGTGCTGCTAGCCGTCATGGCTGTCCTATTGGTGTTTGTGTCGACGGTGGCGAACTGTGTGGTCCCGCTGATGAAGACGCGTAGTCGCACGCTGTCCACCCTGCTCCTCCTCATCTTTCTGGCCTTCCTCTGGCGGAACTGGGAAGCCATGTCCCAGTATGTGGACCGTTTCCTGCTGCACCCTAGATGACCTGCAGGGGGAGATCTTGTGTCATGGACATGGGTGGGGCATTATGAAGGGGCCAGAGAACTAGGGCACTGCCTCAACTGCTCTGAGCTTTAAGGGGTGGGGCTTTGTGGAGAATGATGTGGAGACAGATCGCACAAACACTTTAATAAAAAAAAAAAATTATTTTCGTTTTTTTTTTTTTTTAATCCCCAGGAGTGAATTTGTTTACATTTTGATGAAGACTTTTTATCTGTTTACAGGAAGAATTGTAATTGTTTTGTTTTGTTTTTTTTTTTTTCAATTGTTGTTGAAAATTGTGTTGCTTGGAGTCTTGGTAGTTATTGTCAGAATATACTTTTATGCAAATGACCAAATAACCAGGATCTGATTTTAGACACTGAAGTCACAGTGGAGTGCTCGTATGCAAACCAGATTTAAATCCTCTTCATCATAATTTATAGTAATCATCATCTGCTTACCTTTCTAAAATTTGCTTTGTTATACTTTGAAACTTTTTCTCTCTTTCTCCCTACAAGCATTTAGCTTTTTCAAGGTTTCTCTCTCCTCATTCTGTGCTTATGTGTAACATCCCTCTTTCTCCTTATATGAACCCATGCTGCTGTTCGGACTTTGGCGTAGTCATCACTGGATGAAGGAGGAGATGGTTTCAGTTTGGAGGAGTACAGAGTTTAATTAGCTGGGCCATATTGAACTGGGACATGAAATAAGAATGTTGGCCTTCAAAGGCTCAGGCTGCCCTGCCTCTTCACCCCAGGCCCCGCCACCCAGGCCCCGCCACCCAGGCTCATAGGCGTATGCTGGCAGTGCCCCAGTACATGAACCTAATGAACATACTTGAAGAGCTGTACCGGCTCAAAGACTCTCAGTGCTTCCGTACTGTTTCTTATAGCGACAATGAAATAGTCCTTTTCAGTTTTTATTTTTTAAAACTAAATGAATAAACAGGCTGTTTTAAAAGTGAAATTTTGCCTAGTATTTCAATATCATTGTTTCTGTTTTTATGTCCTTTATTTTTACTGTTTTTTCATGTTAATCATAGCCATTTCCTGTCGTAGGGGTCTCACTCCTGATGCACCGCCGGCCCGTATCATGAACCTGGAACAGGCTCACAATAAAAGCAGCTCTACAGTACTGAAAAGTTTTATACAGAACCAAGCAGAAGACGCCCCAGCTTTATAACAGGAATCTTTCTTTTGTACACCACCAGGGGGAGACATAGGAGGTTCATCTAAAATACTTTGAGCGATTTTTTAATTAAAGGCCCTGAACTATTTGATAATTACTTATTGGAGCCATCGAATACTGGAAATGCATGAAATAATTAGTTGCAATACTGTATAGTGTGATGGGTTGGTTATAAAAGTGAATGTGAACATAGCTGTGCATGGGCTACATACACTATTAATGAGTTATTACATAATACATATAAGGAATATAATATGCGCTGTAGGCCTATGCGACGTTGGGCTTAGCGCCGCTGTTTAAAATGAGCTAAAGCTTCTCGTTAATTACTTCACGTCCTTAGCTAACGTGGAAAAGGCTGTGTAGGTCGTTACAGAACCATGTTTTTACGCCACGTAGGATCAGGGTAAGAGGATTACTTTAATAACGAGTTCCGTTATAGATGATTAAGCTCTGTTGCTTAATCCAAAGTATTATTTCATAAAAGTAACATAGTCTGATTGTTTTCCGTTATATTTGGATTACATTTTATCCCATTAACTACCAGCCATACAACTGTAGGGTAACATCGTTCTGATTCACTTTGGTAGTTAATGGGATAAAATGAACTTTTTAAAAATAGTTTCTATATTTAAATAAAAAATGTCATCAACTTTTCATTTTCTCTGCATAGACAATATATAATAGTTGTCATTATAAACATATTCTTTTACCCTGGATGGTTAAGGTGGCCCTTTGCTGTAGAACATCCTGTGTTATTATAAAATTGTCAAATCGGATATCCAATGTTTTGGCATCAGTGAGAATAAATAAGTATAAATAACTTAAAGATGCGCACTCAGGGAAGGAATGCAACGCATTGAAGCTACACATTTTAAACCTTCAAATGAACACAGGATACATTAAATGCTGGCGCTATTGCTGACAGCAGTCATTGGAATCATGGGAACAGTTCACTCAGGAAAAAAATCAGTAAAAGATCTTTGTTAATTTTAACGCAGTGTCGCTAGGAATCATATATTTTATGCTGGCTACTATAAATATGATTGTTTCCGTTGTATTTGTACCGGAATACCGTTTAATTTTTGGATTAATAACGCTATTGCATGCATTTAGGCAGTACCCAACCCCGCATTTTCGTTAATTTATTTAAGAAATTTAACAACAGCGTCTAAATGACCGTAAACATTCAATAGTTCGATTAAACATTTTAATGGCATTTAAACAAGTAAGTTATTCCACAAGGTCGTGTAGCGTATGCCCTTAACTTGAAAGGCGTTCTCCCATAATTCCAAACACGGATGTTTTAGTGGGCTAACTTACTAGCGTTGGGATGCACCTATGGCTCTCCCATTAGATTTGTCATTGAAAATGAAGTATCTATGATTACGCGAAAACATCGTTTTTTTTGTTCGCATTCTCCTTTCGGTCTGCTGTTATGTTTTATGTCTGTGTTGGGAAATGTTATTAAGCTAGCGTACGTTGTCACGGCAAACTAACACACTAGCCGGCCAGTTCCCCGGTTGTTTAGTCCAGCTCTAATTTTAGCTAACGTCGCAGTATTTGTGACATTTATTCATTGGATTATTTTAGATTAAGTCGTTTAATTTTCTTCAACACGGTATGCTGTGGCAAGAAGGAACCCATGATATGTTTAGTTTTTTAATCGCCTGTTAAAGGTGTATTGTCGGACTGAATGTGAGGAGAGTTAACTTTAGTTTCGTTTCCCGAGTGAAAACTTCCAGGATGACATTAAATTCTGGGTGTATGTTGGGAACACAACCCGGGTCAGAACCGTGGTGGACCTTCATCTGTGTGGCACAAGTGTGGTCGTTGTGCAGGTGGTCCTAGAGCTGCTGGACCTGACACACCCGCCCTATTAAAGGCCGTGTGTGCGGGTGACAGCCCGGGTCAGACGTACTTTTATTTTAGTGAAGCGCGCGCTCTTACACGCGTCACATGTTTACACTCAAACGTTGTTTATGTCCGTACAACCAGCACACCGCTGTCAACGTGAGACCGGACAACTGTGGCAGCGAGTGATTTAGTTTTGGTTTATTGTTAATTCTGCCAGCGTGGGACGAGAAGATGAGGTCCTTCCCGAGGTGGTTGTTGAGGCGCTTGTTCTGGCTGACTGCGGTTCTAGTACTGGTCGCAAATGCAGGAGGAGCAGGTGACATGGACCCATACACGGTTCTTGGAGTGTCTACACACGCCAACCAAGCTGAGATTAAGAGGGCCTATAAGCAGCTTGCCAGAGAATGGTAAGTAATGGCGATGATCAGCTGGTGTCCTATTTTTCTAGATTTATAGGCTGGTTTGCTGGTTTGTATGTGGAATACATATAACCGTATGTTTCATGTCTTTTATTGTAGGCATCCAGACAAGAATAAAAGCCCGGGGGCAGAGGATATGTTTATCAAGATTACTAAGTCCTATGAGGTAAGTAATCTGATATGCAGAGTGAACACTTTATTAAGTTCTCCTACTCTATAGTGTGCGTATGAGTCTCAGGGTTGAGCCTCATCAGGAGGTTCTTGTTTATCAGGACCTATGGTTCAATTTGTTCTAAAGCAAGGTGAACCATAGTTCCCATAACAGTTTAAATGTACATTTCTCTACATGTTTTCCATGTATATATGTCCATGTATACATATATGTATACAAATGCATGTGTTCATGATCATCTCTATACCTATACAAACACAAATGCATGTCAAAATACACACATACACTTATGCATACAACATAGTATATGTCTTTATGAATATAAGATAGCTAGGTACTGTTTACAGCTGATGGCTCTAAATTCTCAGCCAGAGAGTCTGAGAATCATCCTTTAACATAGGCCTAGCCATACACTAAAGGTGTCTGTTGTAAAGAGATGAGAGGTGAAAGAAACGTCAGAAACATCATATCGCCTCTCTTGTGCAGATAAAGCTTCTCGGTGTCTAGTGTACGTGGTTCCTCTGGAGTTCCCGTTGTATGTACACCTCTCTGGCATCCTGCAGATCCTGTCAAACGAGGAGCGGCGGGCGAACTACGACCGCTTCGGCGAGACTGACGAGAGCCAGCACAGGAGCCAGGCATCACAGGGCTTCCACCACCACTTCCACGACAGCTTCTTCTTCGATCAGAGCTTCTTCCACTTTACACAGTCCACCCGGGACTTCGTTGACAGCAAGCACGCGCTGCGCTATGAGCAGTATCTCAACGAGGTGGTTCCAGAGAGCTTCAGGAGGCCCTACCTGATAAAGATCACTTCCGAGTGGTGCTTATCATGCATCCATATTGAGCCAGTGTGGAAGGCCAGTGTTCTTGAGCTGGAGCCAGTGGGTGCGTCTAAAGTTATTTAACACAGTTCATGTATAATGAAGATGTGAAGTTCCTTGAGGTTTGCAGATGAATGTAATCTAATAACTGACTAAACTAAATATAACTGGCTTTATAATTACTAGTTATCGGCTTACATTTCTTGGGAGCTGGTAAGCTGTAACCTACTGGTCTTTGTTGGTTTTAGGCGTCGGAATTGGTGTCGTGGACATTGGTTATGAGAAGCGCCTGGCCAGTCTGCTCGGGGCCCACCGCGCCCCCTCCATTCTGGGGCTTGTTAACGGTCGAGTAACTTTTTTCCACAATGGAGTGGTCAGGGAGAACCTGAGGCAGTTTGTGGAAGGTTTGCTGCCACAGACGCTAGTGGAAAAGGTTAGATGTCTTGCTTACTGGCACGAGATACATGATGTTAGCTTCATCGAAATACTGTGAAATACACAGTATAAGATGCATTTAGAATAGTAGGGCTCTCTCCTTGTAATTATTGTTTTTTTTTTTGTTTTTTTGTTTTTGAAGTAATGCATTTAGATATCCTTTGAAATGCTCTTGAGGCCACAAAACAATGAGAAAATGTGCATTGGAGTTGATAGTTGATTCGCTCTGAAATATGGAACAGTGCCAAGACCTTTCAATAACTCTATATTTTAATGCCTTGTGTTTATTCAAGGTTACTGATAATAACTACTTGTGGTTTTTGAACGGTTGGCGTGAAGAGAACAAACCCAGCGTGCTGCTGTTTGATTCTGCCTCTACAGTGCCTCTACTTTATAAGGTAAGAGGCCACACTTGTGATGCAGAACCTGCAGACTATTGCGCTGATCATGTCGGCGTTCACCTGGGACTTCTCCTCGGGAGATTAAAACTCTCCTGTGCTTTTAGCTCACGGCGTTTGCGTTCCGGGACTTTGTGAGGTTTGGTTACGTGGAGCAGGGCCACAGTGAGACGGTCCGGGTCCTGCAGCAGTACAGCATCAACGTGTACGCCCCCACACTGCTCCTGTTCAAGGAGAACCTGGAGAAACCTGCGGACGTCATGCAGGTAGCGCCCGCGTGGGGAACCTAGTGGAGAATGTTGGCCTTCTTGCATTATACTGTTTAAATGTTGCTGTTCTTTAATTATGCTCTCTAAACTTAGACAGTAAATTATCTCATTAATATTGCCGTGAGCTTTTTCCTCCGTCGCTGTGGACGTGAGGTTATCCTGTTTGTCGCTGGGAACCTCTCTGATGCCTTTTCATTATTTCTTGTCGCCCCTCAGTCCAGGAGCATGAAGAAACAACTCCTCGACGAGTTCGTGTCCAACAACCGTTTCCTGCTGGTGCCGCGGCTGGGTAGCCAGAAGCTCTTCGACGAGCTGTGTCCGGTCAAGCAGTTCCATCGGCGCCGGAAGTGAGAAGCTGCATCTCCGTCTCCACCTCCGCCTCCGGAGTGAGGAGATCGGATTTCTGTGCTTTTAGATTGCATAACAAATCTCCGCTTTGCCATATACCTGAGCACCCTGACTTCTTCAAAGTGCCTTTTGTTGCTTTTGAGCAAGAACTTCGAGTGAGAACTTCTTGGCCTAGCTGATGCTTGTAGTTATATGAAGGCCTAAATTCCACTTAGAGATCAGTGCCTTTGAAAAGGCTTTTGAAATGCTGTGAATAGTGTTTTTTTTAAAGTGAAAAGGACTTTTTAAACGGGTCCTTGCATCTCAGAGGAGACTGATGTATGTTTCGTGCTTCCGTTCAGGTATTGCGTGTTGCTGATCACGGGGGATGAGGAGTCTTTTGTCTCTGTGAACTCCGCCTTCTATGACTTTGCGTCCTCGAACAGTAAAGAGATTTTGAAATTTGCCTATGTCTACCAGAGGCAGCAGAAAGCTCTCTGCGATATTCTTCTTAATAAGGAGGACTTGAGCCCTCCACAGGTTAGTCTCTCTCTCTCTCTCGCCCCATAATGTTTACATGTCATGGGCATGTCTCACTCCTTGTTTTCTTGTGTTTATGTGTGTGTTCATTTTTCTCCACGGGCACTGCTTGCCTGACTACCAGGTGATCATTCTGGAGAGGCGGAGCCCAACGGGCCGTGTGCTGTACCGGACAGTGACTGGCGGCTGGAATGGGAGTGACGAGGATAAGCACCGCCTCCACAAGCAGCTGGAGCTCCTGCAGAGAGACCCCGCCTACCTCAGTTACGACGCCACGCTGCCTGAGCTCAACAACGAGTTCGCCTCTGTAAGAGCGCCGCCAGGCTGAGTCCGCCGGACCTTTCATTGTGCTGCACTCATCCGCCCTAACCTGAACGCCATGTCCATACATGGCGGCCGAACTAGATGGCTGCGATTGATTGTCCTCGTGTCCTTCGTTTACAGATTTTTCTTGTTCAGTGGCTGAATTCTGCTTACAATTACCTCTCTCAAATGTACTGGGACGTCCTCCACTCAAACTGGTAAGCGCACAGATCCAGTGTTTCAGACACTTAAAAAAGCAAAACTCCATTAGGAAGCTGAGCTAAAAGCACGCTAAACATGCTGAAATTCGCTGATGTCGTTGTGTCCTTATGTTCCTGATTTGAATCAGGTTGATCACAGCTGTCACATAAACATCTTGAAAGCTTTAAAGCCCCCACGTGTGTGTTTGTGTGTGCGCCCCCTGTCCCGCCCCCTGTCCCGCCCCCTATCTGCCCCTTCCCGCCCCATGCTGTAGGCGCGAGATGATGCCCATCATGTCTCTCGTCTTCTCCGCCCTCTTCATCCTGTTTGGCACCGTTGTCATTCAGGCGTTCAGGTAGGAGCTGGGAAACAGCTGGGGTGTTCTGTTAGGGGTCGTGTTGGGGGGTGTTCTGTTAGGGGTCGTGTTGGGGGGTGTTCTGTTAGGGGTCGTGTTGGGGGGTGTTCTGTTAGGGGTCATGTTGGGGGGTGTTCTGTTAGGGGTCGTGTTGGGGGGTGTTCTGTTAGGGGTCGTGTTGGGGGGTGTTCTGTTTGGGGTCGTGTTGGGCTTAGTGTGAGACTCTGTGGAACAGCTTTGACTTCACATTTAACCCGCAGTGACTCCGGTGAGGAGAAGCCAGCCAGGCCAAAGGCTAACAAGTCCTCCAAGCCTGCGGAGAACTCGCCAAATGCAGAAAACAAGGCCAGGTAGAACAGACTTTAGCCCTCAGACTTAAAACAGACTTTTACATTACAAATGAATGAAATGGAGGGCAAAAGTTACACGAGGATTATATAAAGCAAATATATTCTGTTATTAACCAACAGTTATTGATGTCTGCACTGTGGACTGATGCTTTAGTAGTATGTGACCGCTCCACCACAGATGCCATATGTTTCCTCTCCAGCCATCCATCTAAGAAGAACTTTGTGGAGGTGACGGAGTTGACGGACGTGACGTACAACAGCAATCTGGTGAAGTTGAAGCCTGGTCACATTAACGTGGTGCTGGTGGTTACGGATACGTCCAGACAGGCTCTACTGAAGAAGTTCGCCAAAGAAGTGTTCTCTTTCTCAGGGTGAGTGTGTGAGAGTGTGTGGGTGTGTGAATATATTTGAGTTTGAGGACACTTGTGATGGCTCAAAAAGTGGTCGCTTTCTTAGGGTGTGTGTGTGAGTGTATTTATAAGTTTGAGGACACTTGTGATGGCAAATTGGCTTTTTGATGTAATCATTTATTTACTTTACTGTGCTTGATAGGCTACTGAAATTTCATAGTGGTAAAATTAGTTACCATGACACTTTTTTCATTTTGCCTAGATTTAGTTCCACCAGTGTTGCATATTTGTGACTGCAGATTAAGTAAACTCCTCCCACTTTGTTCATAAAACCTGTCCGCTCCTTATTGTACATCCCACATTAGGTCTCCTACTGTTCACTACTCTTTCTTAAACGTGGACAAGCACCGAGTGTGGATGGACACGCTTCTGGCCATGCCCCTCGGCAACAGGACCTCGGACGAGGAGGACAACAAGGGTGTGTCCTCCCGCCAGCTGGACTACACTGGCTACGTGCTGGCCCTCAACGGCCACAAGAAATACTTCTGCCTCTTCCGACCCGTGTTGGAGGGGGAGAAGGAGGATGCCGGCAGGTCTTCTGAAGAGGACGTCGGAGATCCTCGGACAGGTGTGAGGGCGAGGTCAAAGGGCGCGTCCCGGCCGCGGGCGTCCTCCACGCCGCCCGTCCAGCACAAGCTCAACCGGCTGGGGCTTTGGATGGAGAGGCTGATGGAAGGCACCCTGCCTAGGTACTACGTCCCGTCCTGGCCCGACCTGGGGGCCCTGCCGAAGTGAGCGGACCGGCGAGATCTCGGGACTGGGACGCACGTGCCTCTGTCCTGCATGCACACCCCCAGCGGGAGTTTATGATCGTGTATAGCAGGCATTATTAATGTCTGGGAGATGGCCGACGGTTTACTCTGTGTAAGGTGTGTCAGGCTTTGTTACTGTTTTACTGGGTTATGCACTGAGTCCTTTGAGAGCTTCGTCCAGGCACTGCGTGTGCATTTTGCTGTTATAGCAGGTGCTTCACCACCAACCAGTTTAATTGCCATAGACCTTATTTAAAACTGCTGCTTTAGGCTGTAGGATCTAGTGTCTTAAACAGGTTTGGCCAGATAGGGGGGAGGAGAAAGCCATGTGAATTCTCCGAGTGTATTTTTCATGTTTATTTCTGGACCTGTGGGAAGTGTTTTAGAAGCAGTTCCTTCCTATTCATACTATAGTCTTTGAACTGTGTAACAAAGTGGATCCACAAACTCTACATTTGGGATACCCTCTGAATAAAGATGGATTAATGGTCTTGGTAGGTAGTTTAAAAAAATGCAGGAGATGACTCCTTGTGTTTTAACTACAAGCCATTAATAATACTAAATCACCTCACCTATAAAATGAATGAAGGGTGCAATGTGTAGTAATGGGTGTGTCCATTTCCCTGAGAATCATGCTGTTAATACGAGTTTCTAGCTGGTCAGGGAAAAGCTATTGTAGAAAGTGTGCTGGCAAATTTATTGTCAGTGTCTTAGAGGTGTTCAAAACTGATCACTGCTTAACTAATCTTTGAATCACTAAAGCCCTTAACACCTTTACTTTCCTCCTTAGTAAGATATGTATGTTCTTGCATGAATAGAAATGTCACAGTTGCCTTGATGTTTTGTTTGAGAGACTTGACTCTTTGCTAGCATGTCACCTGTCCTTAAACCCTTAGATTTCTTATTTTAGGCACCTTTTCTACTCCCATGTTGCACTTTGACAGCTTTTTCTACTGTCTGTGCATGTGATGTCTTCTTTAAGAAAAGACTTGAGTGCAAGTGTGTTCACACAATGATTTTTGACTGTATTGCATCTAAATTACTACTACTCAACCATGTATGAAAATCAACAACTTTAGGGTGTTAAACACGTACATCCTCTCTATTTAAAAAATGTTTTATTTATAAGATGTTGCATTGTTTGAGCCATGTTTCCCAAAAGAATATTAAATAAAGTTTACAGAAAGGCTACGGTTGTTTAGTCTTATTAAAGAACTTTAAACCATATAACATTATATAATATTCCTAAAGAAATGGATCCAAATTTGAGATACTTGGAGGAATTCACGTTTTTCTAAAACACAACAGGTTATCTCTTAAATAGCAATAGAAATTTAAATAGAAATTTGTATTTACATCTTGTAACACACAGTAATCTCTTTATCCCTAAATACAGTTCGCATTTATGACTTAATGCCATGCTCATTAGCCCCAAAGCATTCATCATTCCCATTTTACATCGCACAGTATAACTGAAACGGAAGTGGTATGGATGTTTACTGTATATCTAAGTCCAGTCTGAAGTAGAGAATTTTTGATTCAAGACGTTACTTTTTTGCGTCTCTTAAAAAGCCGGACTGTGATAGGCTGCTTCTCTCTGATCGCTGTTATTTCTCCATCAACGTTCATTTCGCAGATGGTTAGACTTCTTTAGGGATTGAATGCACCCTCTTCATCTTCAGGTTCTCCGGACCAAACGACTCCGGCAGTAGTTCCTCCACCGTCATCTCCACATAGGAACCGTCTGGTTTGGACAGGTACACGTCCCAGCCGGCTCCGAACTGAAGGCGTAAGAAGCGCGACGTTACAGATCGCATGCAGCCCCTTAACCTCCTGCTTTAAATGACCAAGGTTTGAGGTTCCGAGTTGCCTTAGCCGTGACCGCACTAACCTCTCTCATGAACTGCCTACAGCCACCACAGGGTGAGATGAACTGTTCGCACAAATCACTGGAAAGACAAAGCAGACAGTTACATAATTATTAGCCGTGCATTAACTCTAAGCTTAATCAGCTTAGAGTTAATGGCAGTCATCACTGATTTATAGGTATGGTTGATTTCCTCGTCAACCTCAGTTCAGAGGATACATTCTATGCAGTATCTGAGGTAGAGTACCTGACTATTGCTATGGCTTTGAAATCTCTGTACCCTTCAGATACAGCCTTTGAGATGGCAGTTCTCTCCGCACAGATTCCCAGGTTGTAACACGCATTTTCAACATTACAACCTGTTAAAAGAAACAAAAGACAACTGACATTGCCTGTAAAGCCACTTTTAGCTATTTTAGCTGTCACAGGCTGTCCTATATACACTGAATTGGTATTTTATTAGAGTCACCTGTCCTTTCACTATTGGTGCTCCCCTGTATGTTAATTAGAAAGTGCAGCATAAAACCAGGTGAGCAAGTTTTCTGTTGATCAGTCAATCAGTGTGAATCCACACACTCAGCTTGGATAACCAAGCACTCTGAGCCATGAGGCATGGTCATTGGTGTAAGACAAGCAGGGGCCAGCATCTCAGAAACAAACAAACTTTTGGGATTTTTGTCATGTAATGGTGTTGAGATTATAGCGAGATTGTTGTGAATACTGAGGAAAGGCCTTCGACGAGCGGCGATCCCGTGGACGTAAACAACCAGAATCTAGAATCATTCCGATGAACAGTCACAGACAAGCAAACTGCAGCTGAATGCAATGCTGGTGTTTCAATGAACATGTCCAGATGTACAACTCATCGCAAAATCCAGAGCCTGTCATGTCAGGTGTTGACGGTTCAGGCTGCTGTAGGTGGGCAATAGTGTGGGGAATGTTTTCTTGGCACATGCTGGGCCCTCTGAAACCTGTGGATGAACTTTTGGACAGTAGGGTTTACCCAAGCACTGTGGCCAACCAAGGTCATCCCTTCCTAGGTATATATGTATGTCTCACTAATTACATTTTCTATTTTGTGCCAAAGATATTGAGTGCAGTGCAGTCAGTGATTTATCCTGTACTTTATGACTTCCTGCCATTGTTACTCAGGATTGACAAACTGCAAATATTGTAAATACCAGAAAAGAATGAGCTGTTTTTGTAATGATTACTTACAGGAAAATGAGCACAGACAGATATGGTCTACGGGCTATGGTAACATTTTCCCTTAATAATTAACATAAGTGTCAGTGTGTTGTCAAAAACACGTGTGACCACATTGACTGATTATATATATACTGTATGTGTGTGTGTGTGTGTATATTACATAAGATATTATGTGTTTTACTTGTTATTGTTTGCAATGTCTGACCTCTTATACCATGTATTATGTTATTTGCAGTGTGTTAGCCAAATAGGTTAGAGTATGAAGTGGTAAGAGAACAGAGGACACTGTGGTCTCCCTGCTTGACTCTAACGGTGTGCTCGAGTCAAGTTAGGAGTAAAGCTTTTTTTTTATTATGAATATGTTCTGAAAGCATTAAAAGGTCATCTTCCAGAAACATGGCCATCCTCTCTTCAGTTTTATTGGGTAACTTATTATCTTAAATATTAGGCCTACTATTTAACTGTCCTCACGTTGACGCTGTCTGTTGATATGTACACAAGAAATACAGCAAATAGATAAGCACAAAATATAGAAATTTATATATACATTTCCTGCACTGAATCGCTTTACTGAAATTGGATACAGCAGTAATACATTTGAGTGTGGATAGCGTGTGTTGTATTTGTAGTTTCTCACCTGTGAACACTGTCCCATCGTGGGTAAGGAGGGCAGCCCCAACTCTAAACTTGCTGTATGGAGAGTAGGAGAATTTCTTTGCTTCCAGAGACTGTAGAATCAGCCCGGTTACCCCAGAGCAGTTCTTCTGCAGACCCTGAGTCGGACCGTCCAGTCGTTCACGTCTCACTTTAAAGTCCCCCATTTTACTATACGTGTTTTTAAATGTGTGTTGGATCTTATTGAAACTTATCTTAATGATTACTAGTCGGCAGCCTTTTAGACGTTTCTGGTGTTGACATGTAGCCAATCGCGATGTGGGGATCGTCCATCCCACCCAACACACCCATCCCACCCCTTTCCCGCTGCGCCTTCATGCTCGGATCTTGCGCAACTGTCCGGCCGGATGGCCAACCGTATCCACACCGCGCTGCAGATGAAAGGTCACTGAACGACGACGGTCAAGCAACGACGGTAACGTTTTGGATCATTTTGAAACGACTTGTGCTTTTCAAGATGTTTTTGAGACGATCTCTGCAAAAAAAAAGCCAACGGTTCGCATTTTTATAATCCGATAAGAATCTGTTGTCTAACAAGGGTTTAGGCCAGTTTTTATGTTCAACACCTTTTAATTTCACAGGACAGTGACAAAGCGGATTCGAAGAGAGAACAAGGGATATTTCACTCTTTTCCACCAGTTTAGGTAAATGCAAATACTGCAGTCTGCCGCCAGTGATATCAAGAGCATAATCATTTACCATCTGTTTGCAGGGTAAAATAACATTTAATAAGCATCTGAAGGTTGTTGCTTTGGCCATAGGCCAACACAAACACGAGTGTCGCCAGAAACAGACAGTTCTCTTTCAAACTTTGCTTTCCATAACTCCCCACAGCAGATGCACTCCTGCGTGTGCCTCAGAAACCATATTCCACCATGCAGGCCAACAGACATGAGTCAGTACAGTCAGCTAAACAACGAGATGACGCAGAATCACAGAGGCATTCGTAAATTTCTTCTTGCTTCTCTTCAGACGCTCGCCACATCATTTTGGACAATATTTAGTCTGCTAAATTGGCCACATATGGCCGTCGCCAGATGCTGAATAATCTGAATCACTATAATGTGGATGTCTGGCGATGTGCCCAGGAGATACTTCAAATGGTTCTGTGATGCAAGTCTAACTAATTGACAGATAATCTGACCAATTAAATGTCTGATTTCCAATATGTGGGCTGGCCTATAGCAGCCCGTGTATATATACGGTCTCTGGGTGAGATAGACATTGTGGCATACTTAAATTAAAAGCTTAAATTACCTTTAAATGAATATCTCGCAATATTCAGCAAGGTTTGCCAAAGCAATGGATAAATCTTAGCCATAAATGTAAACATTTCTGTTAGACGAACTATGTCAGGTAGTCAGGCTAATTCGCCTGTAGCATGATCAACTGTATTGCATGACTACTGAGCTGTATTTTGAAACTCGTATAATAACTTAAGGTTTCTATCTTTATTTTGGAAAGGGGTTATACAGAAGGGGTATTCGCTTTATGTAATGCCTGCCACGGCAATTAGCAATGCTGACAGAGCACCTAGCGAAATGAGGTTTCAAACTAAACAGAAAGACTGTGTTGATGCCAAACAAGTGTGTATTGTATCTGGGTCTGTCGGTACCAGCCTGTTGGTAGAGTGGGTGTGAAAGCTAACCGTCTGAATGGAATTCAGAAGCATTTCTGTTTCTTTCCATATTTACCATTGAATGGCACTTTACAGAGAATGAAAATGCAGTGGTGAAAGAGATTTGGAAACAGTGCTGGTAGATCTGTTTGCATCAGGAGAAAACTAGCAAGATCCTGTTTACTGCTCACCATCAGAGGGCGCCACTGAGAATAGACATGTTAACCCTTCTGTATCTATTCCCACCCATAGCATTCATCTCTCCAATCTCCACAACTGTTCACAATTTTAATAGTGTAATGCCCTGCAGAGCATAGAATAGAGATCATATAACATCTCCATGGCAACCCTTGGCCATTGTTAAAGCTGTTGTCCCAGGCACAGGAAGACATTTCTCATTCCCTCCCAGAGTGTCTGGCTGCAGTTGATCACCGCTGAGTTGACACAGATTTGAATCAGAACCAGATTCATTTAAGAAAACAAGTCTGAGATTTGTCTTTCTCTGTTATAAAAGGTGTTCAGCATATCTTCCCCTTTTCCCCTCCCTAACACAAGGGGACTTCAGACATGCAAGGCCTACATATGCCTGTATGTCGCAATGGAGATATTGGATCAATATCATCAAGATATACATATATGTGCTCAATTTGGAGCAAACCAATTACACCAAGTTAGGTTAAGCCATACTGATATTAACTACAGGATAGCTTGAGCATGTGCGTAATTAGCAGTGAAATCTGCAAATGTTCTCTATCCATTGAACTAGCTATTTGTGTCTATTCCTGTAGTTTTCATCCTGGTAGCAAACATGAAAATCTGTCATTTGTTCTGTCCACACCGAAGAACATCACTAGTCTAGTGCCTAAACTGTTTGTATCAGTATCTTCACTGGGACGTTTGTACATGTATGGGTGTGTGAGTGCTAGACTAGATATTGAAATAAAGATGGACAGAAAGCTATTACTTCATACAGTATGCTGGATGATCTTAGTATTTTATATAAATTAAACATTTAAAAATGATCACTGTGAGCAGCAAATTGGTAGGATGCCAATTGGAAAAACAATCCCAGAACATTATTAAGTCCTGTAGTAGATTATAAATGCCAGCTATTTTGTGGATACTTATCTAGGAGTCCTCCAGCCAGTGACTTATAGCCAGTGGAGTCATCTAGCCAGTGGCCAGTGACTGATAGCCACACTCATGACTTGTTGACTGAGTAGGATTGAATAATACTGGATTAAATATTAAAGCATTGTATTCATTGATTATTGTTTCTAATTTCCAGCATTGTTTGCACTAGTTAATGGTTGCTTTGGCTTCCAGATATTTGTTTGAATTATTTATAAATTGACTAATTAATATACATCTTTGCCTCTGCTCCTTTTGAATATCTTAATTGAATTTATTGTCTGTGACAAGTGTACAGGTGGTTACATCAAATAATCCCTAGGGTACAATTCCTTAGATTTACAATCTGGTTAGCTACACTAACTCCACCTCATGGATACGAGTGCAAATGTACATCTCACTGATAGTTACTATCCTAAATATTTGTTTTATTCTAAACAAATCATAAAGTAACTCCAAGATTAAGCCACCAACACACAAACTGAAGAAGCCCCCTTTCTCTCTTCTGTCTAGCAGTATTGTTTTATTGCACACACAAGACTATTTACTGTTAATGGTCATGCTGATCCACTGGTTGAAGTTGCGGACTTTGGTGTAGACGCCAGGATAGTACGGATTGGCGCAGCTGATGCCCCAGGAGACGATACCCTCAAAGTTGCCGTTACACACGAGGGGTCCCCCTGAGTCGCCCTGAGGACAAACAGCAGGACATCATGTCTCGTTAAGCCTGAGAAGGCCCTCTTCTTCTAATCATGATCATCAACCATGACAGAGCATGTCATTCCAGGCCAATATGCTCTGATTATCAATCATATTTACATTATATATTTTTTCCAACATTATAGCATTTAGATACTCACCTGGCAGGAGTCCTTCCCCCCCTGGGAAGAGCCTGCGCACACCATGTTGTCTGTGACCGTGTAGTAGTAGTAATACCTCTGGCAGCTGGTGATGATGTCGACGTCCACGGCGCGGAGCACAGGTGACAGGTAGTAACTGTACACCTGCGTGACTCCCCAGCCGCTCACCGTGCACGTCATGCCCCCGGACAGAGGCGAGGTGCTCAGGTTCGCCAACGGAGCCGGCTGCACGTAGGCGTTAAGATCGGCCGGACGGTCGAACTGACCCACACGGTAACACATGGAAACAGAGTGCAGCAACACTTATGGTGGACTGAATCCATTTCTCAAAGAACACTTCAAGGACCACCAGACAGACTTGTTCCTGCACCCAGCACACTGAGACGGGCAATAAGCGCTGGGAGCTTAGATAAAATTTGGACAGAGGATCTCTGGCCCTTAAATCCAAAAGCAGTTCTGGGTTTTGTAATCACTGATGTAATTAATTTAAGTTTCCAAAGACTATTAAGCATTTTTGTTTAACTTACTTTCAGAAGCATGATGTCACCGTCAAATGTCCTGTAGTTGTACAGGTAGTAAACGAGGGATTTGGTGATGCTGAACACCTGCTCGGTTCCCTCCCACTTAGTTAAATCATGTGCACCCATCACTACTGTGATCAAATAATAACTGTGGACCAAAGAGGTAGGTTTTTGGTCAGTTACATGCTCATAACCTTAAATCATTTTTATAACTGTAGATATTGCTTGGATGTTTCACTATCAAGCTGAGGTTTTTGGATAGTCCCGTCAAGACTAATTTTAATAATATTAGGGAGAGAGTAAGAAAAGGATAATAAACGGTTAAGGTGTAAATCGCCTGAAGTTAAAATTGGTTTGACATGGCAGCAGTACTTACGGCTTCCAGCAGTGGGCAGCAGACACCACCCATTGTGCATTTATGAGCGTGCCTCCGCAGTAGTGATTACCGTTGTACTGTATGGACGCCTGATATTTTATAGAATTGGGCACAACCTCCTGTCCACCTATGATTCTTTGCTGCAGTGAACCTATGCAAAGTGAGACATCTGAAATCAGAATCTGTTGTATGTTACTTTTTGCAACTTATGTTGCAAGAAAAAGTAAGATTTGCGTTAGCATTTTCAGCTGAGGATTGTGACCAAGAATATGGTGGGGTTGTTAAACGTGATTAAATACACATTACGTTTTATTTTAGCTGCGTTTAAATGCGTACAACGTGAGACCAAAGTCGTGAAATTTTACCTTGAATAATGAAAACGACAAGAATCAGTGAACATTCAACACATTTCTTCATGTTAAAAAATCTGAAACAAAGCAGTAAACATTTAACGGTATACGACTACAGCGTCTTTACAAACGTTTTAAAATGTTACCAAATGAATAAGTAGATCTGGGTTCATTGATTCAGTTCTGTCAAACAGCCCATACCTTTTTTATTTTACCACCCTATAAGAAAAAATAATCGTCATAGTAATACCAGGTTTGGTACTCACTTGGCAAGCGCAGGTCAGATGTGTAATAATCGAACAGGTGTGCTCCTGCATTGGTGACCCTGGGAACCATGTCGTTGCTTTTTATAATGTAATCACATCTGTCCCTTAGGGATTTCTTGTCTTCATTGTTTCTTCAACAGAGACAGAGATGAAAACGATAAACAACTTGGCCCTTCCCAACAGATTTCAATAGCAGTGGACTCAATAGATACTGAAGCTTGTGTATAATATGTCCAGGAATAGGATAAGATACTAAAAGGTTGTTTAAATCCAGCACAGTAGCCTAATTTGTTTGGTCGTAGTAAAAAGAGTATCATGTCACTCAGTGACAGCCGGCCTATCAGATCAGATTCAAATTAAAAACTATTGTTATCATTACATGGCAAATTTGTCTCTGACACTCTGCATTGTATAATCCCACATCCACAACACTGATTCCCATTAAAATGTTTCACTACTTACTAATTAATTTATAACCACTGGAATAAAGCCCATACAAAACTTAATAGGAGCTATATCACTGTAATCTGATGGCAACGACTGTATGGGGCAGACATGAAGAAAGTGGCACCCTGCATTAGTGTTCCTGTCGTCAGCCGTCCTTTAAAGCTCTGACAGTGGAGTTTGTACCAGTGAGGTTTGCCTGATTTATAACCAGTTCTTGCTCTTGGAGGGGGTGGAGGTTATACCAGGATGTAGCATTATACAACTGCTTCAACAAGGGATTTATAAACAGATTTCATTATACCATTTTCCACATCAATATCTACATCTTGTTGCTGTTTTCCGTGATGGTATGTGGCATCATTTCAGAGCTATCAATACAAATTGATTTCCCCAGTTCCTTATAACTGTTACATGGTCTCTAGTTGAATAGGTCTAAGTAGATATCGTAGCAAGTATCAGCAGTATCTGCACCATTGTCCCTGCAGTCCCCTCTGTCCCTGCAGTCCCCTCCCTCTGTCCCCAGTCCCCTCTCTCTGAGCTCTTCAAGGAGTGCTCCAGTGAAGCTGCACATTATACTGCATGGTTCAGCATGGCAGCTTATATGTTAAGCGCTGTCCCATTAAACCAAGCTGTTTAAGATCCCAGAGGTTCAGAGATGATCTATGTGGGCCAGAGACACTGAAGGTTTCAGTTCCCACACAGAAGGACAATGACTTGTGCTTCTTTTGACGTGTTTTGTATTTGCCCTGTTTTTGTACTCATGTTTCATGACAGGCAGCAGGCAAACATCTTCCTGTACTTTCCATTAGATATTTTCATGTTGACCTTGACTTGTCAGTGCTGTGTCTCACTGTATGGCTACATGCTTATCTACCGTTATGAATCCCTCCCTTTGACTGGGACCCACCCCACACTGTCCCTCTGAAGGGGCTTCAGTAGAATGTATGACAGTACCTGATACTTCAGTAACAGACCCAATTGTGTAAGTTTGCCAGGATACAAGACACGGAGGAAATGTCTTTCCCTCAGGATGGGTCACACGATGACAGTGGACACAGACTACACACTTTGTTCGTATGAAGAGACACCACAAGCACTGTGTGCTGCCACAGGCCCCTTACAGGATCGCAATAAAATCAATCGCAATAAAAAGTACAAAATAAAATCCTGTCCCTCAAAAGGTCAGTGTCATATTTTGTACATACCATTTCATACATGCACTAGCTATTCACCAAGCAGAGGAATGCAAGAACATCTAAGTAAACAATACCAAAGCAGTTAGTTCAGGAACAGAAACAGAGAGTATGAAGTAATATCTGTCTAAGTTTGTACTGTGTCACTGATGCCCTAAGTCGTCTCAGTCGCATGTTTTGGAGTGAGTGGGTGAGTAAGATGTGACAGAACTTGGCTTGAGATGTGGTGGTATCAGCATTGGTGTGTGCAATTGAATGTCATAGCGTCTGCCGCCAACCACCATGAGTGCCACCAATATTGGTAGCTGCCTCTCAGGAATAGGACCAACCACCATGACTGGCACCGGCATCCATGGGCAGCTTTTCAAGACTCTCGGGTTATTTATATACATAAAAGAAAACTGGTTTCATTTATTACATTCTTCTTTGAATACTTTTGACTATGAATTGATTACAAATTTATTTAGACTAAGTGAAGGGCCAACACATTTATTTGATTACTGTGAAATGCTGTGATGCTGTCATTTTCTTCCTTATTTTGCAAACAGGTTTGAGGGTGACTGACATTTCAGTTTGTGTTCTATTTTTTTTATTTGTGTTTCCTCTGATTTTTATTTTATTTTGAAGAATGGCCAATAGAAACATAACCCCCAAAAGAACGTATTCAGAAAAATTACAGCATAGACTACAGAGCAGCGATTTTAAATTTAATGAAGATTTAATTAAGTATTTTTTGCTTAAGTCAAATTTGATTTTAGTTTTCAGACCCTTGGTCGGACCGTCCAGCTGTTCAACACTGTCAGCTCCCCTGTCTGCTTTGCGGGGTTTTGCTGTTTAGGTAAGTAGCGTTTGTCCGGATTTTGAACTTTTGCCTTCCTAAACTAGGAGACGTTGGGTAGGAGATAAATGATAAATGATCAGTGAACAATGTCCTTTATAATTCTCTGTCTGTGACCCTCAGTCTGAACACTGGCTTTTTGTTCATTATCTGTGTGTCGCCCCCCCACCCCCAAAGTTAGAATTTACCTGTACTTTTCGATTACCCCTAGATCCAGTCCACTGTATCTCCTCTCCCGATAAGAACACCAATCATACATATGTTTTTATTATTTTATTTTGTTATATGTTTTATTATTCTTAGCCAATTGTCTTAAGACACATCTTATTTCTTCTTGGAACCAGAGCCGGAGTGGCTAATCGGGAGATTCGGGAGGATTCCCGATGGGTCAATGTCAATCTCTAGTTTGGGCCGATTGGGACGGAAAAATTATTTTGAGGCGGATTTGGGCCTGAAACTCCCGGGTTGAAAAAGGGGCCACTCCGGCCCTGCTTGGAACCCTCATCGCACACGTTCCAGAGTTGAGATGGTGTCAAACATCTAGAGAACAACTGAACAACCACCGAGGTTGGGTCTCTTTCGTTTGAGGAGGTCTATTGTGCAAACGTCACGTAGGTAATATGTATCATATAGGACAAGAAGCACGCGCTCGCAGATATTTATTTGGTTTATTTGGAACAGGACGCTCCAATCCGGAGCCGTAGTAGAAAAAAACAGAGAGTGGATACAAAACACAGTGATTAAACGAAATCATGAACAAGTGAACAGTTCAAAACGTATTAAATATCAGTCCAATAAAACAAACTAACCAGAGGTGGTTGAAGCGGAGACAGAGCCAACAGAATACAGGACGGTATAGCGGAAAAGCACATAAAGTCCGCTCAGAGATAAACACATGAGATCAACATGGCAGTACTCGGCCAGAACTCAGTGCGCCCATACCGTTATAAATCAAGAGATGGTGATAGCAGACGGATGAAAAGATCGATTATCAACGATGGATTAGAAATGAATGGAGTGATAGACGAACAGTTGGAGGACCCCCGGAAGAAACCCCGTTCTCACTTATATCCGTTTATGTATCAAGTTTATCACATGTTCAGTAGTTGACAGTTTGGGGATTTTTTTCAGTCCTTGCTGTTTTTTAAGCTTAGCAACTACTTTTGAAGATCCAACTAGTTACACTAGTTAGTATAGATACCGATGACCCAGCGGATCCATTGGCTGAAGTTTCTAACTTTGGTGTAGACGCCAGGGTAGTACGGGTTGGCACAGAAGATTCCCCAGGAGACGATACCCTCCAAATAATGGTCACACACGAGGGGGCCGCCGGAGTCACCCTGGTCAAAAAGAGGATGTAACGTAGTCTCCGAGAGGCCTGGGACCACTGGGTGTGAGACCGAGTGTCCACAACAGCTTGACGCATATAGCTTTTTTAAAGCTTTTACGGTTTGTTTTCATATTTTTTTACCTTGTATAATGGCCAATATTGACCAGTAAGGTTTTTTTATAATATATTCTACAGACTGCAGTGTAATTAACACGCCAGTATTAATCATAGACTTTAAAGACCTTAATTCTAGTTCTTGAATGGACTCACCTGGCAGGAGTCTTTCCCCCCCAGGGGAGAGCCGGCACACAACATGTTCTCCGTGATCCTGTAGTTGTAGTACATCTGGCAGTTCATGATTTGAATATCGACGGCCCGGAGCACAGGCGACAAGTAATAAGCAAACAGTTGCGTGATTCCCCAGCCGCTCACCGTGCACGTCGCGCCCCCGGACAGTGGCGGGGCGTTCAAGCTCGCCAGCGGAGCCGGCTTCACGTAGGCGTTAAGATCGGCCGGACGGTCGAACTGACCCACACGGTAACACATGGAAACAGAGTGCAGCAACACTTATGGTGGACTGAAGCCATTTCTCAAATAACACTTCAAGGACCACCAGACAGACTCTTGTTCCTGCACCCAGCACACTGAGACGGGCAATAAGCGCTGGGAGCTTAGATTAAATTTGGACAGAGGATCTCTGGCCCTTAAATCCAAAGCCAAAAATGTGTAAATAACTGATAAATAGTTCATGCAGTGTTATATCCTCCCATTATGTATGACTCAGGCCTACATCAACTGTTAGTGAACTGCCAGTGATTATAAAATCCAGGATCGCCCAGGATTTGAAAGCGGGGATCAGAATTGCTAAATATCTGGGTGCAAATATCTGGGTGCATAATTCTAGAAGCATACAGTCATCATTCTGTGTAAATAAAATAAATAACAACTTTCATTTCTGTCCAACCATCGAACACACACGAACTGGATGAAAGCCTACAGACCATCAAAGACTAATCAGTTATTTTGGTTTAACTTACTTTCAGAAGCATGATGTCACCGTCAAGTGTCCTGTAGTTGTACATGTAGTAGACGACGGTTTTGGTGACGTTGAACACCTGTTCGGTTGCCTCATTCGCAGTTAAATCGTGTGCACCCAGCACTACTTTGATCAAATGGTTTCTGTATACCAAAAACGTAGATTTCATATTTATTTGGGTTGATTTATATTTGTATCAGTACTGTTGACTAGCTGTTTCGGTTTCAAGGTAGCATTCAATTCCTTAGGAAGGCTAATATTTATATGGACTACGTATAAATCCGCTGCAGTAAAAATTAATGTGACATGGTTGCAGTACTTACGGCTTCCAGCAGTGGGCAGCAGACACCACCCACTGTGCATGTATGAGCGTGCCTCCGCAGTAGTGATTACCGTTGTACTGTATGGACGCCTGATATTTTATAGAATTGGGCACAACCTCCTGTCCACCTATGATTCTTTGCTGCAGTGAACCTATTACAAAAGAAAATTATGAAAAGGTATGGAGAAAATTAGAATCTAGTCTAAGTAATGCTTTGTAAATTGTAAATAACGTACGGTTTGCGTTCTGTGTAAAAATGTTTAAAATATTTAGCCTTTTGCGCAAAAGGACCAAGTGATCGAAAATTATCAGGTCTGGTTGTTTAATGTTATTAAATATAAATTACGTTCTGCCTTCACTACATTTAAATGTGTATGAGATTACAATTGTGCAACTTTACCTGGAATAATGAAAACGGCAAGAAGCAGTGAATATTCAACACATTTCTTCATGTTAAAAACTGAAACAAAGTAGTAAATATTTCAAATGTCTTCAAATCTTCAAATAGTGTATTCAAATCTATGGACGCTCCCACTTTATGACGACTTCACTGTATCATAAAGGCTTAGAAAGTCTCAAACGTATGAAGGGGTCAGGGTTCACCGATTCATGTATACCAACATACCGTTTTGTTTTTGTTATTTAAATTTCCATCATAAAAGGAGAAAAATAACCATTACAATAATGGTACTCACTTGGCAAGTGCAGGTCAGATGTGTAATAATCGAACAGGTGCTCCTGCATTGGAGACGCTGGGAAACATGGATCTGCTTTTATAGTGTAATCACATCTGTCCCTTAGGTAAGACCGCTTGTTTTCTCTATTGTTTCTTCAACCCAGACAGAGATGAAAATGAGGAACTGTTTGGCCCTGCCCAGCAGATTTCAGTAGTTTAATAGGAGCGGGCTCTTTCAATAACGCTGGAATGTGTCCTGGAGTTGGATGAGAAATTAAAACGCAGAATAAAATCCAATACAGTAATTTGGCAGACATCATTTGGCAGACCTGTATAGGTCAAAGTGAAAGGAGTGGTGTTTCACTGAGATTAGACTCAAATATAAACCCACATGAAGTCTGTTTTTTCTACAGTTATAACATTTCTTTTACAGAATTTAACACGAAGTATTTCCTTAAAAGTAATACTTTTCTGATCTATGATTTCAGCAGCACCAATAAAATTTCATTTAACCAGCGTCTTCTAAGTGATCCTCAGCCAATAGTCCTAGAGGTCATTGCAGAGGTGACCTTTTCCTTGCCTGAGTGGCTAAAACTCGCTCTGCATTTTGTCCCTATCCCCACTGCATACGTACCCCATGCAATCTACCGAATGCACACATGCCCTTACAGAACCCCACATTCCTGTAATCCCACCACCGCACACATGCCCCTTAATCCCACCACCGCACACATGCCCCTTAATCCCACCACCGCACACATGCCCCTGTAATCCCACCACCGCACACATGACCCTCTAATCCCACCACCGCACACATGCCCGTCTAAACCCACCACCGCACACACGACCCTCTAATCCCACCACCGCACACATGCCCCTGTAATCCCACAACCGCACACATGCCCCTGTAATCCCACCACCGCACACATGCCCCTGTAATCCCACCACCGCACACATGCCACTGTAATCCCACCACCGCCCTCATGCCACTGTAATCCCACCATCGCACACATGCCCCTGTAATCCCACTATCGCACACATGCCCCTGTAATCCCACTATCGCACACATGCTCCTGTAATCCCACTATCGCACACATGCTCCTGTAATCCCACTATCGCACACATGCTCCTGAAATCCCACCACTGCACCAATGACCCTGCAGTCTCCCCACTGTACACACATCTCTGTAATCCCCCTCACTGTACCCATCCCCCTGTAATCCCCACTGTACACACATTTCTGTAATCCCCTTAACTGTATCCACCCCCTCTAATCCACCTCACTGTAGCCATACCCCTGTAATCCCCTTCTCCCTGTAATCTCCCCACTGCAGTCATGTCCCCATAATTCTCCCCCAATCTGCATGTCCACATGCCCCTACAGTTCTCCCTTCTCTTTTAGATGTGGAGTGTATGTGAATGCACAACATCACTGCACATTCAAGAAACAACCAAACTACCTTGTCATGCTTTAGAATGTCTTTTGGACAGGATTACATATTGTATGTCGGTTTGTCTTTTTCAGTGTATGCTGTCTGATTTTCATGTCAATGTGTCCTGAAAAGATGCTTTCTGAAAAATGTCCCCTACATAGTTCTTTCATTTTGGTATTAAGTATCATGTTTCATACCAGGCTAACAATGTACGAGTTATGTCCTGCTGGAGAGTTGGAGGAGAAGGGAGCCAAATGTGACTTCTTGTGAACTGTGAATAGTTTTCTGTTGGGCTGCCTGACATCAGACACTGGAGGATGGTCACCAATGCAGTTTTCTCTCAGAGATGAGGAGGGGTTTAGAGAAGGTTTATCTGTGCTAACTTTTGATGTTTTCCTGCATTCACCATCCGCATCATGGCAACATATATACTGTCTTGGTTCTTGGTGGTTTTGACTGTGTTTCTGGCCAACTGTGAGTATATTTCTGATCATTTTAAAACTAGTACAGTTGACCTGGTGCAGTTTTTTTTCATTATCAACTTAAAATGCTCTGACCTTGTCAATGCTTGAATGTTGGGCTCCTCATTATATAAATATATGCATAAATAATTTTTAGCTGTTTATGTTTCTTGGACTTAAATTTTCATTTTTATGATCTTCCTGTCTGCACAATAACAGATTAGGTTTGGATTAGGTGTTCAGATAGGTGCTCTCCCAAAGGTTCCAAGCTGTTTAGGACACAGGTTCAGAGATGACCTCTGTGGGCCAGACACATTTTGAAGTTTTCAGTCCCCACAGAGGAGTAACAACCTGTCTGTCAATGTGTTTTGTACTTCATCCATTTCCATAATCACGCTTCTTGACAGCCAACAGCCAGAAATGTGGTTGTACCTATATATTCTTCTTTATCTGCCACCAGCAGGTCTTTCGTCATACCTTGAGCAATCTGTCCATTTCTCCTAGCAGGTGAAGATTTCATCCAGAGCCGTATAATTGGCAGCTATGCGGCTACGGCAAATTCATTCAAATATACGGTGTCTTTGCAAACCTCCAGAGCCCAGCATTTCTGTGGCGGCTCCCTGGTGCACCGGTCCTGGGTGCTCACTGCCGCACGCTGTAATATAGGGTGTGTCTGCTTTTATTTCACTTTCTCTGTGTGCTGTTCTTATATTTTGTAAGAGCTAACTGTGTTAAGGCTGATTGGGGTCTATGAAAACATTTGGTCAGTGCGTGACCAGCTCATGGTCAGTGCATCTTGGCCTATAGAATCATTCTTAGGGGGAGTAGGGTCTTACGTGGTCGATAATTGACTTTTGATGTTCTATTTGGGAAAGGGGTTCTGCATTTGTCACCACCATCATGTATCACATACAGGTGTTTGTTATAGATACCAGCATACGTGCATTTATAGCATCTCTGCTGGCGAGACTTTATGCATCATGATCGCTTACATTCTCATTCATGATGCAAATATAGTTTAGAGTTTCTTTTATCATTAAATGTAACTACAAATGCATTGAAACGCCACTGGATGATGTGGTTTCATTTTGCTCTTCTTTATGTTATGAAATCTGCTAAATAAAGTTGGGGTGTTTGAGTGAATGACAAGTGGGGCAAAGACACTCGGTCTGTTAGCGAAGCCGTAACCAGACAGCAGAGCACACAGACACACCACAAGGAGGCTGACCTTGACTTGTCAGTGCTGTGTCTCACTGTATGGCTACATGCTTATCTACCGTTATGAATCCCTCCCTTTGACTGGGACCCACCCCACACTGTCCCTCTGAAGGGCGCCAGCACAGCGTCAGTGCCTGATGCTTCAGTACAACACAGTTGCTGCATAAATATGACAGAAAAAAGTGCAGATATTGTGGGTGAAAATCAATTAAATAAAGACAAATACTTCTAGTGTTGCAGAACCTTATGATTCACTTGTGAGAAACGGATTGAGCTAATTGAGCTCTAGATTAAAGGATTCTCTGTAAGACTATGAGACTATATATGTAAGATTATGCCTATAAGTTAAGTGATCATACCAGATCACTTAGGTAAAGGGAGGTTGTTAGGTAAAGGGAGGTTGTTGGGTAAAGGGAGGTTGTTGGGTAAAGGGAGGTTGTTAGGTAAAGGGAGGTTGTTAGGTAAAGGGAGGTTGTTAGGTAAAGGTTCATCTGTGTCTGAACTAAATTGAATTTGTGTGACATGATGCTCATTTTTCATCTACTGAGATGGACATGTCTGAATCTCAGGGTGGACCACATGATGATAGTGGCTGGAGACCACACACTGGGTGTGTATGAAGGCACGGAGCAGTATTCTAAACCCCAGTCTCTCATTCCTCACCCACACTATGACAAGAGCTCCAGCAACGCTGACATCATGCTTATTAAGGTAAAGCCATTCTGAAAATGGAGTCTAAGCTTAGATTTGTTTTTGGTTAAATACAAAAAATATTACATTTACAGCAAATCAAGGCATTTCAAGGCATTTCATTGGTCTTCATACATGTGAAATATATATTAGTGCTGTCAATTCCAGGTGCCACGATTAAAAGTCCTCACCAGGATTTTGCTCAGGCTTCCTGGATTGTGTTGATTCCACTAATTTTACCTAGATTTAGCAAGCTTGAGCAAAATCCTGGTGAGGACTTTTAATCGCGGCACCTGGAATTGACAGCACTAATATATATATATATATATATATATATATATATATATATATATATATATATATATATATATATGGAATAAGCCCTTTTTATATCATTCTAAACACATGTATCACTTAATTGTAACTGTAAATATTACCTTATTCATCGATTAAAGTAGCAAGAACAAGCCCATTTGTCATCTCTGTTTCCTTTCTGTGTGTGTCTTAGCTTCGGGCCCCCATAGAGCTCAGCAAATATGTCTCCCTGGCACCCCTCCCCAAACAGAACACCGGTATGCTACCTGGGCAGGTGTGCTGGGTGTCAGGGTGGGGCTCCACCAGCCCTGGTGAGGGTAAGATGCCCCTTGCCCTCCACACCATCAACCTGCCCATCATCTCCACAGCCAAGTGTAATGGCAGCAAGTCCTTTAATGGGAATATTACGTCCAACATGATCTGCGCTGGGGACAGTACTGGAGTCAAAGACACATGCCAGGTCGAGTATCACGCTGCCGACTACAGTGCAACGACCCTCGAGACGCCCTTTCCACTACGCATCCTAGCCTGACCCTGTTTCTTTACCCACGATGCCTTTGTTATGTCTGTGTATTCCAGGAGGACTCAGGTGTTCCGCTGGAGTGTAACGGGCGGGTCTACGGCTTGGTCTCCTGGGGCAACAGGTGCGGAGACTCCATGTTTCCGGGAGTGTACACCGCTGTGTCCAGGTTCCGCAGGTGGATCGACCAGACCATCTACAGCTCTGTCAGACGATGCCTCAAGAACTGAAGTCCAGTGAGATCTAGATATGCTTCAAGCTGGGAATCCATAGAGAGCATATCAATATAAAACATCTTCAATATATGGGCATAGCAGATTAAAGTATTTCTGTCATAGCAGTTTAAAATATTGCTTAAAGTTAACAAAAACTGTCTAGGGGCATTTGAAACACTAAAATTAACAACAATACATGGAGTTTTTGAAGCAATACTGAATGACATGATTAATAAAAAATATGTGTACCCCTTAAATCCCATTGGATGTCTGTAAATCCAATAGGACTAGGTGTGTCAGCACTTCATTTTCAATGATGTTGGCAACAGTCAGGTTTTTAGTTTCACTGACCACACCTGATTCCACAGTGTAAAGTGATATTAGTAAGATTGACTATGTGTGAACCGTGAACAGCTGTTCACACCAGTTTATCTGTACACTTTACAAAGCAATTTTTATAACTGTAGTTCTTACAGAAAGTTGAAAACCATTATTGTATCAATACATAGTTCAAAACAACAGGCTTCTATAGGCTTATGATTTAGTGCAAAGATGCATCCACTGGGATTTTGCTGTCTTTTTTGTGGTTACTTTGTGGTTAATTTGTTTGACCTATTTGCAAAATGAACAAGGGGAAACGATTCACAAATTCTTCACAGTTAGTTGTTTTATAGTTTCTTCTTGTAAAAGAATTGTTGATTCATTCACTTCAGATTCATCACGACCTTTGGGGATGTAGTGTGAGCAGGTTATTTATGTATCAATGATTACATGATCAATGATTGTTACATATTTATATAATCTCATCACTCATATGTTGAGTAAAGCAGGTGTAAAGAAGGCTGAAAATGATATACGCTCCCAATATACTCCCAGTGTTCTCCAGAGTACTTCCATCAGTACAGAAACACTGTGAGTGAGAGGAGACCAAATCTGTCAGGCAGCTACTGCAGTAGTGTACAGTCTAAGCATGCTCCTCTCTCTCTCTCTCTCTCTCTCTCTCTGTCTGTCTGTCTATCTATCTGTGTCTTTGTCCCTCTCTCTCTCTCCCTTCCTGTTGTCCTTTGTATCTCTATACATTTCATCTAGAACAAATGGCTTGTGATAATGGATAAGTCACTGTTTTGTCCCAAAACCGGCCATTGAACGACACCGTGAACGACACCGTGTTTTTTTCTGTTCTCCCTGTTGGACCGCATAGTGTGAACACACATCCTTTGTACACAGCAGAAATACATTCCCGTTAAGGAAGAAACAGAAACAAAAAATGCACAACCAGCTCACTGCTGAGCTCGTGAGCTTACATCATTATCTCTCCCTGCTCTGGTGCAAAACAAACCCCAAACATCAACAACAGAGCTCACTTCATTTTGGCTCTTGTGGTCTCACAGCTCTCGATGTCCGTTCCAGAGTGAGCCAAGGCAATATCTCTTAGTGTCCTGTACCGTTCCAATGTAACACATTAGTAGAAAAGCGGCAGACCAGTCAGACATAAAATGACTGTACGCCGCTTTCTTGGCTCGCTCGTGACCACGCGAACGTAAGTTCAGGGGCTTCATCACTTAAGCATTACTAATGCTGTGGAAAGAGCAAAACCCTTGTCACAGGCCTGTGTGTGCGTTAAAGTGATGTGTGTACCTTTCAGCTTCCTTTCTTGGTTCACTGGGTACAGTCATTGTTTAAACTAAAACCAACTTTTTCAGCTGAAGACTGAGAGAATATTAAAGGCTATGAAAGGGAACTGGTGAATAAGGTTTAGAATACACAAAACAAAAAAATCTGGACTAGTATCTTTCAATCCTGTACTGGATAGCTTGTTAAAATAGCCACCAAAATTTCTATATGTAATCAATCCATTCGGTTATATTTCCCTCTGCTTTTTAAGAATAAATCTAGTCAATTTAGGGGAAGAAAATGATGCTGCAAAATTTCCAAGATCGACATCGTGATTACTGCATTGAAAGGGCTGTATAAAATCCTAGCACACAGCCATTCGCTCTCCTTGCTGTACCAGGAAGATACAGCGCCAATGACGTGCTTTCTCCATCAAGTCTCGCAGGGACCTTTGTTTTGCATCGCCTCCCAATTTGCATTTATTTCTCAGGTTTTCCACGCGACGTTCCTGCCGCCAGAAGCTGAGCGCATACCTCCGCAATTGCACGCTCCACTTTCCAGAGTTCCACGTTTGGGAAACTCAAGGAAATTTGAATAATTTGATAGACTGATAGTTGGGACGGGAAATTGTATGTATTTTGCGCCACGTTTTAGACGTCCACTTGCGGAGACACGTGCGATACGAGTAAACAGTCGCCTTCTCACAAGGCTTGTCGTCAGCTCGCGGATTCATTTCGATTTCTCCATTTTCCTCTGTCGCAAGAGCAGTACAGTAGCTACAGTTTGCGCGTCTGGTTAGTTATTTCAGGATGTCGGAGGTCTTGCCATACAACGAGGAAAATATGACTCATTACAGCAACGACGGGGACGAAGAACACCTTTCCTTCACCTGTCGCCTGCAAGACACCAACAACTTTTTCAGTGGTAACCAGAATAAGCGACCGCCAAAGCTTGGACAAATTGGGAGAAGCAAAAGAGGTATCAGAAATCCTTTGTTTATTGTTTGTCGCCGTCAAAAGCGAATTTCCTTTATATACGCAAATAGTATTAGATGGTGTTGCGCTCCGTGTAACCGCCTCATGGTTTTGTTTCATTTGCAGCCAAAGGAAAATTCGATTTGGCGCAGATTTAAAAACTGATTTGACAATGCCGCACACCTTGCATGCGCCATTTATATTTTAGACGTCTCGGTTTAAACACAATGCCTGCATCCTGTCCGGGTTCTTGTCGATGACAAACATTTGCAAAATGTTTTGTGGTGGCATTGCGCTGAGGCATTGCGCTGCCTTCACTTGAACGCGCGAGATGCTTTACAGTAAAATGCACCTTTAAACCCTGTGTGCGTATGTGCGTATTTGGGGAGGGCGGGTTTGGGTGGGGGGAGGCTAGATCATTTTAACATGCAACATGTCACATTCATTCAACCCATATCAGCCTTTCTTTTCTCCACCTATTAACAGTTGAAGAAGACAATGACGCTGAAGGAATGGAGAACAACACAGATAAGTCATCCCCATCGGCGTGAATGGATCCAAAGACACTTAACATTTGATGTGTATACCCAAAGACATTGTAAAGAAGCACTCTCTCCCATCAGGCAACAAAGCACTTCACACTTGCTCTCCAACTCCCTATCTCCATTAAACAGGGATTGCTGAAGGACATTGCAGTGGGCGTATGTGGGAAATCTGGAGGACGTGAAGGAATACCGTGTTTTCCAAACTCCACCCGAGCTATGTGCAATGACAGAAGCTGGTCTTGTAAATGAGCCTGGCCCTGTGCTACTGGGATATAACGAAGCAATTAGAGAGACTGAGCAAATTATACCATTAACATCAAACCAGTACACCCCGCCCCCTTGCTGTAACATGATACACAGTTAGCTGAGTTACTAACTGTGGCTGATGATGTTAATGGTAAAATTGCAATGTCGACTTCTCTTCCACAGTGAATTTCAAAAGGGATTCACAATGTATTTAAGATGAAAGGCTATTTATTAAATCTTTGGATACATTTCTTTTGCAGTGTTGGAGGTCTGAGCAGATATTTTATAGAGAATGGCAGAGAAAAACGATAGAGATTTTCCTTTTGATTTATGTTTTTTGGATGTAGCTCAACTAAGGGATTACCATGGTCTACCCCCTCCTTTATGGTAATTTCATACATGTATTTGATGTTTCTAAGATGATATGGGTAAGATCAGGTGTGTGGAGTTAAAAAATGGAAACATTTCTGTTGCATTACTATTGTACTACATATTTACTGTAGGTGTGCCAAATATCCATGACAGAAATATGGATTTCTGTGCTCTCTTCACTTGCACAGTTTTATTAATATTTGGTGTTCATGTTTACAGGGCTTTTTTTCATACTAGTGACGTACTTTAGTCATGCATGATGAACCTCAAGACCTCAAGAGAATCTTCTTGATATAATGGCTAATGTTGTGTTTACTTCACAGAACATTTCTACGGGAATATCTGTAATATTAAAGATTTTGAGAAACAGAAAAAGCAGACATTTTTGTCACAAATGCTTCTCTCTCTCTCTCTCTCTCTCTCCCTCTCTCTAATGCCCTGTTTGGTCTGGTTTAATCTGCATGTGTATAAATCCAGGGGACGTGACATTTCCGTAGCTGCCGCGTGTTTTGAATGATTCATGGTATGGGACAAGCCTTTGTCAGTGCGAGGCGTTTTAAAGCGGGTCTACTGAGATTGCAGAAATCACATGGCATGTCAGGGAAAATATCAACCGCAAAAGCCATAAGAGTGCACTGTCGTGAAGCTTCTCGGGGACCGCCACTCCTACCAGTCTGGGCTCAACAGTCATTCCAAACACACGGACTGGAGGGGCTGCCATGGCAACAGAGGCACCTTGTGTGCAGCATCATGGAGGGCTGTGCTGTAGGGCCAGCGGGAGCGGGTGGTGCTGTTTGGGAGGAGGGCGCCTTTCGTCTCCCCGTCTGCAGCAGCGCTCGTGCTGTTTTTAGCAGTAGTCGCACCACGCCGCGTCTTGCAGCGCTGTGGCTTTTGCACGCTGTAGGAATCACGGGGACGGGTCTTTGCACAAAGACACGTGGCTCAGCTCTCGGTCCGTCGGGCTCGTGCGCGAGTGGAAGGCTTGAGCACGATTTGACCCTCGAAGGCCGTTTAGCAGCTCATCCGTGAAACTGTTTCACTACACGAAAGCAGAACCTGGCATGAGCTGCACATAGTGCTGTTGCTATATATATTAAAAAGGATCTTGCTTGGAGGCAAAAGGGTATTCTGTGGTCATTTGGGTGCAAGGAGTATTTGCATTCTGTTTGTGTATTCTGGAAATGACAATTTGGGAATACTGAGGCGTGAAGATCAAGATAAGAACAGTATTATCTCTCATCAGAAGCTACTTATATAACGCTGTGGGGAAGTTGCTCCTCCACTGCCTGCCTTCCCATCCCATTGGTGCCCTGTGTTAGAGACATGCAAATATTGAGATACCCAGTGAAATTTGCATTTCGCTGCATGCTGTTTTGGTTTGGCGTGAGGGGCTTCCCTGGCAGGGACGCGTGGGGACGTCCCCACCGAGGAGGACTTGTGCGCATGGAAACGCCTGCTGGGCGAAGGGCCGCAGCGCAGCCAGGAGGGACGTTTTTGGTGGTTTCCAAAGTAATTGGTGGAAAGTTTCTGGGATTCCGAGGTTTCATTCTGTAAAGCACGGTGGCCACAGGATATGACGCAATGTTTGCAAGGCACTTCACCCGCTGAACTGCTTAAGCTCAAAGAACTAAAGTCTTATAAACCTTAATTCAGCATTCTGGACTTCATTTGATTTGTCATGGATGCAGAAAGCAAGACATTAACAGCTCTTGTTTCATATTTTAAGTATGCCTGAATGTGTCTGTTATTGTCAGTAAAGACAATAACATTTATGAATTAAAGGGCACATCAGAAAGATGATTTATTAGTTCTGTGTAAGATAAAGCAATGACAAAATTGTACACCATCAAACAGTCACAGTCTATGTATGTAGTCTGGATCTGTAGGGCTGGCTGTTTGTGGTAAGAGAGGCACTCTGCATGTACCCCATGCACACCAGATAAGAGACACGCTGTTGCCTGACTGGACTGTTTCCATGGTAACCATTACAGGTTTTAGCTCCGTTCACTGCTGCAAAGTCGTTTGGGGGGGGGGGGGGGGGGTACAAGAGAAGTTTTCAGAGAGGGAGAGGCGTTTTTGGGTTTTGGTGCAGTGGCTTCAAAAGAAAAAGCCATCTGGATAATGCATAATGCTTTTATGTGTATTTGTGTGTGTGTATGTGTGTGTGCGCATCATTTACATACAGGAAGCTGTCCACAGAAATCTTAATTGTACCTTATTCTAATAGGGTGTGATTTCTCATTCTCTGGAAATGAGTTTAGGAACACATCTCTGCATACAGGCGAAGACACTACTGCATATCACAGAATACAGCAGGGTTTAGTCATTGTCTATTCATGGCAGAAAAGTTTCCAGTGTTGCAGAGTTTATGTGCTCAGAATAAGATCATTCAAACTGCATTTACATACATCGGTATACGTGCTATACATAAATAGGCCACAGTCTCTGCACAACCAAACTTCACAATAGATGCCTAGAGGGTCAATGATAATCTGCTGCATGGATAACATTGGGAGAATGGAACTGAGATGGTCCCTTTGCTTTTACGGTATGTGATCCTTCAACTACATGTCTCTTACATGTCTAAGTGAGGCTTCTGGGTAAAAGATGCCAGCCCAGGTGGATGCCCACCATTGGTCTCTGCAGTAGTGCCACATGCCGTCTGCATGCCAAAAAATGGCCTCAGTAGTGGAAGAAACAGAAGAGTGTTACGCCTCAGTGCTATAAAGGAAAGAATGCATTAGTAAGAGAGTTATAAGGCAGGCTTAGCATCGTGTTACTGGAGAATGACTGCTTCTGTCAGGGACTGATTAAACAGATGGACGTCTCTTAAGGCAAGCACACTGTGGGCTTTTGCTTGGTAAATTCCTCATGTACTGGCAATAAGAATTTAGTCTGAGCCAGATAGAAATACAAAATCTCTGCCAACATTTTCTCCTGACAAAAAAACCGACTGATTTCAGTCTGTTTAGAGTTAACAGTCAATTCAGAGTCTTAATTAGATAAGATTAATTAATTCAAAGCTTAATTAGCTAGTAAAAAACCCATTTTGATTCACATTTAACAGACACGCTTAATTGAATTAACAGCATAGCAACTATGACCTTTCCCTAAAAACATTTTACACTATGTTGACTAAAACATTTGCCGAACTTTAATCAAGACTATTTGAAACCAATCACTCACCACTGGAAATTATTTTAATATTAGCTTAGTATGATAGTAACTCATAGAAATGTGATGATGGACAACCTGCTATTACTAAAGAACACCCATCATCGTTCACAGGTAGGCCTATCTGACCATGTTACAACAGAGTCTGTGGTATAGCCCTGTGCCTTATCCTCCTGTCTTCCTGTTACCTGTCCCGACTGTCCAATTAGATGGTTGCTTGCTGCACTCCATGGAGTTATTTAGTTTCTGGTGTCCAGCTAGTATGAGCCTATGTGGTTCCACATATTCAACACAAAATAGTTTTTGTCACTGACCAAAACATTGCAATTTATAATTTAGAGTGAATATTCTTGACTAACTAAAATGACAGGAAATTATCAGTACCTCAGCATTAGATATGATCAATTATGTTGATAATGATGGCAATTTAACTGCAAATCAAGGATTTATAAGTGCCATGAATCCTTAGCTGTTTTGCTGTTACGTGTTTGCAGAGATCATAGGACGCACAAGTAAAAGAGGCGCTGATTTTATTGTAATAAACAGGAATAATTAATTTAAAGATTTTTAATAGCTCTTTCCAGACTTATAAGTAGCAATAACGTTTCTTCTGAAATCCCTGAAAATTGTTAAAATCATTCAATACTGATTTTATGAGCCAATATAGGCTACTTTATACACGTGAGCTGAATCAAAACAAATATCTCCAATTAACCTTTTACACACCTTTCAAAAGAAGAGGAGCACATGCATTTTTTAATTAACAGTCTTAATGGTTTAAATCAATTGTTCAATTAAAAGTAAAAAACAAAGTAAAATAATGCACGTTAAATATAAATGTCTTTATATAATATTAATATTATCTGTGATATCTGCGCAAACCCTTTAAGGAAGGATTGTACTCAGAAGTAAATAAAATGTGTTTGTAAATCTTTAGACAGAGCATATTGACTTTAGCACTATTGGGCTGTAAACTAACGCTAGGTGATGACGAAGATTAAGAAGAAGTGCACACAAAGGAACGTACAACGAACAAAACTAAAATATGTAATTTACCATGCACGAACGTTTTGCTCGAATCATTTTTTTCCTTAGTTTTAAAAATCTTGTTACATAATGTATTAATTGCATTTGCAATGCTTATCTTTTTGCAAAATGGTGAGATGAGAATAAACTAAATTTAATCTGCTTGGGTGCACACCTGGAAAGCATACAAAAAGAATGTTTTACTATATCGTTTTCATTATGCACAAACAACGTCAGCAGCTAAGAACTAAGAACAAGCCTAAATTGAGTTTGCTGTAATCATAAAACACCTTAAACAAGTGCTTCACTTTATTTTATTCAGAAAAAAGTTTATTCCAATTAACAATTTAACAATTAATTAACAATGGGAACAGGTTATAGCTACTATGTCAATAACATATTGTTCAATAACATAGTTAAACAATACTTGTTTAAATTTAAAACTGCAGCAACTGTAGTGCTTTGCCACCTTTCGTATCTGTTGTTATATTCCAGGTCTATGCTATAACAACGAGCATTTCTATTCCGATTAGGCGCTGAAAACGTGGATCCTTCCCGACCCCCTAGCCCCGTAATTATCAGGAACCATATATGAGTGTGAACGTGTATCCGCCGGACATGTGAGAGCTGTACACCTTAGGGAAGTCTGGCAGGAGCACGCCATTGTATGAATGTGTTTCTTTTACATTCTTTTTTTTACAGAAATTTAAACCACCTTCTAAGTTTGAGTTTAGTTGTCAGCCGGTACCTCAGAAAAACTTGTTTTAAATCAAAGAGCTTTTATTTAATTTACGGACATGGCAACGGACTCTTGGGCCCTAGCTGTCGATGAACAAGAAGCTGCAGCCGAGTCGGTAGGAGCGCCACCATAACAGCGACCTTACACACACACACACACACACACACACACGTCCTCCTATCCTCACCGTGTGTAACCGGCCCAACCAGAGTTATGAACTCTTAACCGCACAAGCTCCTTAACTCAGACCTGTAACTCAAGTGAAAGTATCCGGTCAATAGGCTAGCTAGCTAACTATTTGAGTTAGCTAACTTGTTAGCTAGCTAGCTAGCTAGCTGTTTGTTAACTTTGTTTAAATTTGAGTCGGTGTCTGTTTGCGGTCTCTTAAAAATGAGTAACATTACTACTGAGTTATAAATAAAACAATACGTAGACAACGTGCTTCTTATTAGCAAAAAAGCTTAAAATTGTTATTGTTAATTAGGAAGGAGTTGTTTGCTGCTGAGCTAGCGTTAGCTAGCTGATGTAGGAGTCCAGTCTCACAGGAGGTGTGCAGGACCGTCACATACTCGCGGGACTTGGTGTTGCTTCACCGGCCCCAAGTGCTGAATTCTACCTGTTTATCTACTGTTCTTTGTGTGGCATTCTACATTTGCTAATCTAATGTACCCAGCGAAAGTACAATGTGTGAAGTTGACTCCTTTGCAGACTACTTGACTTGACTTGACTAGTGCATCATCATTAATGCCACCACAAGAATGCTGTGGTCCATGTGGATATGTGCAAATATTTATTAATCTATACGTGACATATTTTTCCTATTTGACAGATAAGCAACCTTCAGTTAAACGAAAATGAAGGCCAACCAAAATCAGAGGAAAATGGTGAGAATGTGATTTTTAATAATGTTTGTATAATTTATGCGTTCTAATAAAACACTTTTCCCTTATATCTTGTGATTTGGTTTTATTCTGTATTGCTTTCCATGTTGTTTATTTCCATTAAAAGGTTTTTAAATTATTCCCTTTGATTTAATTAGGTGCTAAAAGAAATGGAGAGGGTGAGAAAACGGAGGACGATGACAAAGGTGGGTTGTTCTCTGTTGGCTTCTCTCGTGTATCTTTTTGACCCTCTGTTATTTAGAGTATGTACTTTAACGTGAGATTTGACTCCCTGCTGTTTGCATTTTAGACGACAAAGCAGCTCAGTCACTGTTGAATAAATTAATACGAAGCAATCTAGTGAACACAACCAATCAAGTAGAAGTTCTCCAGAGAGATCCAAACTCGCCCCTGTACTCTGTCAAGTCATTTGAGGAGCTGCGATTGTGAGTTGACATTTGCGGTTACATTACAGATTCGATGTCTTGAGGCAGATGTTACTAGTCTCTAGGAATGTACACTCTAGCAATCTCATTTTAAAGTCTAGTCACTTGGTCAGTAGCTCTTTTGTGTTTATATTTGATGTCATTGCTTTCTGCAGGAAACCCCAGCTACTTCAGGGTGTTTATGCCATGGGTTTCAACAGACCCTCCAAAATCCAAGAAAATGCCCTCCCCATGATGCTTGCTGAGCCGTAAGTTTGAAAATGAATTGATCAATTAAATAAACACAGGAGACAGATTTCCTATTAGTTGATCACTTTCGGAAGTTATATATATTTTTCACAGACGTTTTACAAGCATGGGTTACGGAATGGATTTCGTGAAGAAAATCTAACAATGAGACGTGTGTGTGTGAGAGATGCGCACACACACACACTTTAACACTGCAGTTCCTTCAGCCCACAGAACCTGATAGCTCAGTCTCAGTCAGGCACGGGTAAAACTGCTGCCTTTGTCCTCGCCATGCTCAGCCACGTGGACCCCAACAACAGATGGCCTCAGGTATGGCTGCCCTCTTCCTTTACATCGCAGGCCAAGTTGCTCATCTTTTACTATTCCAGATTACGAAGTCTCTCTCTCTCTCTCTCTCTCTCTCTCTCTCTCTCTCTCTCTCTCTCTCTCTCTCTCTCTCTCTCTCTCTCTCTCTCTCTCCCTCCCTCCCTCTCAGTGTCTGTGTGTATCGCCCACATATGAGCTTGCCCTCCAAACAGGGAAGGTCATTGAGCAGATGGGGAATTTTTATCCTGAAGTCAAATTAATGTATGCAATCAGAGGAAACAAATGTAAGTCTACTTATGTCATAATCGTGGGAAACCTTACAATCTTGTTTAGGCATGATGTCATGGTGAAAAATTTAGTGTAGCATGATTTGGCTTTGAGGATTATAACTGGGTTTTGCATCCTGTATTGTTGATGGTAGTCCAAGGTTTGTGGTGATTGCGTGTGATTTGAGATCTTGCTGACCGTGGCGTGTGATCTCCCATCTAGTGGAGAAGGGACTAAAGCTCCAGGAGCAGATTGTGATTGGCACCCCCGGCACTGTCCTGGACTGGTGTCAAAAGCTAAAGTTCATTGACCCCAAGAAGATCAAAGTGTTTGTGCTGGACGAGGCGGATGTGATGATCGCCACACAGGGTCATCTGGACCAGAGCATCCGCATCCAGAGGTCTGTAGACAACGGCGCACTCCGTAATGATTACTAGGGGGCTGTGGATCACACGTGCCCAGAGCGGTGGGCAGCCCTAGCCCGGCGCCCGGGGAGCAGTTGGGGTTAGGTGCTTTGCTCAAGGGCACCTCAGTCATGGCCTGTCTGGGAATTGAACCCACGACCCTCCGGTCACAAGACCAGTTCCCTACCACCAGGTCATGACTGCCCCAAATACTCTTGGTGTAGTTCCACCACTGTTTTCACAGCTTTTAATAACGTCTGTACCGTGATCCCAGATTTTTCTCCAGTAGTTACAGCATGGTCCTGCCTCCCTTCCCACAGAATGTTGCCCAAGTCCTGCCAGATGCTCTTGTTCTCCGCCACGTTTGAGGAGTCGGTGTGGAACTTCGCCAAGCGCATCATCCCCGACCCCAACATCATCAAGCTGAAGCGTGAGGAGGAGACGCTGGACACCATTAAGCAGTACTACGTGATGTGCAACAGCAAGGAGGAGAAGTTCCAGGCCCTGTGCAACATCTACGGTGCCATCACCATCGCGCAGGCCATGATCTTCTGCCATGTAAGCTCACGCCACGCTAACCTGGATGATGTTTGGCTGGACAATGTCCATTCTGCTCTTGCCAAAACTGAAGGCGAACTGCGGAGTGGCATTCCGAAACGTGACATACGCCATTTGTTTGGTTGTAGACCCGGAAAACGGCGGGGTGGCTGGCGGGAGAGCTGTCCAAGGAGGGTCACCAGGTGGCGCTACTGAGCGGAGAGATGCAGGTGGAACAGAGAGCTGCTGTTATTGACCGGTTCCGCAATGGCAAGGAAAAAGTCCTGGTCACCACAAACGTCTGTGCCAGAGGTGAAAACAACTGTCCTTTAACATTACATCCAACATGGTGGTTTTTGAGGTATTTTATTTAGCTTGGTGTTTAACCTATTTATTTATAAATCTGGCCAACAGGTATCGATGTGGAACAGGTTTCCGTGGTCATCAATTTTGATTTGCCCGTGGACAAAGATGGTAACCCAGACAACGAGACGTACTTGCACCGGATTGGACGCACAGGACGATTTGGCAAGAGAGGCCTTGCAATCAACATGGTGGACAGCAAGTTCAGCATGAACATACTGAACCGCATTCAAGACCATTTCAGTACGTTAAACTGGATTTGGGTGTCCATTTATTTAGGCCAGTTGAAGTGAATAGATGAACCGTTTCTGTCCGTTTGTTCCGTATCTGCAGTTATAAGCACCAAGTGCTATTACATCATGTTTGAAATCCCAGGATTAAACAAAGTGGTCATATCTGTCTCGATCTTCCCCCACAGATAAAAAAATTGAGAAGCTGGACACGGACGATTTGGATGAAATAGAGAAAATCGCCAACTGAGAGTCGGGCTGCGCTGCTGCTTCCTGCTGCACTGTGTCCTTGCAGTGGATTTAATTCATAGGATAAGAGCGGAGTTGCGTCGGGGGGCGTTGGGAGGAGCAGAAGTGGCGCGTCTGGTGGCATTTTTACAGGTTTTAACGCGAGAACCCCTTTCACTCTTTGTACTTCTTTAATAAAATCCATGTATGTAGTGGCTTTGTTGCGTGGGGCCATTCTCTGCTTGTTGAGGGCATTGCCTTGATCACTCATCATTGCACTGCCTAGTACTGGTGTAGTTAATGGAGAAAATAGCTGTTCACATTTCTAACCCACCATACATACACACACGCTCCCCTCCCTGCTGTTTATGTCTGTTAGACTCTATTCTAAGATATTGGAGGGTTTGAGAAACACTGAGTTTTTACCTGCGATGGCATTGGCTGTCTCGAGTGTGCAGCGCTCCCTACCCACTGGTTCTGTAGACACATGCATTAAAATTTTTTGACTTTATGTACTTTTTATATTTTTTGAGATTTGGATGCAACTACATTAGAAACCAAGAACCCCTCCTAACGAGGGGATGAGGTTCTGATATTCTTCAGGCATTTGAGAAGACTACTGTTGTAGTCAAGACATAAAAAGAAGTTTGTATTGCGATTATATTGCTCAATTAATACCTCAAACATCAGTGCTGATGGTAATATTAGCTATTATTGGCTCTGAACCCTTATCAAATGGAGTTGCCAAAGTTAAGTGTATCACCATGCTGGTGAGAAGCCAAAGACTGCTCCTACCAGCACTGTGATTTCATGAAAAAACATGATTATGTATGAAACGACATTAAATTGTTGGATGTCAGTTATGAAGTACAAAGAGTGAAAGTCATTCTATGGTGCAGTTAAAATGGAGAATATCTCCAGGGGTATCTATAATCATGGCATTTGGTAGTGGTGGATTCTCCTGTTGTGGGAGCTGATCTTGAGCGTATAGCTGAAACAAAGACTTGCACGACTGTCTTGCGTTGCAACGGGTGAAATGTTGAAATGTGTGTTTAGCTCAAGAATGCATTCTGTGCGCTACAGTCGAACTCCTGGGTTGTCATAATGGCAAAATTGTTTTATGTTGTTGAGACAAACGTCATTGATGGAATGATTAATATAATTGATTTTGTCCAACCCTTTTTTTGATGTTACCTTTTTAAAATAAATCATTTGAGTGTTGTTTTACCAAAAAGAACTGAACAAAATGAGAGAAAGACCACCGTCTAGTCAACCCTTAAAACCTGTAAAATTACTAGAACAAATTAGTACTATGGAGAATCATTCCCAAGAGCCTTTGCCTATACATACCTATACATTGTTTGGACTTGTTGCTTCAAGGTTTAAATCCAATCAGATGTGTTTACACTAGCAGCATGTGAACCTTTTGCTGGGGAGTATAGAGAAGTGCTTCAAATGAGGTCAGCTTCTGTCTAGACTTCTTCTGAGGTCTGATGCCTGACTGATCACTGCCGAGACTTCCCATCGCTGCTGCCGTATCTCTCCAGCTTCAGCTCAAACCTTATGAGATGCTTCCTCTTGTACAGCACGATCCTCTATCTCCATTAGCGGTGAAAACGCCACCGTTTTCAAGAACTTGACGTGACAGAAAAAAGACGCTCCCCCCCCCCCCCCCCCCCCCCCCCCCCCCCATTACTCCAAGTGATCTTGTATGGCAGGTGGTGGTGTGTGTGGGATGGGGGAGCAGCACGCTGGTTGTTGCACTGAATGTATTTTGATTTATATGTTGTATGCTTCTTGTTGGCAGTTACATATTGACCAGTCCAGAAGAATACAGAAACACAGGAATATGTGTGGTGATGCGTCTGAATGATATTGTCATGTTAGAATAAAACTCAAATACCCATCTTTTAGGAAGTGACATTTATATGTAGGTGTGTACAAGTCTCTGTAATCGACTAACATTTACTTTGATAGTTACATATTTATTCACAAGTACATAAATAAATGAAACAGAAGTACAAAGTAATGTATTGCCCATTTCAAGACATGTCTACATGGTCCCATTTGTGTGGGGTCAGCTTTGCCCAGTGAGTGTCTGTCCTCTGCATTCATTCTTGCACGCAAGTCATCAAGTCTGCAAGGAGAAAGTGAATATGAAAAAAATACGATGTGAACCCCTTGGAGGCACAAGGGACTGTTGAGAACGGGGGTGGGGGGATGGAGCACCAGGCTCTTACCAGATTCGTCATACTCCACGTTGGTCAGGAAGAGGCCGTGGGCCGGGGCTGCCATGTTCTGTGGGAAGGCCGTAGATTCGCAAATGGCTAGCAGTTCTTGAACCTGACTGACCGACAGTTTACCCTGGCCAACGGCAACCAATGCCCCAGTCATCCGACGCACCTGAGGCGAAAGTTTGCACAGTGACATTTGGGACTAGTAGTTATTAAAAGCACCAAAGCAGAGGTCAGTTTAACTATAGATTAACTACAGGTCCAACATGTGAGCCTGGTCATCGTCTAGGTATCAAAAGTTAAATGCATCAAGCTGAACACAAGGAGGCGCAAATCACACTGTGAAATGAGAAATACTTAGTTGCGAGCACTTACTTGTTTGTATAAAAAGGACCTACTTTTAAAAGTGAGCTCCCAAAACTGAATGTCTCTGAAAAAGAACACAAGATGGATGAAAAGGCAACATAAATCTCTAAATCTCAGCTTATTACCTCTAGTGTTCACTCACAAGCAAAACCTTAACCTTTGACCTTAAGCTTCTGTTTAACGCAGCATGCCATCCTACCTTTGTGCCTTTATTGCATTTACTCTGATCAAAACTAAATACAGCAGCTGTCTTGACTTGAAAAGACCTAACAGGCATAAAACAACACCTGCAGAGGATCAGGACTGTTTAAGTCTTAATTGTTCATTTGTATAACAAATTGAAGCTGCCTTTTAACCAGTGAAGTTTAGAACCAACACAGTGCTTTAATAGTACACATTTCTACAAATTGGATGGATTTCACAAAGCTGCAGTTGGTGTAACCAAGAGAGGAGGCCATTCTGACACAAACAGCTGCTCGGCAGTGAGAATTAAATAAGTAATCTCTACAAAGTAGACCGATATATGCCATAATCTACTGTGGCGCCATGCAAACGGGGACACAATGAAAGGCACAAATGAACCTGCTGTACTGATTGAGAAAGAAGACCATTTACGACTGCCATGGAAGCAGAAACACAGACTCAACATTACATCAGGCTTTGAGAAGGCTGATAAACACATCATTTGAACTTTCATTTCAACAACAAAAAAAGAACAGTATATTGCGGAAGTTAGAAACTGAAGACGGACAATAAACGTGTCGTTAAATGTGATTACGTTAACCCTGTGGCTAGCCTAATTGCTCGGTTACAGTGAACTTTTACACTGGCAGAGCCAGGAGGATCTGCAGAATCACTCATGTAGTCATGGCTCCGGTTACACACCATGCTCTGTGTAATTCGCTAACAGTTTTAAAAATCCACTTGAACCTGCTTTGAGATATTCATTAGGAGAACTTTGCTTTACCTTCCCCACCCCTGAACATTGTGACTCTAGACAGACAGAGGTAACAGAATAAATCTATTTACTCAAATGTCTCGAAAACGGACAGAAATGTATGGATTCCAAGCAAAGGGGAAGCAAAAACCTTTTAAACCACTAATATGTAAGAAGGGGTGCTAAATATCACTTAGAAGTGAATCACTGACTACTTGATGAGATTTTTATGTTTGTGGTGAACTTGTGGTGGTTCAGTGACTTCCAAGTTTCGGGTGTCTGTGTGTGTGTATCCTTCGAGGGGAGGGTTCTCTGCCATGTTTGACATTAGTGTTACACAAAGCAGATGATCTCAGCATCTCACAACAGTCTTGTATGAACAGGCCCCTAAAGACCCATCAAGAGTTCCCTTATGTGTCTCATATATGTCTCGGTGATTTCCTAAGGACATCTGGGAAGATGTTTAAATCACTGCTCAAGGATTAGTTTCAACAGTTCTAATATTTTTTATATTATGAGTGCCCAAACCTAATGATTAAAACCAAAATCTGCTCTTGAAATGAAATCCTAAGCCCTTTTTTCAATATCTAAAAGATGTATCAAATCCTCACTGATAAAAACAATAAACACATTCAGTTTGATGAATACTACACATTCAGACATACTAACTATTGAGATTGTACTTCTTTTGCATACTACGTAGTATGGAAGTACGCCATTCCGGTCACACCCAATGTGAGCTTCTCTTCTCAAACTGTACGCTCTGCAGCAGGGTAGATGATTCCCACTGCAGATCCTTGAGGAGTAGAGAGGGCACGCTAATGCTAGCCTGTGTATTCTGGCTCATGCCCACTGCAGCCTGGCTGCCCATCCCCCCCCCCCCCCCCCCCCCCCGGGCCCCGCCTCCCCCCCCCGGGCCCCGCCTCCCCCCCCCAGGCCCCACCTCCCCCAATGCTGCCGAGCCCAAATGCGCACAGCATCACCCTCTTGTTCGGTACCTGTTACCTAGCAACCGTCTTCAAATACACCCTCATATCTTGCTGGGCATAAGAACTGTCTCCCAAAATGTCACTGTCAACACATTGCCAGCGCTGTGTGAGTCAGGTCTGCACGGATTTTGCCATATTGTACGTCACAAAACAGCACAGGTGAAAACGTACTGATAACAGTCACTAAAAATGTGACTGAATTACTTTACCAGATGATATTTTCAGCGCACTGCATACTGTTTAATAAAACGGATCTGCTCTCAAGATGAGTTTGAGAATCCTGGTGTAAAGATTGTTCATAAAGGTTGTTGGCTTGCTGCCTGTTGTCGACAGTTTCTCTGATCCCATACTGTGGAATGTGTTTTGGGGTATTTAACAGTGAAGTGAAGTTCTGGAATAACCTGCAAGACCGTAAGCTGTAGCCTGCACAAGTGAAATCATTGAGCAACTGTTTTTGCATCGACCCCATTCATTAGGCCATTGTTAACAAACCTTTAGGTTTAGAGACAGGTCACATTTTGTCACAAGTGTTCGGCACAAGGTTCTCTGCTTATGCATTTGTGTTTCATCCTACCAATATGTCCTGCAGACAAGCAGTGGTAAAATCCGCTGATAAATATTTAATTTAGATCTGGATTCTGGTGTATCATATGAACACATATGTGCACAAACCAGAACAATCTTTGAATTGTTATCCAGACGGCTCCTGATGCAGAGCGTTTTAGTGGCAAACGGCGGTCTTGTATGTACCTGTGGAAGTGACGCTGGCTGAAAGAGAGGCCTGGTTGCACCTGCACCAGGTCCAGAGTCTTCACAGGGCTCCTGTAAGGTGCGTCGGTGCTCAGAGCGCGGAAGGTGCTGAAATCGTGCGTCCCCGACAACACAGAACCAGCCTCTCGAATGGAGTCCACATTGAGAACCCTGACAGCAGGGTGAGGCAGAGGACCAGCGTGCGGGAGAAAGAGAGAAGAAAAAACATCCTTGGTGCATAACCATTTGCGGTGATAGTTTTAATTACTGCATTGTGGCGCACTGGGATATAATGTTTCACTGGCGACAGGACTTCAAGGGAAGGTTTCAAAAGCTATTAAGGCAAATCAGGTCAGATAAAGAAAGCCAGGAGTGAAGGAGTAAATTGGAAGGGCTTCTCAGAGTCACATCGAGAACATGGGTGATTATGAATGAGAGGAGGGGAGGGAGTGTGTGTGTGTGTGTGTGTGGGAGATGCACAGAGTGCGAGTGTGTGGGGGTGTGGTTGTTGCATAACCATGGCCCTGCAGCTCATCCTGCCCTACTTTCTCCCAAAAAGTGAGCGAGGAAGAGAAAAGCAGCATTAAATATGCACGCGTTGTCCTAGGAGACCAGGCATCGTGCTCCGGCGTCTACCCAGACGTGCTCCCCGAGCGTGCTGGCCGTCTGAAGGCACAGAGGCCGTACGGATCTCCGCTGACCACCTTCGTCGTCTCCACTCACGCTGGTGGCCCAACCCGCCCGTAGCCTTTGTGTATTTACAATTCACGCACAGTTCCCTTTGATGGCAACCCTGCTCTGCTGCTCTCTCTATGGGGACCTGGACTCAGATGCATAGGCTGGAGCACCAGAAGAGAAGCCAGTAGAGACAGAGCCCTGCATTAAGTTCTGGGGTTAATTGGGCAAGTGCAGAAGTGGGTGTGTTGGTGGAGCAGGGGTGCGGTGGGGGTGGGGTGGGGTGGAGACACACGTGTTTTGCAGTGCCCAGCATAGATCTTTCTCCGTTAGGGGTATTTCTGTGTGATGTCGGATCCCTGTGGCCAAGCGGTAGACGTAGGTTCTTGATACGGCCCGATAGCGTGCGTGGAAGTCACTCCTCACACGGTAAGCTCTCGTGATTCTGTTAAACAGGGAACAAAAATACAATTGCATTTTATTACATTATAGAGTTGCATGCTGTGGCTTTTTATAACACCTGTCTCAGATTTCTAAGGAATACTCAAAACGTAATTACTTTTGAGCCATGCAATTGTGATATAAAAAAAAAGAGAAAAAGCCTTTCAACTAAGGTTTGAAAACATTGAGAGTTAAATGTCTACAATAAATCAGTGAATGCTGCTGAAATCAAGGTTTAAATGTGAGCCTCCATCACGGAGCTAATGGGCTTTTCAAAGTGTATGCCAGTTCTTCATAAGAATGAAGGCCTCTTTTTATGGCAGGAGGCATTATCGATTAGCAGATGGGCTTGGTTCAATATAAACAAACACCCTCTGAGCTCCAGAGAAAATACAAAGATAACAGTGACCGACTGCCACATCTATTAAATTAATAATAAGAGCGCTTCAGATGGTTTACTCAGTGGACCATTAAACATCCTAACAGGTTCGACAGAACTGATCAGCCGGATCTGTTGCATTTCAACCCTGTATATGTGGATCTAAAATTGCAGGATTGGAGTTGTTTCTCATGGTTTTTGGCATGAGGTTATGTCTTGGTATATTCCTCGATAAATATTCTCGAAAAACCCATATGTCGATATGCAAAGCAGGAATTAAAATGACTGAAACGCACATAAATCACTGGTAAAGACTGCTGTGAGTAAAGACTGGTGAGTTTGTCTATAAGAATGGTCTGTACATTACAATACCCAGTGCACGCATCTGGATAACATATAAAATGTTGACTGCAGTTACGGCCAGCTCTGCTGCTGGTGGTCCTCATCATAATTAGTATTCTCAACATTAGCATCTGTCGGGCATCCTTCCCTATGACATCTCAAGAGCCTTTTACTGGGTGACAATATCAGTCAATCTACATTCAACAGTTATACAACAAAATCTCATGAGGCATTAGGAAATGACCTGTCTATCACCCTGGCATCAGACCCCCGGAAACCTGTTTATAATATAAGAATAAAGGTTGTCACACAATGGCTGACATTACCGTTTATGGAGCACTCACTACTGAAAAGGTTTGTACCTTTGATTAGCAGTAATTTACCTGGGGTATTAATCTGCATATTTGATAATGCCATGTTTATACCAGCGTGAGGTGGTAAATGTAAGTTAACAATCATCTTACATCACCAATTATGAACTTGGACTTTCTGGACACAAACTGTATGTACAACAATGTGTATGGGTAAATGCATTCTCCTTCACCACAACTGGTCTAAAGGAACAATCCACACAGAGTTTGTAATTTAACGCAATCTTCTGCAGAAGAATGGGTCCATCTTAGTGGGCCTACTTTAAGAAACATTCTTCATTGAGGTATAAGCATTTTCTTCAAACCCAAATCTCATCTTAAACCCAAAGACCCCCACTGACCAACACTGAGCCTGTAGGGTCGTGATGGGACAGCCGAACACTGTAGCCGTCTAGATCAGAGTCTAACACTGTAGCTATATGTAATCCGATCAGAATCTTAACACTGTAGCTATCTGTAATCTGATCAGAGCCTAACATTGTAGCCAGCTGTAATCTGATCAGAGCCTAACACTGTAGATATTTGTAATCTGATCAGAGCCTAGCACTGTAGATATTTGTAATCTGATCAGAGCCTTACACTGTAGCTAACAGTAATTTGATCCGAGCCTAACGCTGTAGCGAACACACCCCTGCTTACAACTCATCTGCCTCTAAACTCATCCTTGCTCAGGAGGAGTGACAGTGATATTGTGTGTTTTTTAATGTGTGCAGAAGTACTCCGGTCAGTCTGTTTTCATGTGAGGAGATGCTGTGTGTGTGTGTGTGTGTGTGTGTATAATAACATCTGTAAATCTGTAAATACATATATAACATCTGTAAATCTATCTCTAATAGGCCTAAAATGTGCCTTCAGATGGAATGTCTTTAGGCAAGTTAAAAATGACATTGCAGTAACCCCAGCAATTCATTACAAGAAATTCAGCTAGAAACGTTCCAGGTTTGCTTCCCAAAAACTGACCACATAAACATACCCTGTAATTTTAACACTGCCTGACAACAGACATATTTTTAGGAGATACGATCAGCATCTAAAGTGAGAAGGGGGGGGGGGGGGTGCAGAGGAAGTGGGAGAGAAGAAACCTGACATAAAAAACTCACAATTAATGACACCACATAACTCTCGTCTGTCTGAATATGGAAAATGTTTCAGTTATTAAATCATACATTCACCACCAGAGGAAAAACATACAATTCTCTAAATAACAAACTGAATTAAAAATGAATTTGAGACATACATTCAGAAACTTAAAACAGCATGTTAACTTGACCTAGGATTAAAGGAATATTCCAAAATATCATTTATTAGCAATATAGTCAATATTTTTGATCGCATATCTGCTGACAGTATTACCTGAGCTGCCAAGGACTAGAGTTGTGCAGTTTCTGAGTGCTGTGATTTAACAACCCCATAATTCTTATGAAACTGATCAAATTTAATCTTGGTCAGAAAGCCTTAAACCTGTATCCTCAAACTGAAACACGCCGCATTTAAATGTGTTCAACATTGTTTGTTCAAGAAAAGACTAAACCGTTTAATGCTGTGGTCTACTCCAACTGAAAAGAAACAGGTTTTGCATAGATGGAAAATGAATTTTAATGCAATTTAATGCAACAACATCCTCATGTCATCAGTCTTAGAACATAGAATCAAACGTCATCCTCCCACCTGATGGGCTCTGGCTTTAAAAAGAAGTTTAAAGCATCCATCAACACTTGTTCCAAGAAAGGAGTCTGGCCCGCCTTCCGCACGATGTCTAGATGTGCAGAGTTAGACAGCGCGTGCACCCCTGTGTCGGTTCGACTGGAGATAGACACCAACACCTCATTTAGAGGTTTTAACTTTCTCACTGCGTTCTAGTGGGCAGAAGACAACACAAACCCAGGCATTTTACACAAGCATAAACAGCTGAAATAAAGAAATATCCCTTAGGCCCAGCAACTTCCACACAAATGGTGAAAGATCTGTTAGACACACAGGCAGAACATCAGTAGAAGTTAACTGTACATCAATGACATGGTCTACAGAACATCAAATACTGTTAAAATATCGTTATAACTCTACAATGTTTGTCTTACACACTCTCTCTTTCTTTCTTTCTCTCTCTCTCTCTCTCAACATGAGAAATTAAGAAAAGAATTTACCAAGAACAGCAAAGTTAGCAATTCATGAAATAGATTAAACTACATCCTCACCACGTGTAATTCACATGGGAATGCATTGAATGCAAAAACAGATGGGTCATTAGGTGCCATTTTGAGCTAACTGTTGTATAAAATTAAAATAGTTGCTCATCTGTCTGTCATACCAGTACATATAACTGTCCATTTTTGATCTATTTCACCCTCTCTTCTGTCCATGACTGAACAGGTACTTGGCTTGTGTCATTTGGATATTTAACTCAATAATTTCCTTTGAGCATCCAAACTCAAACATTTCAGCCTTGTCTTGTAGACTGAAATGTCTTAACATAACCCATTTGCATGTCTAAACAGACTTATTTGAGCAAACAGGATTTCTGTAACCATCCTCTTCTTTCAGTGTGGGTGACATCATTCTGCACGAATGTGGTAATCCATCACATCCTTCAGTGCTGGCAACAGCACAGTGCTGTCCCTCCTTATGTGCAAAACATTTGGTGTTGGAGTTGAGACTCAGCTTTGAGGCGGTCACAGCACTGCTGTCCAACAGTACAACACTCAGGCTTCCAAGGCAGTCCAAGACATCAACTAAAAGAAACGTACTGGCTACCCAATGGGGAAATCCCGTTTAATGTTGCATTTAAATGTCGAAGTTGCCTGCAGACGCGTTCGGGTGGTCATTTACTCATTAACGCAGAGAAACGGAAAAGCACAAAACTACCATTTCTTGAATTCAAAGTACAATGACAAGCGTTAATGAACAGACTTTTCTCCTTAATTAAGATAAAAGGTGGGACTAAACGTGGAAATTAATGACGGGTCTTTATAAGAAAAGTTTGCATCTGACCTCCAAGTGATTCTGCACACCTTCCACTGGCTGGTGGGACGGAGCCTTCATCACGCCACTGGAGGGAGTGTGTAGCATACCAAAAATGTGAATACCAACTTCACAACTAAGTGTTTATTTTAAACTCAGGAAATATATGCTCGCTAACTGACCTGTATTTGGACCCGATGTACTGAAAAAAAATGAGATATCGAGCACTGTGTTGTTGCATGGTGAGTTGAATGGAACATGAGAAAAATCCAATGTCACGAGACCATTAGCAAGTTAGGTAACTAAAACCCAGCAAGATTAAATTTAAACAAAGCCTGTTTTCAGCAGCATTGTAAATTTTCAATGTGAACACTTTAGCTCAATGTTATCTAGCTCTTAAGGAACAAGCCTCTAACAAAACATGTGGATAGTCTAGGACTAGAGTCAAACATGTTCTGCTCTCAGACACTTCGAAGCCAGGGCAGTGCCTGTAGAGAAAAAAACAGTTATATTTATCGATATTAAAATGCAAAAAAACATTCAAGCTAAAGATATGTTACCAGGACAGCTAACATTTTTATGTTCGGTATATAATAAATTTTTTAAAATACTCAATAATACGTTGTGGGTAAACAAACGGCATATTCTAATGTGGCTAAGAACGCTTTCAGGGTCCTTCAGGACTCTGCTGTGTTTGATGACGTAAATATAGAGGGTTGCGCCCAATGTAGTTTGATAATAGCCTATAACTCTTACGAACGTTCATTGTAGTGTGGCAAGCACCAATATATAACATTATTTTATTTTGTAGGAAATTTGTTCTTCTGTAATTTTTTTGTTTTCAACAGAAAAGTCTGGTCTTGTCTGTTTGTTTGAATGAGCTTTTTAAAAGCTAAAATTCGTACAACGTCAACAACAACAACAACAATAATACCCAATAGTGTTCGAATAACACTTTTTCTTAAAGTTATTTCTGTAAAGAGGTTTGAACAGACATGTTAACTTTAAATGTATTTAGTCATTGATGTAAGACACGCCAAAGTGAGTTCACGCGCTGGTATGTGTACATACACAATTTAGTTGGTGTGCTATTTAAAAGTCGCTCTAAAACAAGCCTACGTGTTATTCCTGACTCGACAGCTGTTTAAGATAATAGTCTAGTATAGATAATAGCATTGTTTTCGTTGTTTAACCACAAATCAAACGAACAAACATCATCATAACATCCTGAAACCTTTAATGAAGTATTTGGCTTTAGATTGTTTAGATTCTTGCATCAATGTTTTATTTATGCTTTGAATTTCCAGGGTGGTCTTTTAAACTTACTGATAACACCTTATTCACAATTTTCATTGTTTTCCATTTCATTGTCAACCTCTTGTCTAATAAAGTGGTACTGTAGCCTATTATACTGGTTAATGTGGAGGCCAGTGTGGTATTTACCTGTCAACACCACAATCTGTGCAAGATGCAGGTTTAGGAAGATTGTTCACCTCCAGTCATGTCTGTCGGCGAGCGGTGAGAGGAATAGAATTTGAGAAAGCATGCAGTCGCTTTGTCTCCCATGATCCCTAAGTTATCGCCTAACTTTAACGACAGTCCCTTACTTAGGCGGCGCGGCGGCCAGTCATGAAATTGAAGCGCATTAATTCTGAGCAGTGTGTCACAGTGTCACTATTTCAGCGGGGTAGAGAAGCTCAGCGCACACGAAGAGAATCACCATTTTACAGGGCAGTTTAACGGACAAGAACGCATGCAATGATTTTTAACATTTCTGACTGAATTCGGACTAAGAAGCAAAAATGACGGTGGATTTTGAGGACTGTATCAAAGATTCACCCCGGTTCAGGTAAGACACCGTAGGCTATGCGCATGTTCAGCTCTCAGAAAACCACTGTTCTACAGCCGTCGCCTGTTGGACACGAATTTTCGTGAGTTTTAGGAAACACACTACTTTTGGTAATTCACGAGTCCTGTCAATTTTAAGGTTTAACGAATGTAATAAATTTTCCCTCGCGGATTGATTTTGTGATTCATGCTTTATATTGCCCGTCCGTTTGGAACACAACAATGCTTATGTTTCACCAAGAAACCAGTTGAACATGAACGCGCCTTAATGTGGATCTCGTAGTGATGCATCCAAATTCAAACAACCGAATCATTACTCACAAATGTTTCAGATCGAAAGCTCTCGTTAAATGGGAGCTTATCTAGGTTGTTACTGCCAAACCTAGGTTTGTAATACAAAATTGGAATTGGAATGAATAAGAAGTTGTATGGATATTGACGAATGAATGGAAATGATAGTAGTTATATCAACGTCCTAACATGCGTTCTCGTACAGAATGTATTTGGCTATATTCAACGTAATTCGTGTAAGGGACTGTTCCTTACTGAAGCTACAAGATCGATCCCGAGTTAACAGCGCTAACCTACTGTTTGCCAATGTTGTTACAAGGTTGTTACATTGCATTTTAATGTGGAATATGGTAGTGGAGAGAGTTATTACTAACTATACCATCTTAAAAATAAAAACTAAAACGTGTAATTCCAGTCCGTCAGATACAAGGATCAAGATGTCACATCTGTATTATTATATTGGTGGTCAACATTACCTCCTGACCGGCATTTCAAATCTGTGTCACTTTTTCAGAGTTGTCCCATGTATGATATAACACACAAAAACATGGTTAATTGTAGTTGTAGTTCAACGGTAAACACTTTCATTATAACATACCCTCACACCCTTAAAAGCATGGTTCCAATTATGACTGTTTTTTCTCATGTCTCCTTTATACTCTGGGGGTTGTGAGGTGAGATCATTCTTTTTCCTTATTAAGATAGAATAGCTATGAGGCTCATATTTTGTGGACATCCCTATCTTGCTTACCAAACTTTTCAGTGAAGATACTGACCTAGGTTCAGGGTTTGCCTTTGATGTCCATATGGAATGTCCTAATAAATATGAACATTGGATGCTGGTCTCTGATAAGTTCCCCTGCCCTGAGGCAACTCAAAAATGCATTCTGAGAAATTCAATACGCAGAGATTGATAAGGAGCTCTTAAAAGTTCTTCATGCAGTCTTCACTTTGTAGAGTGTAGGGAGTAAGATGCATGGATGGCCAGGAACCAGGTCTATCAATCTCTGCCTCTCTTCTTCTATCCCTCTTTCAGTTTGTGTATAGGTCATGAGTGAGCCAATCATATGCAGGTTGTGTTTCTGCGTTCTTGTTCCCACCAAAGATGCGGCTAGGGCTTCTAACAAACCCAACGGCATTTAGACTTCACAGGCAAACATGTCTGCCTCAGCCTCTAGAGCCGTGACTCTTAACCCCTCTGCAGAGGGGTCTCGCAGTCAGAGAATCCTTTGAAGGCCATGGGAGGTGGGAGTGTCCATGGGGAGGTGGATGCTCTGAGAAACAGCACACATTCTTCTGATGCATAAAGGCAAACACAACACAGCAACTGGAAGGCTGGTGCCACCACTTTGGTTAATGGTGACACGATACCTTCATGTCACAGCTGAAGTGACACAGGATGGATTGTAGTCATGTCTAGGAAGCCATATCAATGTGTGGTGGGTTTTTTTTCATTGACATGAACAGACAAGGCTACATCCTTTTTGACTTGTTGGTGAGAAAGATATAATTCCTTTGTACTAGTTTCAGTTACTGAGAATGAGGATCTCTCCATGGATCAGAGAGCAGACCTCCACACGTGGCTACTCTACCCATGTGTCTGCTATCAGTCTGTTCACAGGAAGCAGAGATAGGGGAATATTTACTCAAGTGCCTCCTCTCCCTTACGGATCCTAAATGCAGTAACTTGCATTAACACTGCAATTTCAATTTACATCTAAGTTTATACTTATGTTTCATAGTCTAGTGAATATTACAGTATTAGATATAATCTACAGAATCCAGCAGATTAGGACAGATTGTTGTGTATTTTCAGATATGATTGCAGATTTAGGAACAGCAATGTTCATGACATGTTTAGTTTCACCAGTTGTTTTACGAATATTTAAACACATTGCAATGCCCCTGAGCTGACAGGCTCTTGCATGTATAGTATGACAGACAGACAGAGAGACAGACAGACAGACTCCTATGGCTGTTGTGTAATGCTGCACTGAAGTTGAGCCACTGAAAATCTTAAGGAATGCTCTAGAATGATCTTCCCACGCACTGAATGTCACCTGTCAAACTGCCTGATGTTTATATACCTCTACCTTCCTCCACCTGCAGGCCTGAACCTGCCAGATAGCAGGAACCATGCAGGCTAAGGTGGAGCATGGGGGATTATATGCATATCAGGCAACTCGGAAGATCTGTGATTCCAATGGGCAGATGTTCCTGACCTATTGAGAGAAAGTCTAATATGAGATGGGAGGGCCTCCATTGCTTCTCTTACATTCTCTTATTTTATCATCACCAGTTTTTGTTTAGGAAACGTCAGGTTTATGTTAATCAATTCCATCAATTCTATTTACATCTTTTGCCAGCAGACTACATGAAAAACAGAATCAGAGCATGTGCAGAAGTAAATGAAACACAGCACATTGGTAAAGTTAGGTAAAAATCTCAGGTGAAACACTTGTGAGTGCTCAAGTAATCAATTAAGCAGACCAATCAAATGAGACAACTTTGGGAAAAGATTTCAGCCACACTGAATTAAAGGGAGAGGAAAAAACCACTGTTGTACTAAGATGTAAAGGACACAGATCAACAATGCTGAGAGGAAAGGAGACATGAGGACACCAGGAAGAAGGTGGTGACAGCCCATCAGTCTGGGGAATGTTACAAGATCATCTCCAAAAGATTCCAGCTCCATCCATCCACTGTAAGACAAAGAAAGCGTTTACAAATGGAGGGCACTCAGCAACACCACGTTCAGCATTATCAGCTCTGCCCAGAAGTGGACGGCCATCACAACCTACATGAAGAATCAGCAGAAAAATAATCATTCAGGTAAAGGCATCACCACACATCACATCCAGAGAGTTGCAGACCTCTCTGGCTGCATCTGGGTTAAATGTATCTAGAATCAGGCAAAAAATCAATAGACATGCCATTCATGGGAGAGATGTTAGAAGGACGCCTCTGCTCTCAAGAAAGAACAACGTCTGTATAAACTTTGCTAGAGAGCACTTGGACAGACCAGAGGCTTTCTGGAAGACAATTCTCTGGACAGAGTCCAAAATCAAATTACCTGGCCACAATCACAGGTGCCATGTTGGGAGAAAAGTCAACACTGCTTATAAAGAGAAGAACCGTCCCCCAACAGTGAAGCATGGTGGTGTAACTGTGAAGGTCTGAACCTGAACCATCAATTTCCATCAACAAATTCTTATCAACAAATTCTTGACCAGAATCTCCTTCCATAAGTGAGGGAGATGAAGCTGGGACGGAAATGGACTATTCAACAAGGACCCAAAGCATACCAAGGAATGGCTTAAGAGAAAGAAGATTTGTACTCTAGATTGGCCCAGTCAAAGTCCAGACCTCACTCCCATAGAAACGCTGCAGCAAGATCTGAAGTGGGCGGTACATGCCAGATGTTCCTCCAGCCTCTCTCAACTGGTGGAGTTCTGCAAGGAGGAGTGGGCAAAAATCCCTCAAAGCAGATGTGAGACACTCGTTTGTGGTTACAGAAGACGTTTGGTTGAAGTAATGGCTGCAAAAGGAGGTGCCACAAGCTACTAACTAAAATAGTTCACATACTTTTTGAGAGAAATTACTTTTGTTGAAAAAATGATAAAAAAAATATATATATATCTTTTTTCTGTGTGTCCCTTACTTGGAAGGTCTGCTTTACAAATTCAGATTTGGATGTTAATTTCATAAGATTATTTACATTTTTTAAAAGAAAACAATGACCATGTTTGGGTTGTTCACAAACTCCAGCAGCATTGTTTATCAATTAAATGTCCTGTATCATTACTCTGTTTGCCAAACACTTGTAAGTGGAGTTACAACATGTCAGTGTCACACACACACACACACACACACACACACACACACCATCCCTGCCCAATCACCCACATATTAGTAACTGCACATGCCTGTTTTTTATTCACCCTCTCTTGTTCCCCTTAAATACTGAAGCCCACAGGCTGTTGGTGCTGCATGTTGCTGGTCATCCTATGCCTGTCGCCCTCACCACAGCCTGTCGCCCTCACCACAGCCTGTCGCTGCTGTGGAGTGACCGTGTTGCTCAGCCCGTTAGGCCTGGACTGCTGTTCGCTTTCAGGTTCACGTGAGTCGGGTAGTTATGGAGACTGAAGCCTCTCCTTGCAGTGTCACGTCTCAGAATTCTGCATCTTCTAAACAACAGTTTGGGTTCCTAATGAACATGGAGCTGACTGTGAAACTGCCATGTTCTATTACTGAAGAATTAAGAGTAGGTAGAATGACCTACCGCATGACCTTCTCATTAGTCTTTATCTCCCTCCCCTCTCTTTTTCTTTCACACACACACACACACACACCCACGCCCACAACCTCTCCTCACATGAAAGCAGACCAACACGAGTTCTTCTGCACACATTAAAAAACACAATATCACTGTCACTCCTCCTGGTATGTGGTGTCATGCCAGTTGGTCCATTCAGTTTGGAGAGACATCTGCCATTTCATTATGGCACCCAAAACGCATATTTATCACAGAATCTCGTGTAGACCACAGATGGCATTCCGACCGCAAGGTTTGCGCAGTGTCGGTAGCATATGAGACGATGATCTCATAGTGCACCCGACGAAACAGGCTGGGCCGGTTCACAGGCAACCTCACGTTCAAGCTCTTTCTTGCCCCGCACATTCGGCAGATTGCGGGTCACGACCCCAGAGCGCAACGCATGATTCTAATGAACGCTCTTCCTTTATTGGCATTCTGGACTGCAAGGAAACATTTATGACTAATGACAATGCGTGCAGCCCTGGCTGGGGTGTGTTATCTGTATACGGAGTGTGGATCAACCGGGACTGTGATTTTGGGTTCAAGGGTGTTGCATTTTGAGATGAAATGCGGGTTCAGAAGAGCTCTATGTACCTGACATCTGTCATGAGACATGAGACATTTGTCATGTTTAATATTTTGAGTTGAAATTACTCAAATTACTAAAATTTCTCAAATTACTCAGGATGCAATGTGCCTTTGAAATAAGCTGCTCAAAGAATGTATAAATGTTTAGCTTACAGTGCCATGCAAGACAGTGAGGTATTACTTATTGCAGTAGATTCGTCATCACTGGCCGCCATGGCAACAGGCTTTCTAGGTTGGAGGTAGATGCTGGCTTCTCTGTGTGTGCATGTGTGTGTGTGTATGTGAATGAATGAATGAATGAATGTTCGATTTATATAGCGCCTTTCTAAATACCCAAGGCGCTTTACAATGTGTATGTGTGTGTGTGTGTGTGTGTGTGTGTGTGTGTGTGTGTTAGTATGTGTGTGTGTGTGTGTTAGTATGTGTGTGTGCACACATGCGCATTCATTAAGTCTGATGGCTAACAACTCTATGACCTACCCATGCTGTGGCACACAAATACACTGGTCCAATCAGAACCTGCAGTTTCCTCTGAAAAATGTGGACGGTTCAGCTGATATGGGTCCAGTGGTCTTTAGGACACTTTCATATATCGTATCCTTCAAGCCTTTCCTTAATGGGGACTTTGTTAGAAGTAGCTATTTATTTGCTACAGAAACAGTGCATTTTTTGTTCATGATTGCAAAATATTTAAATGTAAAGAAGATGGGGTGTAAGCCTTTACCCTCTAAGTGTAAAGCCCTATTTCTTATGGTTTCGTATTTCATATGGGTTTACGTCCTCTGTGTTTGATGTATTTATGTTGAGCGTACTCCTGTCATGATACACGTCTGTATGGCATTGTTGTATTCATACAAAAGAGCTTTAAGACACCCTAAGGTTTATGAATGTGTTTGTGTGTGTATGTGCGGATGGTTGTCTGAATGCAAAAAAATGATCAGATGAAAGAATACAAGACTTGTGGAATGGTATAAATATGAAACAAAAATATGTAAATATAAAACTACGTGAAAAGTACATGAAATGAAAACTCAGAATGCAGTGTGAATTATATTCTGAATTGTATTATTTATAAATATATTAAAAATAATCACTCAACTTTTGATGTGGTGATTCATGAGACCACCCAAAGAAAACTCCTGGAGTTATTTGTCAGGATGAACAGATTGGGTGATGTTGTGGTGAGCTTTTTTTGGACGTGTGTGTGACATCATTCTGGCGTAGGTGAGCAGTGCTGTAATTGTTGTTATACTATGTTATGTTCAGCCCTATTGGGCAGTCTTCATTGGAGATGATTTCTCCTGTCGGGGAGGGACGGGCTGTGCTGAGGTGGGTCTAGAGCAGTAGGATTTCCACCCTCAGTGCTTAGCATTTCAGCACGTGGATCATTCATCCCGATCTGCTTGAGTTCACTGAAATGAGATGCTGAAGAGCTGATACATCCAGTGAAGTGCAGTATTCCAGAATATCAGTGGTGTGAGCCAGTGTTTAAACATGGCCACTGATGTTCACCCAGGACAATGGCCTGGCACAGTCAGGGCTTCATTACAGCAGACTTCTCAGGTTATCTATGATTAGTCTGGCAATTCTACATACTGATGATGCTTGGATTATCATAATAATCATAATTGTCTGTTGCTCCAGGTTGTTAGTTTTGTGTAAGAATGCGGCAGGTCTTTGAAGATGCGAGATTACCAAGAGGTGCAGTGTGTTTTGCCGTGATACAGGAGCCCATCCTTGCAAAGGGTTTGAGCTGGGATGCAGGATTAGCTTAGAGCAGCTTAGCTTGTCCTCATGCTGACCTCATAGAACTTGCAATTGAGAACTTTGGGTTGCCATGTCCTACAGAGACCTCTCAGGAAGACACAACTGAGAAACTTGGGTTGCCAGGTCTCATAGAAACCTCTCAGGAAGACACCACTGAGAATGTTGGGTTGCCATGTCCTATAGAAACCAGGAAGACACTATTTAACCACGGGCCAAAAAGTAGTTCAAGAATCACAAACACCATCGTGTTTGTCTTTAGCAGAGAGACCTAAAGTCTGTTGCTGAGTCATACAGAGCAACGTAACATCTCATACCTTGGCGTAGACAATACAAGCTCTGTGTTCCTGTGCACCTTTAAAAAAACACAGTGAAACCGGAATGGTAGGCCAGTGAAGTAAGTGTCTTGCACTTGAGTGATAAGCACTTCTAGAAAGAAGGCGTGACTTCTAAGCGCGCGTGAGCGTGTGTGTGTGTGTGTGTGTGTGTGTGTGTGTGTGTGTGTGTGTGTGTGTGTGGGTAGGGCGTCCTTTCATCCACTGCCACACAATAAGAAAGGAATGTTTTTCATTGATTGTTTATTTTTAATTGCCTGTCAGGTGAATTTACTGACTCATAACACTGATTTCTCTTGAATGACATAATCTGTTATTTATCATATAACTGTATCTGTTTAGTTCCTCTAAAGAAATTTCAGGCAACACACCATAATACCACACCATGACAACCAGCTTCAGTTCTTCTTCTAGTCCTCCCACAGCCATGCTGTGAAAATAATGATGTAAAATGATGGTCATTCACAAATTCTACTGAAGATAGCAATGCCTTCATCATCATCATCCACACAGAGGCTGCAAAAAGGGTAACATACTGTATGTTAGCTCACATGTAACAAAAGAACGTAAGTGATTTTTCAGGGAACGGAGTGTGGACATGATGGGTGGACATGATTGCATGTTTCTGCTGATCAGGGCGGCCTGTGAGTTTGAAATCTGCATTTTGGAATGAGGCCATAACCGAGTCCAGGGGTCTCATATTGATGACGCGTTCAAAAATAGGCCAACAGGTTTTTAATGTAGTATAGGAAGATTAATTCATACTCTAATGGCTTCATATATAATATTAATCCCTGGAGATGAGATTCACAATAGCGGTCTCCTTTATTATGGTTACTATGGATTCAGTCTTGTTTGTTAAATGCTTAAATTTCGGTCTGGAATTTGAACACTGCAATATCTTTTGAAAGGTGGCCATCTGATGTAGATCTGTGAAAGAGCTTGGTTTTAGATGACAGTTTCCTGGGTGTGTTTGTTTAGTTTCTAAACCATTTTTGCAATACATTGCACTATGAAGACAAATACCCAGACCGCCTCTGGTTAAATCCATCTGGCATTGTCAGCTTTTTGAGAGATGATGGTAAAAACACAGAGGTGCCTGCTCATGTCCGAGCTCGAAAGGTAGTTCAGTAGAACATCCGTTCTTCGAGAATTCCGCCAAGTGGAATTCCTGAGTAGCCCACTGAGGCAGCCAAATGAAATTTTGTCAAGTCATTGTTTTGTTATTAAACAAATAATAATATTAAGTCTATGCTGGTAATGGAGCCGCATATTTTGTCTTGGACGTTCACAGTTATAGCCTGTTGTCCTGTGCACTTATAGCCTTAAATCCTGTGTAGTTATAGGCTGAAGTGCTGTGCAGGTATAGCTTGAAATCCTTTGTAGTTATAGGCTGAAATCCTGAAATAAGAATATGAATTCAGTCTAAAATGCATGCATGTATATGTTACATACATGAGTCATGGTCCAGACGTGGGCCAATGTCCATTGGCCATCTGGTACTGTTTTCTCAGTGTGACTGTCTTCAAATTGTCCGTGACTTTTAAAAAGTTTACTTTAATCACCCATCCTGTGTAAATCACATGGACAGTCTGAAGAGACCGTGGCTGCTTCCTGGTTTTTTTGACTGTAATGGAATTTTGGCAGTGTACTATACACGAGACTGAAATCCCCCTAAAAACAAAAAAAAATCTTCCCTCAAAAAAGTTCCTTCCATCATATTTCAGTCTTCTATCTTGCCATTACTAAAACAAACGTCTGGGGAGTTGTTGTAGAGATTAGTAGCTTGGTAGACTTCTCTACCAAACCCAAAATGGCTGGATTGCTTTGTCAGGTTGTTCTGCCCACTGGTCTCAGGCATCCAGACGCTGTGTGGAGAGGAAACCATGTTGCCACGTGCCCTTTTTCTTTTTGCATCTTTGGCCGCAAACAAATCACCCAAAATGTGCAGATGGCTAAACAGACTATGGCATGAGGAGCCCATGTGAAACTTGGCCTTTGCTAACATGGCCTTTGCTAACATGGCCTTTGCTAACATGCTAACTTCACAAACTCTGACCCAAAAAATGGTTTGAGCAACAGTTGAGGCAGATTTCCTGAAATCTGCTCTAGCATCTGAAATTCAGCAGTGTAGCATATTGTAAATTCAGCAGTGTAGCATATTGTAATTTGCTTGTGTGCAAAATCTTTGTAAAAACGTCTTTAAGAACCACACGTCATTTACAATAATAAACATGCAGAACAGATGTGTGCATTTCAGGCTAAAATAATAATATTTCCATCACATATATGCCATGCCAGTAAATCCATATTTATACAGTCAAAGATGTGTAGGCTATGTGTTGAATAATAAGTAGCAAGTCACATGAATCAGAATCACTGTAATTTGCCAGAACTTGTCGAGTCTAGGAATTTGTTTGGGTATGATGGGTAAGATGGGTAAGCATCACACAAAAGCACAGTTTACCCAATGTACGTAGTAACAATGATAAACATGCTGTTTACAAAATGAAGATTTACAGTATATACATTTACAGTATAAAAATATTTTGCATGCAATATATATTCAAATATGTGTGGCTTTGTAACACTGTGTGAGGAGAGGGTGTGAAATTGAGAGTTTTGTGAGCTTCAGAATATATCTTATCTCTAGAAACTATCAGCTCTACAGCTGTAGTGCTGCTGGAGTTCTGGTTGCTTGAGACACATTATGTTAGGAGATGGTCAGTGTCAATTCTTACCTTATCTGTTTGTGATTAGATCTGTATGGGTGAGGTCGTACTGTCACTGAGAGGTTGCTGGGATGAGGTCATTGGAGTGTGGAGAGTGGAGGTGATTTGTGAGCTCACAGCCCACACCGCACCTGCGCTGATAGATTCACCAGCTCTCGAATGTGCCGCTTAGAGTTCGGAGGTCACAGAACTACTTGCGGATGGACCGACTGGACTCCTTTTGGAAAAGTTTGCTCAGTAACAAGTTGGAAACGATTAAGTTCTCTGAGCTAAACAAACACTGTTGTGGTGCATGTGAGACAGAGGTCTAGATATTCCAGGATGTACGGCAGGCCCAGATGTATGGCATATCCACAGATCTCTTCACTCTGAACGCAAAGTGAAAAGGATGTGTGAAGCAGGCACAGACTTTGGGTCTCTAAAAACCAGCCGTTCAAATGTCACTACTAGTGATGATGTAAGTGCAACAGAACTGTCCATTGAGCTAGAGGAGGAAAGGATTAAATAACTTGTTTTATAATAACCGACGTATATAAAGTTATGATTATAAGTGATTTTTACATGCAGAATGCTTTGCATGTGGGTGTTGTCTGCTGAAAGGAGGATTTGCATGGTAAGTTCTGCCTTGTTACTGTGTGGGTTTGTACCAGAATATGCCCAGCCACTTCAGAGTTCTTCCTCTCTCTGTCTCATCAACATTTTCATTCATTCATTCATTCATTCATTCATTCATTCATTCATTCTGGCAAGAGCCTGTACCTCTCCTGCTTAAACGCATTGCTCGGGAGTTAAATAGTCACATGCTAAATTGTCACGCATACTCACAGACAACACATAAATAAAATAAAACGTTCCAGTTTGCTAAAACGGCGTCTCGTTAAAGTGACTGACAGGAAGCATTTTCCGAGGGCTTAAGGACTCTAGCGTGTGCGTTAAGTTTGGTGTTATGCAGCAGCTGTTTGTTTTGATAGCTCAGTCATCTGGATAGATCCTCTAAGAAGTGTGCAGTCTTCTTTATTGAACATATTACCAAGTCCACCAGATGGCAGCTATTAAGGCACTGTTGATTTGCAGTACTGACCTTCCCATGTGCCCTTGCAGTGAACAGTGTAAGGGAGTGTAGACGTGCTCTGCCTACCTCGCGTATTACTGTCAGCGCTGCACATCTTGGTTGCTTTATTTCTCAGACCCAGCCCTCTCTTTTGGACACCATCTATAATGTACGCCTTTCCAGACCGTTCATACTTTTCATTAGTATATATGGATTTAGGGTTAGGGTTAGATTTATAAAGGTCATTGGTGTATCTGTGGCTTATCTGTGTGTTTTTCTCTCTGGTTGTTGGGTGTATTCAGATGAATTCCTTCTTAGTCATCTGTCCCAGACTTGTGTGTGTATGTGTGCGTGTGTACGTTTGTGCGTGTGTGTGTGTGTGTGTGTGTGTGTGTGTGTGTGTGTGTGTGTGTGTGTGTGTGTGTGTGTGTGTGTGTGTGCGCGTGTGTACGTTTGTGCGTGGGTGTGTGTGTGCATTTGTGCGTGGGTGTGTGTGTGTGTGTGTGTGTGCGCGGGTGTGTGCGTGCGTGTGTACGTTTGCGTGGGTGTATGTGTGTGTGTGTGTGTGTGTGTGCGCGCGTGTGTGCGTGCGTGTGTACGTTTGCGTGGGTGTATGTGTGTGTGTGTGTGTGTGTGTGTGTGCGCGCGTGTGTATGTTTGTGTGTGTGTGCGTTTGTGCGTGGATGTGGGAGTCTTATTCTTTTCTCCCACCTCCTGGTGTTCCTGGCTATTGCCCTGTAGCTTAAATTACACAAAGAAATACATCCAGCTTTGACATTGCAATGTGAACCTACCCACTTCAATTCTCTGACCGATGTCAGCAGTTACATCTTATTTTAAACTGGCCAGCACTGAAGGAATTTCATGAGACCAAAACAAAAAGTCCCCAAAACCTTGACACGTTGCAGCGGGTTCATGCGTTCCACAACAGGATCATCGGTTTTCCGTGAGGACCCACCACTGGAAAATCAGAAGTGCCGAGACATGGTCTTGATGGATGGGCTCAGTGGCCGAACAGAGGCACACGCTCCCCTCCACGTCCGATTCCAGGCCCTGCGTGCTCTGTGGGGTTGGACCCAGCACGGCTGCCGGCAGGACCGAGCGGCTCTGCCGTGTCTTAACAGCGGAGGAAAGAAAGAGCAAAGGGGTCGTCCGAGCTCCGCAGGAGTCAATCACTGACTATGGCTCTGCCTGAGGTTTCAGGTGGGTGCAATGGATGAGACTGTCTGGAATTATTTGCTAGGTTCTGACAAGGCCAGAAAGCAGGATGCAGTGGCTGGGAAAGTGACTAAAGGACAAAAGGTCACCAGGAGAGATAATGAACGTGCTACATGCCTGTTGCACTGATGGTAATTGAAAGTTGGAAGGATGCCAGGAGTGTGGCTGCATGCAAACACACCCACACACACACACACACACACACACACACACAAAAATTGCCTGTAGCTCAAAACATCAGCTTTAGATGATCACAAGTTTATTTTATCCCATGCCTGAACGCTTAGATGTATACACACATTGTCAGACCTGTATCATGCACATGTGGTTCTGTTAAGTTCATATATTTGCTGGTTCTATAGCTTATTACAGACCACCGTGTGTGTTTGTGTAAGCCTGCATGGAGAAGTTTCACTGTGTTTTCACCCTCTATTTCTCCTGAAATGCAAAAAAAGACCTTCATCTGGCTGACGTGGGCCAGCAAGTCATAGTGTTGGTCCCCTCGGCCCACGACCAGCTGCCCTGTTGTCAGATTACAGCACACAGCAGAGTCCTGGCACGACGTGCGCCGGTGATGCGTGCTTCACACGTGGCTCTCGTGGTCAGTCGTGTTCGCAGCTACAGCTCATCAGTCTTACACGCCGCCCTGTAACTCAGAGGAACGTCCTGTGCCTTCATTTCTTGTTCCCGCCTCAGGAAAGCACATTTTTTACTGAATATCTTTCAATAATAGTTTCTGTGAGAACATCTGTGTCTTTTTAAAACACTCACCTCCCAGATGTGCAATGAGCGGACGCACGTGCTGAGATACGGTGACCTCTCTCTGGCACGAAGGCACCGTGGTCCTGGGAGTCTCGGCTGTGCTCCGACGGCTGCTGGATTCAGCCTCGCTGTCCGTTACGAGGCTCCCGTTAGTGGCGTCATGTTCAGCATGTCCTCACAAGATGGATGACCCTGGTTCCAAAAGTCACAGGCAAGCTGGGTGTGTTTACTTACAGTTCCAACGGATGACTCAGTTGAAGGTTTCGGAACCAACCAGTTCCTGGAGGCTAATGCAGTTTGACTCAGACAGGACGCCTTTCTCTCTCTCTCTCTCTCTTCTCCCTTCGCTGTGGTGAAGACATTCTCTCTAGAGAGAAACCAGGAGAATAATCGCGGCCAAGATGTCTACAGACCCAAACTCAACAATCCTGTAGCTTGTTGTGAGTTAAGGAGAACCAGTTCTTCTCATTCAGTCTCTCTCTCTATTTTTTAAGTCAAGAGGCTTTATTGGCCAGACTGTACAAAGTACCATATTGCCAAAGCATCGAAAAATGTTTATATTTTTAACATAATAATAATAACAACAACAAAAATAATAAAAAGCACCAACAATAATAATAATCTCTATGTATTTCATATATTTCACTCTGTATCTCTGGCTCCAGGTCTTTCTTCACTTTCCTTCACTCAAACCCAGTGACATTTCTGGGTTTATCTAGGGTTTTGGTTTGACCCAGCTCACGCAACCCCCTGCCAACACAGTTACCCCCACCAACACCACCCCCACCAACACCACCTCCACCACCACCTTTTGGTAACAGAGGCCTGTCCAGCCTGTTTGCCTTGAGATGCAGCCTCTGGTTTTGCCGTGTTTCAGGGAACAGCGCTCGTTTTTTGGGGAAGGGCTTTGCGGGGCTTTTTAAGTTCAGTAGCATCACTCCACGGTCCCAGCGTGTCTTTGTTTCTGAGGATTAAAACTGAAGATGTGGCCTGTGTATTCTTGCCGACATTCTTTTTGGCCAGGGTGATGTCTTCATAACTGTTCAGACCTTTTTCTGGGCCAGGGCGATGTGTTCATTAATGTATAGACATTCGTTTGGGCCAGGGTGATGTGTTCATAAATATATAGACATTCTTCTGGGCCAGTATGATGTGTTTATAACTGTATAGATATTCTTCTGGGCCAGTGTATTGTGTTCATAACTGCATAGACAGTGATTTCTGATGCTTGGCTGGAGAACAGGAATGTTTGGAGTGTTGAGGACCACCCATAAACAGCCCCCCCCCCCCCCCTCTCTCTCTCTTTCTTCCACTTACAAAATAGGCAGTAAGTTTATGACATACAGTTTTTGGTGTTGCCTTGCTTGCTCAGATCCTCAGGTAGACACCTCTACTCCACATTCAGTCCCAGCTGCAGCCCCTGCACACTGCTGTTTTTCTTATTGCAAACTCCTGTGGTAACCTGATCAGAGGAGGTTCAAAGTTTTCTCTCTCTCTCTCTCTCTCTCTCTCTCTCTCTCTCTCTATCCGTCTCTCTGTCTGCTGCTCCTTCTGAGAGGTAGTCAGACCACAGGCTCTCCGGTGGAGGTTCAGATCATCTGGCTTGCGAGCACACATCTCATGGGTGGCCGCAGTGCGGACAGCTCCAGGGTTTGCTACCCTTTGGTGTTTAGTGTGCCATTTTAAATGTCCTCCTAGATTATTTTTTATGATAGGTATAACTTGTGTTTATGGTCAGTTGGTATTTGCTAGTTTGTGATGGCTATCACTCATGGCAGTAATACACAAGCAAGTTTGATTAATAGATTAATACATTTAGTAGAGTTTAGTAGTGATATAATAGTTTGGAAAATGTTGGGTTACGGAGTAGCTTTCGTATGTGTGTATGTGAATGCTGAAGTGTATGCTCAGATACACTTTTACAATCCTAACTGAATAAATTACATGATCCTACAACATACACAACTTTCCTTTAGATCCCCTAACAGTTTCTAGAGGCAGCCACTCAGCAGGGGGTCTAGCACACCCCACCAAGCCGATGACCAAATCCAACTTCTCAGCACAAGAAAGCTGACCTCAGATCAGTTTGGACTTGTCATATGCTCATGAATACCAAAATGAAAGGGCACATCATGCAAATAGCTGGCCCCAGGTTTGCTTACCATTGGCTGGTGAGTTCTCCAAATTGCTGTGTCTATTGGCCAGCAGTGGAGGTCTGGATAAGGGGTAGCATGTCCTTCATGGTCATGGGAAACTGTGACTGAGCAACAGTCTGAAATACACTCATCTGGAGAGCATGACAATTCTCAAGTGTTTCATTCCAAAGTGAAAGGGATCATAAGTGTAAGTAAAACAGTTCCCAGGGAGAATGTGTGTCCCATCCCAATTAAGCATGCTTCCGAGACATGTCCACTGTACATGTCTACATCTGTCAGTGACTACCCTAGACCATAAGCCAAGATGTTTGTGGTAGCTGGTTTTTATATATTTTACATTGTACATTTCCATTACAATGGCAGAGATCTGTTTGTCATAGTGTGAAAACAAAAGAAAAATGTAATATTTTATTGGGCACTCTTTATTCTAAACTGAATGTCTGGCAGAAACAAAATATGCGTGATCTGAAATGCACAGTGGCATCTCTGGTAACAGGAGACAAGAGTTCATTAGAAAGAAGAGGTCAATGAAGAGATGAGGTCACTGGAAGGAGAAGGTCACTGGAGAGATGAGGTCATAGCATGGACGAGGTCACTGGAGAGGAGGTCACTTGAGAGAGGAGACCACTGGAAGAAGGAGATCACTGGAGTGTGGTCACTGGAGAGAGGAGATCACTGGACAGAGTTGTTCACTGGACATATGAAGCCACTGGAGAGGGGAGGTTATGGTTCTCAGCTGCAGACCCCACTGTGAATGCGCTCAAGTTAGAGCAAACAGCCAGCTCACACCATATCACTGAACAAGATGGGGCCTCTGGCTGATCAGTGATGGGCAGCCCGAATTCATGGCCATGATGCAGCTTGTTCAAGTGCCTCTGCTGAGCATCTGATCGGGTTCTGTAGTGGTTGCAGTGGCACATATTTGGCTTGTATCTTTAGCTAACTTGGGGAGAAGGTGCTATCCCCCCCCTTTTTTCAGTTTAGTGGGCAATGAGTGAAGCCAAAGCAAACTGAGCTTGGTCAGCAGTTTTAGCGCCTGCTTCTCTCACCACAAACGGCGTCCGAGAACTTGGGTTTTTCTCTGAACTTTGTCTCAAGTAAACAGTCGACACTCCCTGGGGGAGCCGTTTTTTGTGAAAGGCGTTTGCGGGGCTGTCAATTTCTCATCTTGCTTCTCTATTGCCTTGGGTTCATCCATCTCCAGGGTGGATGGAGGGCAGAGACAGGGAAATATCCCTTACGGGCCTGGACCCCTTTGCCCAGCGCCCATGCATGACTGGCTGTAATAACATGGGCGCTGGGGGGAGAGGCGGCAGTGGGAGTCGTTGTACAAGACAGTGGGAGTATCTGGCAACCCTTACTTCCTTTTTGCTAATTTTTTTCCTCTTCCCTGAGGGCTCTTTGCCCCAGCTTCATGGCTCAGGAAAAGTGTGGGAAGAGATCGGGGCGTCTCCGCCTACTGCCACTCTCACTACAGTGTGGCTGACAGATGACCTGCAGCCTATGGCATGTAACCCAGCCACACACACACACACACACACACACACACACACACACACACACACACACACACACACACACCACTGTGGACATTATTCAATTATTCACCCACCCGCAGCCATATATCTCAAGCTTTTTTGCCCACTTCTGTCACAATTAAACATCGAGTGTGAAAGCCGGTCCTGGCTCTTTGCTTGATCTTCACTTTCACGCTATGTGAAACAAATTATAAACCAGTGACCGGATATACTCATGATGAGTGACACGGCAGCCCGTCAGAGGCCAGGTGCTGACCATCCGTACGTTCTCACAGCAAAGAGCCCCAGCTGTTACGGCTTCTCACCGCTTCAGAGCTTAGCGCGCCGCCGTCGGCTTACCGCGGTTAGCGTGCGGCCCCCTGAGCGGGCGGAGCCCCAAACCCTGAACGGGGAGGGTGGGGTGAGATCCTTGTCATTATCTCATGCCATAGCACTCTGATTTTCAAACGGCACCTTGTAATAGGCGCGGGATCAAAAAGCCATCCTGACCTTTGATCTCCGCTGCGCTGAGGCCCACGGGGAGGATGTGGAGAGTTTTTTCAGCTTCCCCAACTATTCAAAGAGTGTCGTGCTCGATTCTAAAAGTCTACAACAAAACTGTTTGTACATATGAATTTATAAACTTGTTTATTGACTGAAGCCTGAAATTGCTTTTATTAACTTTGCATGGGCAAAATATATTACTAAAACCTGAAAACCAATGATATTGTTTATTAGTCAGTATATACGTGTGCATATGAATAATGTATGAGCATCTCGTGAAGCTTGCGAACAACTTACTTATTATTTATTTTCTTCTTCTATGAGAAATTGATGTTGTCGTTAAGTGTTATGACACATGCACACGTCCCTGTGACACAGGAAGTGCCAAACACTTTAGAACACACTCATCCCATGTGAGGAGATGTTGCAATGTACTGGCTCCCCGGAAGATTCCCATATCAGCAAATCGCTCCCCTTGGAAATATCCTTGGCTGGCTACACATCGTTTCCTCCTTTCAGAGAAATTATTTTTTATTGTAGAGAAACAAAAGAAACACATTTCTGACGACTGGCCAGTTGGCAGCGATAGGGAGCTCTCCATGCTACCTGACCAGAGCACGGGGTTCCACTGATGACGTTTTATGGACAGAATCCTACGACCTGACCTGGTTCCCGTGACTACTGGAGGAAAGCACACACGTGTCAAGGGAAAGGCCGATTCTGATTTTGACATCAGTGGGCTTGGTTTGAACATTTAAACTAGTATTTTCAAACAAATGTCAGCCAAGTAACAATTTAAAGCACAGGTAAGATTTTAAAGCAGACAGTGTGAAGATATTGTAAACCCAGCTGCTTTTTTCACTGGTAACATGTTCAGACACATTAACAAATGATACTGGATCAGTGCTACGTGGATCCAAGTGCTCTTTGGCCGCAGGGAAAGTGAGACTGCGTTCAGATACCAACGTAAGAACTCACACTACACGTACAGTCATACTTCCTGTTCTCTAGCTGTGGGACAAGCTATAAAACAGAGCAGCTAACCAGTCAGCCCAGCAAAGCAGGGAATGAATACAGGTCCTGCATGGACTTGGTCTTTGTGTTCTGAGTCCATACCAGTCACTCTCTTCTCCCTCCACAAGGTCCTTTCACATCTCCAGTCTGTCCAAAAGAGCCTCTATTCCTTCTGTTCCTTTTTTTTCTCCACACTTTTGTTTCGTTGGCTTATAAAGAGATGTCTGTGGAAAGCGGACGCACTTGGACATGGATTGATATTCCGCGGGACGCTCGGCCTGGCCCCGAAGGCGCTGGTCACGGGCCGGATGAGAACGGCCCGCTGTAATGCCTCGCCGAGCTGGTCCGCTAGCAGCTCAGGCTCTGGCACAGTGCCAAACGGCCGCCCGCTCTAGGCGGCAAGCGGCGGGTGGGGCAATGGGGGCGTTTGACAGCTACGCGCTGGTGCCATGGCGGCTTCCCGTCCCGCACCACGGTCCCGCTTCAAACCACCATGCGTGACAGGCATGGTGGGGACCAGGCAGCTGTCTCTGTCAGAAGGGGAGGTGATTTTCTGGGTGTTATGGAGACTTAAGGCGAACGGCTGTGAAGTGCAGGCGTGTGTTTGGGTAAAGTGGGTCAGGGACATTAGACCAAGTCAAGTGAGGGCTGAACAGAATGAACAGACAGGGAGTGTCATGGTGTCACAGTATTTCCATACCAGGTGAGAAAGACCTGAGTAAACAAGTGATGAAAGATGGTGTTTTGGGCTCGGAGTAAACTGTTTACCTGAAGTACAAAATGTCGTGTTATTCTGGTCTTTCCATTGCAATAGTCTCACAGCGTTAGCATTAAGATTGGACACATGCACACACGCGCGCGCACACACACACACACACTATAACTGCCTGTAAAAACATGCTGGTCTTGGCCACAAACAAGTGTGTGATAAGACAGACAGAGAGCCCATTTAGGAACTTTAAAAATCAACAAATTGTTACTCAGTACAGCAACTGCTGAGAAAAACAGAGCAATGGTGTGACTGCTTGCCGTCGTAATCTAAGGCAGAAAATATTTTACTAATTATAAGCCAAAGAGGTTACTTGTGTTTGTGTGTGATGTGTAATTACCAGTGAAAGAACATCACAGGACTTTTACACTAGGGTTAAACAGATGATGTAAATAAATAAGAACATGCTAACAACAAGTGGAGTGTTGAGAATCCACTGGGAATCTACACAGTTGTCGCTGTAATGATGTGTGTTCAGGTCAGCATTGCAAAGCCTGAAGTGGTTTTTTTTTGTGTGTTGTTTTCATGATTTTTGCCATGTGCAATACACTGCTGCTGTCTCTCTCAGACCTAACATCAGACCTGTGCTCTCTCTCTCAGACTTTGTTCAACTGATTTTACTCATCTGTATCCTGACTGTTATTTAAGCTAAGATGTAAAAATTGTGTGTATACTGTGTGCTCTGAAGCACCGTGATCTCTCTCTCTTTCTCTCTGTCTTATGCAAATATGAGGCTAAGTATAGTCCTCAGATGACCAGGAAGCTGATAAGTTAGATTCTCGTAAAACCTTTTCCCCATTTTCATCAGGCTTCTTGACAGTACACACACACACACACACACACACACACACACACACACACACACACACACACACACACACACACACACACACACACACACACACAGAGCCTCTTTGGATTGGTTCCTGCAAATAGACAGCAAGAGACAGTAAGGGAGCAAGGTTTAATCTCCACAGATTTAACCACAAATCACGGAGCAGCTTTGGTACTGTTTCCTGATGTCTGCTCGCTCCAGCTAAAGCAGGAGATTTAAACCACTAGCAGGACACTGAATTGGAAATGTGTATGTGCCCTTGATTTTCTGACAATATCAGTGTCATCACCAAATTACAGCAGTTCATAATTGTGAAATACAATCCAGCTGCAACACACTTCCTCCAGAGAGCCACCAGATGGTAAAGATCAATCCTCTCCTCATAAATGGGCTTGAGGGTTGCCCTCATATGGTACACGGCTCTATTACACTTCACTGGCAGCATCTTGACACTAACAACATGCCATTCTGCACAGCCACTTTTAAAATGATTTGCAGTAGCCCTTTGTTCATTCCAACAGTGACACTTTCCGCTAATAGAATTTTTCACCACTACGGTCTTGGGGACGTTAATTGTCTGCCTCAGATGGGGCATCAGTGCAGTGCACGTTTTCCACTTACCCCACCACACACACAAAGGGGTATCAGGGAGGCCTCTGTCTTTCATCTCAACCAAGGAAGGAGAGCTCAGCTGTCTGGGATGCTTATGGGGCCTCTAACAATAGAATCATGGGAATGTGATGTCCCTGGGGACTTGGGCCAACACTGACAGTCCAGGGGCTTGTTGCATTGTGAGCTGCTCTTCCTGTCTTTCAGCTGCCTTGTATGTCAAAGTACAGATAACAAAGGTCATGACCTTTCACCCCCTTTTACACCGTTGCATGACAATTGTTCAAGACCATGTGTTCGCCCCAGCACTGCTGGATTTAGCTGGCGAATTAGCCAAAGGGCTGAAACGAAACACACACATGGATGGGGATCTCTGGGCTCCAGGTATTGGGAACACCAGAGTTGGGATCACTGCATTGTGTCATCGTTGCATCATCATAGTGCAGAGTGCAGAATTCCCTTTTGCCTCCCGCCCACCCTTTCCCTGGGGTCCGTCTCCACCTGTGTTTCAAGCTTCCCCTCTAGTGGTGTTAAAAATGTTGTGTTAAAACACGCAGAGGATTGGCCCCATGCCATGGCAGCGCACACAGAGCACAGCTGGGGGATTATTGATTAGTTACGACCCCATAACCGTATCACATAAAGTAGAGGGAAGATGTCCAGGAACCTTTGTGGCCTATGCTACTTTAATTTTTAAAGGTGTTCGTTTTATGTGTGTGTGTGTGTGTGAGACGATGTCAGATGCTACTTCAGTGAGTCTCCTGTCTCTGAGAGCGTGGGATAACCTTATGGGCTTTCTCCAGAATTCACAGCTCTGCATTAAAAGATTCAAGCCAAGGAAACAGAGCTGGAGAGAAACTGGAGTGTCTTTTTCTAATAATTAATTTTCCAACCGGTTATTTTATTTTAATCACAAAATAACTCCCACAGACACAGTGGGAGGACACTGACTCGTGCATTTCTCGGGTGTACAATTCCTTCTGTATTTGATTGTTTTTGATGATTCTTGGGATCCAATGTTTTAGCTAATGCTGCAAATGTGTTTGCCAAATGCATAGATATAAACAGTACAAATGTGACTACCAGACTGTGCTATGAGGGTGGGGGCTGGATCTTAGCAGGGCTTTTCAGTGGCAAATGGCTCCTATAGTTTCAAGTAGAGGGCTTGGCATTCTCTGCTCACTGTTCACTGGGCTTAATGACAACAGCAGCTTTAAGTGATGGTAATGAAAACAGGCCTGCTGGACCCTGAGTTGTCTCTCTCTTGACGGTCTTGTAGCTGTGATTGTGTAACTGTACCACTCTACACCAATGAGAGGAGGTCTACAGGAGCAGATATTGTTATGGGGGCTCTTTATGGCTAGTTAGTGAGTTATCTTCTCTTTTCCTTGATTTCTAGGCACTGCATTTGCAGGACATTGGAAACACCTGGAACAAGTCTAAATGCATTACGCGTTAATATTTCTTGTTATTTGAGAGCTAACACTACTGCTTAGGACTGCTTATTAAGGCTACAGCCAAAGACAGATGTTTGCCAGTGTTACTCTTGGTCACACTGCCTGTTGTGTCTGATGGTGTTGCATCTCTGTCTAACAAAAATGTTCTGTTTCATTGTCCTTCAGAGCGAACATCGACAAGGTGGAGACAGATGTGGTGGACGTCGAGGCCAAACTAGACAAGGTATGTAGAACCAATCCGCTGGTCATTTTCATCCGCCAATGGCGGTCACTTTGTGTCATTCTGATTTCAGTACACCATGTACAGGTGATGTAAACTCCTTTCAAAGTCTCTTTGTTGGAGACGTGTAAAGTTATAGGCAGCAAGTCTTTGTGTGATCACGTTGTGGTTCTGGAGTGTGTTGTGGTTCTGGAGTGTGTTGTGTTTCTGGAGTGTGTTGAGGTTCTGGAGTGTGTTGTGGTTCTGGAGTGTGTTGAGGTTCTGGAGTGTGTTGAGGTTCTGGAGTGTGTTGTGGTTCTGGAGTGTGTTGTGGTTCTGGAGTGTGTTGAGGTTCTGGAGTGTGTTGAGGTTCTGGAGTGATAGAGTCATGGTGAAGCCAGGCTTTAGATCACACTGTAGGATAGAAGCAGGAACCTCAGTGTCCCCACAGCCAGTGGAGAGCATCTAGTGCAAGTAGAGAACATGGTCACATCAGAGTCTCCTTCCGCATTAGGGACCAATATGGCCACTCCATATGTTTCTATATGGCCATGAGACCTTCAATGGATCTGACACGTTAACATTAGTCAAACTGCTTTTGCTCAGCCGCATCAGTGTATAGAATGCTAAATATATTACGTTGTGATGCCGATAGCTGTCATTGAAGTGCTCCATTATCATGGAAGTGCTCTAAGGTAAATATGCCATTCACAAATTAAAGGTTAAGAGGGTAAGTGGTGTTTGATATTAAATAGAGTGGATGTACGTTGCACTTCCTGTGTAGTGAAAAATAGTGAAGATGGAAATGGGGTTTAGGACTGTTAGCTATTGACAGTGTGTGGGGGCAGTAACGTCTGTTTCACACTCATACCCAGTGTGTGGGGGCAGTAACGTCTGTTTCACACTCATACCCAGTGTGTGGGGGCAGTAACGTCTGTATCACACTCATGCCCAGTGTGTGAGGGCAGTAATGTCTGTATCACACTCATGCCCAGTGTGTGGGGGCAGTAACGTCTGTATCACACTCATGCCCAGTGTGTGGGGGCAGTAACGTCTGTATCACACTCATACCCAGTGTGTGGGGGCAGTAACGTCTGTTTCACACTCATACCCAGTGTGTGGGGGCAGTAACGTCTGTATCACACTCATGCCCAGTGTGTGGGGGCAGTAACGTCTGTTTCACACTCATGCCCAGTGTGTGGGGGCAGTAACGTCTGTATCACACTCATGCCCAGTGTGTGGGGGCAGTAACGTCTGTTTCACACTCATACCCAGTGTGTGGGGGCAGTAACATCTGTATCACACTCATGCCCAGTGTGTGGGGGCAGTAACGTCTGTTTCACACTCATGCCCAGTGTGTGGGGGCAGTAACGTCTGTATCACACTCATGCCCAGTGTGTGGGGGCAGTAACGTCTGTATCACACTCATACCCAGTGTGTGGGGGCAGTAATGTCTGTATCACACTCATGCCCAGTGTGTGGGGGCAGTAACGTCTGTTTCACACTCATGCCCAGTGTGTGGGGGCAGTAACGTCTGTATCACACTCATACCCAGTGTGTGGGGGCAGTAATGTCTGTATCACACTCACAGCATCTTCATGATCCATTTTTATGCCTGAACATATTTTGAAAATAAGTCCAACCCATGAGGCTGAAACATGTCAGAAGGGTTTAAAGATGATTAATCCACTAGACACTTTTGGGAGAGTCTTTTAAGCTACAACTCTGTTAGAAGCGTCTTCATACAGAGCTATGGAATGAACCAGTACAGCAGTGTTAATTTCACTTGGCATGCCCTACTATTCACATTAACCTGTGTAAAAGTGTGTGTGTGTGTGTGTGTGTGTGTGTGTGTGTGTGTGTGTGTGTGTGTGTGTGTGTGTGTGCGTGTGTGTGTGCGTGTGTGCGTGCGTGTGTGCGTGCGTGTGTGCGTGTGTGTGTGCGTGCGTGTGTGCGTGTTTGCGTGCGTGCGTGCGTGTGTGCGTGTGTGTGCGCGTATGTGTGCGTGTGCGTGCGCGTGTGTGTGCGTGCGTGTGTGTGTGCTTGTGTGTGTGTGCGTGTGTGTGTGTGTGTGTGTGTGTGCGTGCGTGTGTGTGTGTGTGCGTGTGTGTGTGTATGTGTGTTTGTGTGTGTAAGAGTACTACCTAGACTGCAGGCTAGCACCTACACTAGTGTGTGTACTAACCCTGGGGTGATAACTGCAGGGTGATCCAGAAGTAGACACAATGCTGTGATTTCAGTGTCAAGTCTAATTTTCCCTCTGCTGTTTAGGTCCTGAAATTAAGCCTTGTGAGGCTGGCCAATAAAGCTAAGCAATAAACATTGTCTGTGTGTGCTCTGTCGACCCACCCCCTGGCCCGCCCCCATCAGCTGGTGAAGCTGTGTAGTGGCATGATCGAGGCTGGCCGCGCGTACGTCAGTGCCAACAAGCTCTTTATAAATGGCATTCGAGACCTGTCCCACCACTGCAAAGAGGAAATGATCTCGGTGAGATATCATACATTCATTCTTGGGTTTCCCCGAAAACCCGAACAGCATTAAAACCACTGATTTCACATTACTAAATGTTACTTTTGTGAACATTAGATTTAAGATTAGAAAAAAAAACTTTTCTTGACATTGTGTCCTGTGTACTAATAAAACTGTCTATATGTTCTCTTCAATGAGAAATACAACTTGCTTATGTTATGCATAATGTGTGTGTGTGTGTGTGTGTGTGTGTGTGTGTGTGTGTGTGTGTGTGTGTGTGTGTGTGTGTGTGTGTGTGTGTTGTTTTTCAGGAGTGCCTAGAGAAATGTGGAGAGAGCCTTCAGGAACTCGTCAACTACCACATGGTGAGACATGGTTCCCTGAGTTGCCACAATTGTGTGTGTGTGTGTGTGTGTGTGTGTGTGTGTGTGTGTGTGTGTGTGTGTGTGTGTGTGTGCGCACTTACATGTGTGCATTCCTAATAAAACACACATGCATGCTGCAAAATGTAGCTTCATGATAGTGAAATTATAAACCTATATATACGTTTATTTATAGACATTATTTATAGGCATTATTATAGATGTTTATTAAAAATATGTAGGAGAGGGGAGCATATATGGCCGTTTCCCGGGTGGCTGACAGACTGTGGGGTAGTTCAAGCCCAAGGAGCCTAATCTCTTTACACGGAAGGTTTCACGTCACACGTCACTGATGCTTTCCACATGCCCCCATTTCTGAACAAGCTCACAGCCATGCTGCATGAGGCCAGACCATCTAGACTCAGACTCACAGTTTGCCTTAGACTGTTTTAATGCACGATTTGGCAGCAGAACACTGATCTTAGATCAGAAAAGGCTATAGGCTTCATAAAAGGCTGTCTTTTAGCCGCCTCAGTACATAAGATCAACATATAGGCTTTTTCCATGAGCTGTTTTGTTCTGAAAATCTGGAAAATACTCGCGAGCCAGTGTATGTATCGTGCTAGCACTCACACTTAAAGCAAGACGATGCCTTGTTTCATTGACTCCAGCCAGCAGCTCAGTTTAGAATTGACACCTCGTGTGAGATCTGAACCTGGAAGGACGAAGGTGCTGGACCTTCTCGCGCCCGAAAATAGCCACGCGTGGGACGTGTGTCGTAGGCAGAGAAACGTCCTTCCTGTTTTTGAGGACTCTGGTAATTGGAAACATAACAAAAGATGGAGAGAAAGCAAAGAAAAAGAGTTGGAAGAGGGGGAGAGGAGAAGAAGCAAGAAGGAGTTATAGGGACTATATATCAGTTAACAACACTCACCTTTTCCTTCCTGTATGGGTTCTGAGGCCAAAGCCTGTCTGCACGATTATATGCCCACTACATCAGGAATGCACCTTACTTCACTAATTAGGCTGCTGTGTTTCTCTTCTGCAAAGTTACAAGATGTAGTGGCGTGTGCTGTAATTGTGGGTGAGCACCGGGGCATTTCTGGAGCAGAGGAAATTCCACAGTCGGGGCAGAAAGGACCACAGCGGCTTTTTAATCATCAGCCTCAAGTCAGCTGCTCGTTTTCCTGGTTACAGATGCAAACAGTGCGGCGTCCGTGCTGAGATTTTCCCTTCTCGCTCCGGGTCAGCACCGCGCTGTCCGGGTCAGCACCACACTCCGGGTCAGCTCCGCTCGCCTCTAGTCACCTTCTGCCACTGCGGTTGTTTTACAGTTGGGTCCTGAGATATGCGTCTCCCACGGTGGCCTGTCTGTGGCGGAGAGGACCGCATTCTTGTTAGCTGACCACAGGGCCACGGGCTCATGACCTCGAAAGCACTCATAACATTTGCAAAGCAGAACCTGGTTGACCTGGTTAAAGCGTGTGGATGAGGATGAGAACCACTAGCGGGTTTTCACATCTGTTCAGACAACATGGGCTCCTATATGACTGTATTTCATGCTGCCCACTCTGGGTGTCTTTATCTATGCACCCAGGACCCAGAGCTGTCTCCCACACCACAGGCCTGGGTAATGTAGCTAACCTGCCACTTTGACAATGAGATTCCTGTGCAGTTAGCGCTACATCTAATCCTTCTGCGTCGTCAATCCAGACACCTCGGTTTGATGTACATTTCACACATTGAAGCTGGAAACGTGTGTGTTGTATGTGTGTGTGAATGGTAGGTGTTGATGCCCATCTGTGAAATATGATGATATACATCACAGCTTATGGTGCATCATATGGGATAACACAGGACGCAGTGCAAGATGTTGGAGATAACACACACACAGACTAGTGACAGGCCTAGCTGCTCGGTGGATCGGCTTGTTCTGCCTTGGGATCTGAAGCGTAGAGCGGGTTTGTTCCTGATCGAGGCTGGGGGAGTGGCTACCTGTCCCCAACAGGAGGAGTGTTTCATTAGGAACAGCAGGGTCAAATGAAAGCAGTCTCTCTCCTCTCTGCTCGAGTGGAATTACCACTGCTGTCTTCACACTGTCAGCCAGGAGAGAGACGGTGGTGGCAAGAGGGAGTTGTTGGTGCGAGGGGGGTGGGGGGTGGTGTAATATGTTTCTCACCCTGACTGCAGAGGTGATAACACTACTGATCTCATAGCACGTTTGCCTCCAGGAAACAGAGTCCTATTCCCACTGAGCATATACTGCCTCATTAATATACGTACTGCCTCTAGTGTACCTTTAAACACTCTGTTGCCTATGCTGTCCGGTATTGGTACAAGCTGTGTGTTAACAGTGTGTATCTGGAACTGATGTTGACCCTTGCGGTGTCTTCTCCACTCTGGTGTGTGTGTGTGTGTGTGTGTGTGTGTGTGGTGGAGGGAGAAGATGGAGAGTGGGGTTGATGGTGTGGGAGTGGGTGAAGTGGGGGATCTTGCATGGGATCCCCGTGCCAGCGATCACCATCGTGTAGTTCCTGCAGCTGGGGGCAGGAGCGAGTGGGGAGTGTGTACCCGACAGCTTGCCATGGAGCACCTCGATCAGTAATCCCACAGAAGAGAGTAGGAAGGTGGCCACGCCCACCCAGACCTGTGATTATGGCACTCACATCAACTCTGTTCTTCAGTTTAAGGTATAAGGTTTCATACGCCAAACTTGGGGCCTTGGACTTGGGCCTCTGTGGCCTTTGTTGTACTGGGATTCCAATTTGGCAGGCAGACAGATCCACAGGAATCCCTATGGGAATCTCTCGGGTTTTCGGGGTTGCGTGGAGGGCTAGATTTGAATCTGCCCAGTCCATGTCATAAGTGCAGCTGTGCAGGACTCGGCGTGGCCGGCAGCAGGAAGGGCGTTCATCAGCTTCGTTACGTAACAAACTGCTTTCCTCAGCAGATGCAAATCCAGCCAGATGAGCAGTCTCACTGAGGCAGGGCTCCTCTGGCCGCGTTGGCCCTGCCTTACAGCTGGACCTGTGTTTCAGATTAGTTTTTCTTTTATTTTGGCCATTGTAGACTTTCACAAGGTGTGTTTTCTTGCTGATATGGAGTTTTCCCGTGCGCTTGTTATGTTGTCTGTCTGTTTGATCTAAAGCTCGACCCAATGAAGTGTGCTCGCTCCAGATGAGCTGGCGGAGTGGGCGGGGCCTTTCATGCCGTCTCATGCCTGCACCAGGCCTCTCTTGTCGTGGTGCAGATAGCACATCACATGGCGAACATATGTGTACCAGCTACCGCACCTGCCACCTGCTGCCAACATGTACCACTTCCTGTCTGTCCTCAGGAAACCTGGCTGCCTCAGGGCAGGAGGGCTTTCATGTGCTGAGCACCTGAGCACCTGTGATTGAAGTCCTTTGTCCGAGTCTTTTTCTTTCTCTCTCTCTCTCTCTCCCTTTTGTTTCTCCCTTTCTCCACTTCTCTCTGTCAGTATTTCCTTCTTGTTCTGAAGGTCAGCCAAATTGCTAGAAGCCCCGAGCAGCTTCAGGTTCATCTCTGCTGTGTGCCTTCAGAACAGTGATACAGCAGCGTGTCGACTACAGCATGCTAGTGACTGGCGCTACATTAAAGGGTCTCACTGCTCTCTGTAGAGGGTCTGGGCTTCAGGCCATGATTAAACTCTCACTCACTCAATGTTTCTCTTTCTCTCTCTCGTTCTGTCTTTTACACACTTCTTCCTTCCTGAGTGCATGGTTCAATTCAACCACCTGTCTCTAGGTGCCGTGAGTCAGAACAGATTTGATGTGTTCTTAATGTCTGAGATTTACCTCAGGAAACAGTTCAGTGGCTCTCATCACAACCTTTAGTGTGTGTGTGTGTGTGTGTGTGTGTGTGTGTGTGAGGGAGAGAGGGAGAGAGGGAGAGGGAATGAGTGAGGGGAGAGAGTGAGAGGATGAGTGAGTCAGAGAGAGAACAAGAGACAGCGAGAACCAGGGAGTGAGTGGGAGAGGGAGGGATTGAGAGAAAGAGAGGATGCAGTAAGACTGGAGGGAGCTGTTAGCTGCTTAGATCGACACGTGCTGCTAATGAGCTGAGATGGAGCGCTGGGCCCCCAGACCTTGAAGGCCCCACGTAATGGAAGAGTGCAGCGTAATGCAGGGGTCCAGTGGGGAAGGCGTCCAGTGTAACAAACTGCTAATCCATTGTACTTTGCACGCGGGGGTTCGAATCCCATCATGCTGTTGCTTGGTTTAAGATTGGACAAATGGGTCTCCTGATGTAGGTGCAGCTGTTTGAGATTTGCCTGAAGGCTTGATTCCTGTAGTTTAGTAGACATCGGTTTCAGGGCTGCTATCTAGGATGGATTCTGTGAACAGATGGCAAAGCACTTTGTAAGTCACCGTGGATAAAAGTGCTAAATTCTCTAAATGTAAATGCAGTGCAGAAGTCCAGCGTAATGCAGGCGTCCAGTCAAATGTCCTGCATACACGTACGTATATAGAGAACATTGTTTTCTGTTTCCCATAGCATTCAGCTTCTATTTATTCTATTGCCACAGCTGTGAGTAAAGAATGATATATATTTTTCTGCAGTCCTACATGATGGCAACTGCTTTATATACAAAGATGAACCAGTGTTGCCTTTTGCCTTTCTGGTGTGTCTGATTTCTCAGTCTCTTTCATTCTCTCTCTAGAAGGCTTTGCACATAAGCTGTGTTATATTCTTGCTCTATGTCACATGTCCTCCTGCTGCTTATCTCAGATGTAAAGCCCCTCTGTCTCTAACAACGCCCGAATTGAGATGATCACAGCACGCGGCTCTTCATCTACTCCCTGTTGCAATCACTGTGTGTGTGTGTGTGTGTGTGTGTGTGTGTGTGTGTGTGTGTCTGCATAAGAGAGAGCGTGAGACAGAGAGAGAGATCTGTTGTGATCCATGGTGACATCCGTGGCCTCTCGTCTATGGGTGTGTGTGTTCGTGCTGCACCAAAATTTCCTAATCGTTCAAAATGCTTGATGAGATGTTTTCTGTGTGTGTGTGTATGTGTGTGTATGTATGTGTGTGTGTGTGTGTGTGTGTGTGTGTGTGTGTGTTGCGTCATGCCTCTCTCTGTGTGAATCCCAGCACTCTGCCCCTCTCTGCTCTGGCAACCTATTTTACCCTTTCCATGATTCCGTCTCACGACATGACCATCAGCTCCCCACAGAGACAGACAGAGGGAGAGCGGAAGAGAGGGATGGGGGTGAACAAGTATAAGGGGGTGTGTCATGACTTGCTGCAGTTTCAGTTGCGACTTTGCCACCTAGTGGTCAACAGTGAGTAGTGCGTACAGATGCACTATTATCTTTCACATTTACTGCGGTGGTGTTAATATTGAACAGTGGTTCAAACAGCTACATGGCACTGGAGTTTTGTTATAGCCATTGAATAACATCAAAATGTTTAAGACAACTATTGGTTTCTCAATCTGATCAAGTGTATGATTATTTGGTCGGAGCAAAAAAAAAGTATGCCAGTGCTTTGTGGTTGATGATGATATTACTAGTCTTGGGTGCCAAGAGTAATTACCACTGTGTCACTGTGTTTTTGTGAATCAGTGGATGAGTCTGAACCTTCACTGTGTTTTTGTGAATCAGTGGACGAGTCTGAACCTTCACTGTGTTTTTGTAAATCAGTGGACGAGTCTGAACCTTCACTGTGTTTTTGTGAATCAGTGGACGAGTCTGAACCTTCACTGTGTTTTTGTGAATCAGTGGACGAGTCTGAACCTTCACTGTGATTTTCTGTGTTCAGATCCTGTGTGACCAGGCCCAGAGGTCCATTAAGCAGCAACTGCACAATTTTGTGAAAGAGTAAGTAGCTCTCACGCACCACCACCCGCTTCACCTTTCCTAGTGCTACTCTCGTCTTTCTTGCTTCTCTCTCTCTCTCGGTGTCATGTGGTGGGTTCACTCATTGTCTTCCGTGCAGGGACGTGCGCAAGTTCAAGGAAACGAAGAAGCAGTTTGACAGGCTGCGTGAGGACATGGAGATAGCGCAGGTGAAGAACGCCCAGGCCCCGCGCAACAAGCCCCACGAGGCCGAAGAAGCCGCCGGCACACTCATCACTACCCGCAAATGCTTCCGCCACCTCGCCCTTGACTACGTTTTACAGGTAACCGACCAGAGTGCTTCTGGTCCACCAAGGCTCTATATAGGGAACATAATGGAAAGTAAGAGGTTAATTTGTAGTAAAAGTCCCAAAAATTACCCTCTCACAGCTGTAATGCTAAAAAAAAAACCCAAGATGCTATGTTATCAGATTTATTTAAATGCTTAATCACATTAAAATGGTAATATTAAACTGAACCAGACACACTGATGTAATGAAACCATTGCCAGTACTGTGGTTAGACGTAAGCATTTCCAAGCCTTTTATTCCATTTGGCTTTATATGGTCCCTAATGAAACCTCGGTTATCCTGTCAGGAGGGTTTAAGCCTCTTGTCTGGCTCTCTGGAGCCCCTGGTGGCAGTGTGACTAATTACACATGATTATTCCTCTTCAAAATGTCTGTGCTGTAGCAGCCTGGTACTAGTGAGCCCTTATTTAGTACTGTTTAATGGGCTTTGAAGGGACTAGGAATGGTTAGCTTATCTGCTCCTGAAAAAAACCATTACAAAATTAAAAAAAAAATTTTATTACAAAATATTGCCTTAATATCAACAAAACACAAGGTGGCACTGCCATGTTTGTAAAACTGTTAATAAAGTAGGTCTAATTACTCAGTGTATGACGCCAGGTTGTGTTAACCACACTCATTGTCTCCCCAGATCAACGTTTTACAGGCCAAAAAGAAGTTTGAAATCCTTGATTCGGTGAGCGATTCCCTTCTATATTGGCCAAAGACCATGTATCAGTGTACGATGTATCAGTGGCAGTGCGTCTTTTCCGCGATGGCCTTGTCATTCCTGACCTGTCTCCCCCGTGTCTCCTTAACAGATGCTGTCGTTCATGCAGGCTCAGTACTCTATGTTCCAGCAGGGCTACAGTCTTCTGGACGAGCTCAACCCGTACATGAAGAACCTGGCCGCCGAGGTGAGTGTCACGTTCCTCAGACACCTGCTCCCACAGACACGGCGTCCCGTTAGCCATGTTCATTAGGCCCCCGCTGCACCATCTGCTCTGCCCCAACACCTGCGCCTCGCGTCGGGCACGTGATCCAGGCGAGCCCCAGGGCTTCAGAGTCATGCAGGCCTAATGAGTGAAAAGTGGGCATAATCTGTGTTCTGGCAGGTTATGAGGACCATGTGTGTGTGTGTGTGTGTGTGTGTGTGTGTGTGTGTGTGTGTGTGTGTGTGTGTGTGTGTGTGTGTGTGTGAGACATAAGGTGACATAAAAAAAATCCAAACAAAATTTGGATATGCAGAATTTTAATGAGTGCAGGTCTGTAGAAGAAGCAAACCTTTAGAAGGTTAAATACACCTTAGAGGAACAGTGACAATAGATTTGTTCCTTTGACCGTTTGCCAGATCATGTTCATGAACTGACAGAATGAGGCCTGTAAGAGTGACTGAGCTATGAAGGAGACAGATGAACATGGCAGTGCACATACACAAACCCTGTTACAGTACAAACAAAACAGCACCAGAGCCCAAAGACTAGCAAAGCCCTTTAAAAGGGACGTTGTACTGTGTGAGGTGTGTGGGTTTGTCCCACTCACTTGCTGTGTGTGTGAGTGTGTATGCTCCACTCACCTGATGTGTGTGTGAGTGTGTTTGCTCCACTCACCTGATGTGTGTGTGTGAGTGTGTATGCTCCACTCACCTGATGTGTGTGTGAGTGTGTATGCTCCACTCACCTGATGTGTGTGTGAGTGTGTTTGCTCCACTCACCTGATGTGTGTGTGAGTGTGTATGCTCCACTCACCTGATGTGTGTGTGAGTGTGTTTGCTCCACTCACCTGATGTGCTGTGTCCGTTCTGCAGCTGGATCAGCTGGTGATCGACTCGGCGATGGAGAAGAGACTGATGGAGCACCAGCACGCCATCATCCAGCAGAGGGTGAGCACCACCCACCATCCCCCACCACCTCTGACCACTTCACGTCCAGTCACAGCTGTGTTTTACGCCATAACATTAATCCATTCACTCAAAGATTTCCCACTTTTTGTGAGTCCCATCAACGCGGTTCATGATCTCGGTAAACTTGACCGAGGGGGGGTTGTGTACATATGGCTGCAGTAGACGGACTTGTATATTGTCCTTGTGAAGACGTTCATCAACATATGAATATAGTACAGTTCTTTGACCAGCATGGGGACTTCAGCTCTTCAGACACATGTTCACACACACACACACACACGCACACTCACTCTCTCTCTCTCTCTCTCTCTCTCTCTCTCTCTCTCTCTCTATTTGCCACCAAGGCACTAACCATCTGTTAGCACATAGTCAGCCCAACAGGGCATTGCTACCAGTGCATCACACATCACAGCCAGAGTGATCCAGTGCATCCTTTAAGCTGTCTTGCACTTAAAACATTTTCTACTGATAAATCCACCCCCCAAGTGTTTTAGTGTAGGACACAGAAGATCTCCTGGACACAGTGTAGAGCGCGTTATGTTTGCCCAGAAGCTCAGATTCTTGCAGGTTGTACTCCTGGATTTGACGTACTAGCAGATGATTACAAATTCAAGGTGTTGAATTAAAGCAGAGACAGTAAAGCAGCAGGGAAAGACTCCTCTTACTGGCATCTGTGACAGGAATGACCGTTTGGGTCTCAGAATGGTTCAATACATTAAATATTCTACATTCTATAGTCTTCTATATTAATTGTATCACTGCCTACCTCAAAAATCAGATTACAAAAATGAAACACATTTTTTATGTGTATTTTAAAATCCAGACTTTACATTGTAACCTTTTCTGAACTTTTTTTTTTACTATTTAAGTAACTAATAACGATCTTTTCTCTCTGTGCATTCTCTCCATCTGGCTTTGTTCTCCATCATAACTGAATACAGACTTTGATGCAGGTGAGTGAAATTTCATTTTTTAATAAATATTGCCATAAATTGCATTTACTTAAATGGTAAAAGGTGAAGTCATGATTTATCCTGGTGACCTCTACTTCATGATTAAGCTAGCCAGTTCGTGTGAGTGAATCATCCTGGTGTGCTCTCAGCTTCATGATAAAATGAGTTGGTTCGTTCATTTACTGAATCATCCTGGTGTGTTCTCAGCTTCATGATAAAATGAATCGGTTCATTCACTGAATCATCTTGGTGTCCTCTGTGCTTCATGATAAAATGAGTCAGATCATTCACTGTATCATCCTGGTGTCCTCTGTGCTTCATGATAAAATGAGTCGGTTTATTCACTGAATCATCCTGGTGTCCTCTGTGCTTCATGATAAAATGAGTCGGATTATTCACTGAATCACCCTGGTGTCCTCTGTGCTTCATGATAAAATGAGTCGGATCATTCACTGAATCATCCTGGTGTCCTCTGTGCTTCATGTCCTTCACATAGTCCCAGGGTCATTCACACTCAGCAGGCCGTCGATTCCTGATCAATGAAGAGCTGATTCATAGCTGTCACATGCTGAGCACACTCGACCAGATCAATGCATCCTTGTGTGTGTGTGTGGGGGGGGGGGGGGGGATACAGAGATAGCACAGTAGTGCAAGGGCAATGACCTCTTTCTGTAAGTCGGAAGCTTTGAATGTGCACCGGAGGGTGGTGAGTGCTGTGTTGTTGTGTTGAGTGTTGTTTATGAGGCCGTCTGCCCCTCCTTTCATTCTTAGTGACTGAGCAGTGAACCAATACTCTGACCAGTACAACAGAGCAGTGAACCAGTACTCTGACCAGTATGTCAGAGCAGTGAACCAGTACTCTAACCAGTACAACAGAGCATTGAACCAGTACTCTGACCAGTTTGTCAGAGCAGTGAACCAGTACTCTAACCAGTACAACAGAGCATTGAACCAGTACTCTGACCAGTTTGTCAGAGCAGTGAACCAGTACTCTAACCAGTACAACAGAGCATTGAACCAGTACTCTGACCAGTTTGTCAGAGCAGTGAACCAGTACTCTGACGAGTATGTCAGAGCAGTGAACCAGTACTCTGACCAGTACAACAGAGCATTGAACCAGTACTCTGGCCAGTTTGTCAGAGCAGTGAACCAGTACTCTGACCAGTATGTCAGAGCAGTGAACCAGTACTCTGACCAGTACAACAGAGCAGTGAACCAGTACCCTGACGAGTACAACAAGGCAGTGAACCAGTACTCTAACCAGTACAACAGAGCAGTGAACCAGTACTCTGACCAGTACGTGAGAGCAGTGAACCAGTACTCTGACCAGTATATCAGAGCAGTGAACCAGTACTCTGACCAGTACAACAGGGCAGTGAACCAGTACTCTGACCAGTACAACAGAGCAGTGAACCAATACTCTGAGCAGTATGTCAGAGCAGTGAACCAGTACTCTGACCAGTACAACAGAGCAGTGAACCAGTACTCTGACCAGTACAACAGAGCAGTGAACCAGTACTTTGACCAGTACAACAGAGCAGTGTACCAGTTCTCTGACCAGTACCACTGTCTATGGTATGGCAGACCACTGTCTGTGTATGAATACAGCTTTGCTTTTTACAGATTTACAGTTGTACTCAGTAGTCTGAACTGAACCAGCAGATCGCAAACACACTTTATTACAAGTTGGCTCACTGTTTTAAAACGAGGTCCAGGGAGGTTAGGCCATGTGTGCAGAGTCTCTAGCATGTGATGAAGGGTAGCTAGTCCTCCCACATGTCACTGAGACTCCTGAGACACTCTCCTTATCATCTTAACTGTGGAGATTAATGCTGGATGTCTTAAATACCATTCTGCTGAAAATAAGACATTATTTACTTTCCGCCATTACTTTTGGTTTGCTCGTGGTACCTGGGGTTGCCCCATTGCTGTTTAAGGTAAACACATTTCCACACAGATCCGAGCTCCAAACAGGATGTCCTACCAGGTCAGTCTTTGTCATGGGCTTTCAAATGGCGATGTTGAGGTTCCGCGCACATCTGAGGTTCAGGGCTGGTCCTGATGTTGAACTTCAGCAGAAGCTGCGATCGAGTTACGTGTGTGAACACACCAGCAAGGTTAGGCGCCAGGAGAAACCACTGTTCACCTGTCCTCGTGAGAGTCAGCGTGCGGTCAAATGAGAACATTTATTTTTATACACTTGAACATAAAGATATTCTTATGAATGTGAATTTCAGTACAGGTGAAAATGGTTGAGTTCAAAAGTGCACGTATATACACACATATATATGTGTCAAGGCTCTTGAATGAAAGCTGTGAGTCACTTTAACTCTTATTCCCTTTGTACCACACACACATTTTTATTGACTCTCTTACACATTATTCTCACTCTCTCACTCCACTCTCTCTCCCACCAAACTGCAGTTTGGACTCAGAGCGATCAATATATGACTTATCGATATATAGTATTACATGGGGGTGCTGTTTATTTAAGCCACACTACACTGAGACTCAGACGGCATTCTCAACACCGTGAGCAACACAGCTCCCAAGCCAGCAGAGGCCCCTTGTTTACTGATTTCATCTGCTCAGAGGCAAGTTGAGATAGAAGATTAGACGAATGTTAACCTCTAGATTTTGCAGGGAGATAGAACACAGCCATGTAGCTTTGCCATTACTGGGCTGGCTGGCAGGACCATCTCTCCCTGTGCTGTATGAATGGACAGACACGGGAGCGGCAGGTGGATTTGGGATTAGAGTCTCCCGGTTAGCCCATGTCTGGAAGTCCCTCCTGGGGCATGGGGCCAAGCTCTCTCCCCTGGCCAGCCCCACTAAAGGCAGCAGATGGCCGAAGCGTAGGGCTAAGCGTGCCCGAGAGAGAGAGGTGGCGCGCCAAAACACATCGGCGGTGAATTTGTGCCGCCAACTGTTCCGGACATGTGCTGTTCGATTGGAGGCAGGTCTCGTACACACACACCCATGCCCACATGGATGCGTGCTGTTGAATTGTCTTAGGGCTAGGCTTGTGTTGTTGAGATAAAGGTGTCCAGGTGAAGCCTGCCACCTGCTTCCTCAGGGTCTAAAGAGGAGCGATATTTTGACTTTGACAAACCTTTGGATGTGGAGGAGAAAACAGACAGACAGTTGGCACTGAAATGGCAATTTTTAATCCTCGGTGCCACAGAGGAGGAGGATTAGATAAGAGTAGGCTGTTCTTCTGAGATATCGTTTTGATCCTAGCTGCAAGACATAAACATGCAGTCATATAGGAACATACACAATGGCTGTAAGACCTAAATAAGATATGATATCAGGAACTAATGACCTCATAATTGAGAACTGAGACTCATAATTGGGAATTAGGAATGAATCACAGCAGATGAGCAGCATTTTAAGCCACGAGGAAACATCATGTCAGGAGCTAAAAGAAGAAGACAGTATTTGAAATCAAGAAGGAAAGAGCAAGAACCAGATGAAGGGCTAAAAGAGACAGACATGTTGCATAGAGACATGTAGAAGAGGCCAGGGGCATGTGCACAGCGTCACGTTACTGCTGCTGATTCCTGCTGGCCCACAAAGGAACGCCGGCACAGAGCAGCATGTTCCTGGGGGGCCTCCGTTCTGTCCACGCCCTTTAATAGAGGAAGGACGTGTGGAGGGGTCGCAACCTTTTTGACCCCAACGACCTCACAGCTTTGTGTGAGCGTATAGGGCCCCCAACCCACACAATGGCATTCTGGAAACTAAAGGGATGAACCACAAGCAGTGTCCTCGTTTCATCCGAACATCCCGCTCCGGTTTCTGACGCCACATACCGGCACACGGATCAGACGTTCTACTCTTGCGAATGGCTCGAAGAGGAAAAACGCGCAGTGAAATGGCACAGCGTGCAGCTTCCCACAGCTGGTATGAAGCTGCTTTTGTTCCCTCACTAATTCCACTTCCTCAGCCCATCAGTGGATGGGGAGGTCTGTGTGATTTATTCAGCTGATTTATCTGTGGAGATTACTGTGCAGGCCTTCTGCTTATTTCTTCTCTCTTCATCCCCCCCTCTCTGTCTCTGACGCCTCAGCATGTCTCCAGTGGCAGAGTTACGATCTTTCCGGCTGTCCCATTCCCATTCCCCCACTCCTGCTCAAGTTGCATCTGCCTCTCCACACACACACGCACTCGTCTAAACACACACAGACAGCAGAATACCCGCAGTGGTCTTTCATCCGAGGCTGAGCCCGTTGTGGCACCCGTGGGACCCCCCCCCCCACTCTTCCACAGACTTTCGGCATGTTCAGAAAGACACAGCAGCTGTGCGCGAGCACATGTGGGTGATGAGCTGCTCCAACAAGGCGCTCAAAAACGACACAAAAGAAAATATTAAAAAACACGCAGAGGTGGCCGATACTTTTACGTGTTGTGACAAGATTGTGTCTGTTTCTATTTTAAATTGTTGCGGAGTGGAATGAATCCGTCATTGATGAATGAACTTAAGTAGTGAAATTAACTGTGCATTATTAGTGCTACTTTTAAGTTCCTTTGTATAAGTTCATACCTTTGTAAGAGGAATTTCAGTTAGGAAAGCCAAAAGTTGGAGCAGCTATTTTCAGTTGCGCTTGGGAACCCGTCCATAAGTGAGGGCAGTCTGTAAGAGGAGCGCTTGCACTGAGGGGGGTGGCGTTTGACGAGGGGCAATAATGTTTGCTTGATTAAGCAGGAATTGTTTCGTGGACTCTCGGACAGATGGACGCCAGCTACTCGAGGACCGAACGTCCTCCTGTTGAGCGGTGTGTGAGAGCACGCCTGGCCTCGGGTCTCGTAAATCCACGCGGCAAGCGCTGGCTGCCACTCGCGGTTGCGAACTAACGTGCGAGGTGCGGTCTCTGGGGAGGTCATAGGGCGTCCCAAGAGCACCGCGCATGAATCGGCAGCTGTATGCTAATCGAGTGGAGGCGGAGCCCCGGCACAGGCCAGCGGGGCAAGGGCGGGGTTAGGGTGCAGCAGGTGGAGGGTAAGAAGTGCAGAGCACGAGGCTGGTGTTGTCATTCCTGCCGATGCTGTGCCACCGAGTGGTGCCCGCACGAGATCCTCCGGAGGGCGTGAAAGGACATGATATCAGCGCTGTAACAGTCAGACCTGTGACTTTATTTGCAGAAGTTCAGAATTATAGGACAATATTGAGGATTTGGAATCTGATTTACCAATGCATCTGGATAAAAGGCTTTTAAAGATGAAGATAATGAAGTTGTTTGGGACATGGTGGAGGTTTGACTATTCTCTGGTGAGTGGCTTTGCCCTCTTTCTTCACATGAGAAGCTGCTTTTGTGTTTTTCTGGGACGGGAGAGGTTATAGATACTGTATATGCTTTCTCACATTGCTTTTGAGTCATCCTCAATCTGGAGACATATCAAAGCAAACCAAAAAGAGCTTTGGAACTGTGGCATAAATAACTGGTGTTTATTCTTGGCATGTACACTTGGGTATGTACATTTGAGAGAAGGCATTAGGGCACCAAATGAGATGTTTTCAAGACATATATTGGTTTGAAATACAAGACTGTGACACACTACAGCAACTTTTTTTTGACTACATATTTGTTATTGTGGCTAGAATTAAAAAGGCTGAGTTCTTAGTTGTTTTTTATGTGAAGAGTGAGAGATCCTCTGTTCTAAGTTTCTTTGGGGAACTAGTTGTCAAGTGTCTGTCTGCTCAACATTGTTGTTAAAGGTGCTGAATCCCACCACATAGCCACTTGTGCTCTGGCACATCTGTGCTCAGAATCAGTACTTTTGATCAGAATCAGTACTTTTGTCTTGGCAGAAAGATGTGAAGGTACAGGGACCCATTGAGGGACACATCTGTATATCACAGGAGGTGTTGGCTGTTTAGGGTCACTGGACAAACTCTGCAGTCTGATGTGAGACATATTGTGCCTCACCAGAAATGTTCAGGATTGCTAGGACTTCATTATTGGCAGTCCCACAAAACCTAAAGCAATGGTTCTGAAAAAGAAGACTCCCCATATACCGCTGACATGCCTGTTTGCAGACGGTAGACTTGGCTCCAGACGGGGGCCGGCATTACCGTATTGATTGAAGAGTCGTCGAGAGTTTCATCACATCACTGTGGCACCGTGTTTCAACACGCGCCTGTCCGCAGTTGGCCACAACTCGCGCCTCATCAGGACAGGACCCGGAATGCAGTCCGCCTGTGTTTTTTAGAACTTGGTAGACAGGAATTAAGTAGAAGGATAAGTGTGATTCTACTTAATTACTTGGTGTAATTGTGAGCTTTGTCTGTGAGTGACAGAGAGGATGAGCTCTGAGCTTTTGGCTATCTGGTAGTGGATTTAAGTGACTACTGTTACTGAGAAGTGATGCTTTGTGCACATTGACCATTTAACATTACTCTACCTTACCCTATTCAGAATAATGATATATATTTTTATCAATTGACAGGACTATGATGATTCAAAAGTGGAATTTAATGTGGATGCCCCTAATGGAGTTGTGATGGAGGGATACTTATTTAAGAGAGCCAGTAATGCTTTCAAGACATGGAACAGGTAAATGAGCACAAATCTTCTTTTGCTTCTTTGCTTACAGTGAAAAGTAGAACTGGCTAATATTTCTCCTGTTCCCCACCCACACCAGGCGATGGTTTTCAATACAGAACAGCCAGCTTGTGTATCAGAAGAGGCTAAAGGTAAAACCAAGTTCCTTTCCCTCAATTGATTTAGTATTGTTCTCAGACAGAAGGGTGAAGATTAGAGGGTGAAGTTGTGAAACTGCTGTGAAGTCATGCATGTTTATCTTGCTCTGTGAGTTGGGCATGGTTCCATTTGGCTGGCTGTTTCAGGACACTCTGACGGTGGTGGTGGAGGACCTCCGGCTCTGCTCGGTCAAGCCGTGTGAAGACACTGAACGGCGCTTCTGCTTTGAAGTGGTTTCCCCTTCAAAGTAAGTACAAAGTATTCATACAACTGCATGCACACACATGTTCATATAGGTACACGGGGCGGTGCATGTGCGTGTTTATGGGCGTGTCTATTTGCATGTACGTATGTACATGCGTGTGTTTGTGCGTGCACGCGTGTGCAATACTGACGCTCGCCCCCTTCCGTAGGAGCTGCATGTTACAGGCAGAGTCAGAGAAGCTGCGTCAGGCCTGGATTGAGGCGGTGCAGGCCAGCATCGCCTCCGCCTACAGGGAGATCACAGACGGCCTGTACACAGAGGTCAGCTCCAGCAACCACACCCCCCTTCACCACACCAGGAGTCTCACCACGAGCAGCACTGATGCCTTAACGGCTCTACAGTAGCGAAATCCTACTGTAGCATAGTGTGTGGTTCTGAACCCATCACTGCTATAATTGTGTCCACAGTGTGTAATCTCCACCTCCCCTCCCCTCTCCTCCTCACTACTCCCCTCCCCTCTCCTCCTCACTACTCCCCTCTCCTCCTCACTCCTCCCCTCCCCTCTCCTCCTCACTACTCCCCTCCCCTCTCCTCCTCACTACTCCCCTCCCCTCCTCACTACTCCCCTCTCCTCCTCACTACTCCCCTCCCCTCTCCTCCTCACTCCTCCCCTCCCCTCTCCTCCTCACTACTCCCCTCCCCTCCTCACTACTCCCCTCTCCTCCTCACTACTCCCCTCCCCTTTCCTCCTCACTACTCCCCTCTCCACTCCTCCCCTCCTCTCCCCTCTCCTCCTCTCTACTCCCCTCCCCTCCCATCTCCTCCTCTCTACTCCCCTCTCCACTCCTCCCCTCTCCTCCTCTCTACTCCCCTCCCCTCCCATCTCCTCCCCTCTCCTCCTCTCTACTCCTCTCCCCTCCTCTCCCCTCCCCTCTCCTCCCCTGCTCTCCTCTCAGCGTCTGGACCGGACGGCATCCCCCTCCACCAGCAGCATCGACTCAGCCAGCGAGCCACGGGACAGGGGCGTGAGGGGCGACACCTTCCTGCAGAGGATGCAGTCCATCCCGGGCAACGATCTGTGCTGCGACTGCGGCCAGGCCGACCCGCGCTGGGCCAGCATCAACCTGGGCGTGCTGCTCTGCATCGAGTGCTCCGGCATCCACAGGTAATGCCTGCCATCAACACGTTTTACATTTCACAGCAAAATGACTGTAACCAGGAAACGACCAGTACACTAGCCGCAATGTAGAAATACCTGCAGACACACTCTTAAAGAACATCATCTATTGTTTTAAATGAATGCCTTGTTTTAGATAAGCTTGTAGAGACATGTTTCAGAAATATGGGGGCACATCAGCCAAGATCAAACACAGGGTTAGCTCATTTTACCAGCTCACACCAAGATTGTTATGATAATGGCCGCTGAAGTCATCTGTGACAACAGACTGGCTACACAGGAGGCCACATTCATATTGCCTGGAATGTGACTCTCCTGAACATACACACACGCAGTCTTCTGCCCAAACAGAAACTTATGGACACCCTGTACATACAAAAACACACACAAATACATACACACACATGCAAACAAAACACAAACATACATACCGACCTATACACACACACACACACACACACACACACACACGTTCCGCATCAGTCTGTCTCGAGCACCTCTTCCACCTCATCAGCCTCACCTCGTGTGTAGATTAGCGGCGCCAGTTGGCTAATCAGATTAAGTGTCTCCCACCTGCCTGCACCCACACAAGAGACCGTCCCCAAGACATCCGGAGACATTCCGTATTAGCACTCACAGACACAACAAATGGCACAAAGACAGAGGGCCACCTTGTCCCTAACAGACATACCAATACCGAGTCCTTCTGTGCTGTTACATCTCCAGATTGTGAGGCATTTCTAGAGGAAATCACCACAGAGTCCTGGGATGGCGTTACAAAGCCACTGCTTTTTCGGTGGCGTTTTAGTGATGATGTCACTCTTTGCAGGAGTTTGGGTGTTCACTGTTCAAAAGTGCGGTCTTTGACATTGGACTCCTGGGACCCAGAGCTTATTAAGGTATGATTTCCGTTCAGGTATCAGGTTCCTTACGGACTCTTTGACCGCTGTTTGAATCACTAATCTCTTCCCCTCCTGGCTCCGTTTCTCTCTTCTCAAAATAGTTAATGTGTGAGCTCGGCAACACAGTAATTAATCACATCTATGAAGGTGCCTGTGAAGAAAGAGGTCTGAAGAAACCAGGCCCCAGCACCTCGAGGTGGGTCCCGCCCCCCACCCTTCCCTCATCCAACCAGATGGCCACGTTGCAGAAAACGCTGTCACCCGTTAACAGTGTCATCCCTAAAAGGAACGGGTCTGGACTTTTTGCCTTTTTATCAAACAGGCAGGAGAAGGAGGCCTGGATCAAGGCGAAGTACGTGGAGAGGAAGTTCCTGAAGAAGATGTGTGGCTCTGAGGCGCTGGCCGCCCGCAGCAGGAAAACGCATCACTGGCACGTCAGGAAGTGCCGCAGGAACAACAGCTCGGCGCAGGTACCCAGGACCCGCCGGAAATACCGGCAGGACGGCGGGATCTCCCCGGGCAACCTCGCGGCAGGTAATGCTTCAGTGCCCCCATGACAACTAGACTTCCACACATTTGCCCTCATAGGTCATAGGTCAGGTGCTGTTTGATTTAAAGCAGGGGTGCTCATTACGTCGATTGCGATCGACCGGTCGATTGCGAAGGAAGTGTCGGTCGATCGCGAAGGAATGTGCGTAGATCGCGTCACATAAAATAGTAGTAGATGAATCGCACACCTGCACTGACCTGCACACCCCCCCCCCCCCCCCCCCCCCCCCCCCCCCTTCCCCGCTCAACAAATTACGTTCGCCGACACCCCGGTAGATCTTTCTGACTTGGTCATCTTATAAGTAGCTCGCAAGCTGAAAACTGTGGGCACCCCTGATTTAAAGGAACCTCAATCATTTTAGCATTAAACGCCAACATGCACACACACACGTTATACACATACACATAATATGATAAAATATGAACTGATCATCTGAGCTCTGGGTGTGGTCTTGTTCCAGTGTGTGCACACCTAATAGTGATCATAGCCCTGTACAATACCATAGCAGGACTGAACATAATAGGACATGCAGAGATAAATGAAGTAATTGTTTTACAAATACATCTGAAGTTCCATCACTAGAGAAGCTTAGTTCACTGATTGAACGTTTGGTTTGTATGTTTTCTCTAAGGAAAATTAGATACAGCGTGTTAAATATGTTTTAAATAGGTAAATAGGTAACCTGTGAACACACCGTCGTGTAGCCGGCTTGTTATTTCTAAAGATGGCCGAGGTAAAGGAGGTAGAGAGACAGCGTGTGACATGGGGCTGGTGTGAAAGGCGCTGAGTTCTGCTGTCTCCCTTCTCGTCAGCCGCTGCAGCGAAGTTCCGCAGAGAATCGCTCTTCTGTCCGGATGAGCTAGACTCACTCTTCTCCTATTTCGACACGGGCTCCGGGCCACGCAGTAAGTCGTGCCGCAGTTTCTCCGTGAGGCCACACATCCTGCGCCTCCCCCTTTCAAATCTCAGTGGAAAAGCCCAGTCCCTTCTACATTGCATTTCCTATAAGTTCCATCTTTGTATGTTTTCTGATTGTGTTGCTATATTATATAGCAAACTGGAATGTGAGAAATTAGTTACTTCAATTAGTTACTTACTGTCTTAAGGGTATAACTTCACAAAATTTCAGCCAACAGATAACAAAAACTAATAGTGTCATTTAGAATTTTTTGGCAAGCTAATAGCGTGGAACAATTAATGACGTTAATGACATACAGGAAGGCCGCGGTGTGTCTGTGGGGGGCGGGGGTGGTGTGTGTGAGGAGACAGTGGTGTGGGTTGAGTGTGAGGAGGTGTGTAGGAGGTAGTGGTATGAGTGTGTGAGGAGGTGGTGGCATGTGGTGTGTGACAGAGATGTACTAATTGATCAGCTAATTGGGCAGTCATGGCTTGGTGGTTAGGGAACTGGTCTTGTGACCAGAGGGTCGTGGGTTCGATTCCCAGACCTGAGGCCATGACTGAGGTGCCCCTGAGCAAGGCCCTAACCCTCAATTGCTCACTTGTATAAAAATGAGCTCTGGATAAGGGCGTCTGCCAAATGCCATAAAATGTAAATGTAAAATGTAAAATCAGCCAGTGACCAGAATTCGCCCGTTTTCAGTGTGATCAACCATACCTGGTGACCGGCTAATCAGTCTCAAATGCCGTATTTTTTGCCAGTCACATTGACATTTGTTCACCACACGAGGGCGACGGCAGCACTTTGTTCACCACACGAGGGCGACAGCGGCACAAACACAGCCACATATGAACAGCATAGTGACTGTATTAGGCATCTTAAGTTTCTGCTGTTAATTCTTTGGAAGAAAGAAAATCAGATTGAAAAAAGTCAGAAATTGGAACCGACCAAGAAAATTGCAGTTCGTACAGTAGGCTGTGGTGTGTGAGTAGGCTGTGGTGTGTGAGTAGGCTGTAGTGTGTTTTTGGCATGTGCCGCTGTCATGAGTAACGAGTCCCTGGCGTGGCGTCCCTTGGCCCTGCAGGTCTGAGCAGTGACAGCGGTCTGGGCGGCAGCACGGACGGCAGCACGGACGTCCTGGGGCTCGGCTCAGTGGTGGACAGCGTCACTGAGGAAGGTGAGCACCCCCCCCAACGAGTGTCTGTACTTTACAACCTGTGCTTCAAATACATTTCAAACATTTACTTCCCCGCAATTGAAAGAGAGAAAATCTTTGGGAATGTTTTTATTCGTGAATAAACTTCTGTTTAGGATAACCTATTCTAATCCAAAATCAATCTATTAATCTCTCTCTCTCTGCAGAGTGTGAGGACTCTGAGGAGTCCAGTGGGGAGGTGGAGATCGAGCAGGAGGCCTCCGACACTGAGGAGCCCCATGATCTGCACCCAGGAGCTCTGCTCCGTAAGGCTGCACATGCCCGGCACCTGCCGGCCATGGCGGAGGCGTTGGCGCACGGAGCTGACGTCAACTCCACCCACGACGAGAATGAGAGCAAGACTCCCCTGATCCAGGCTGTCATAGGGGTGGGTCACCTCCCCTTGTGGAACTATCACTTACAGCGTATTGATTTGGAAGTGTTACATAACGCTGGCCTGCTTTCTCATATCTCTCCCTCGGTGGCTCTTGGTTCCTTCGCACTCACCCACAATCCTCATTCTCTCTCCCTCTCTCTCTAACATTCTCTTGCTCTCTGTTTCTCTCTCTCTCTCTCTCTCTCTCTCTCTGCCTGCCTCAGGGCTCTTTGATAGCCTGCGAGTTCCTGCTGCAGAACGGAGCTGACGTCAATCAGCGGGACATGAGGGGGCGGAGCCCGCTTCACCACGCCACGTGTCTGAGCCACACAGGGTGAGCAGGAAAGGCCTGAACTCCCTCACCCACCTTTTCACTTTCATACATACAGAGCGCTCGCTCTGTGTGCGTCTGCTACTGTTCACCCAGTGGACTGTTGCGCACGCAGGCAGGTGTGTCTGCTTCTGAAACGAGGGGCGTGTCAGACGGAGGTGGACGAGGACGGACGAGACCCTCTGAGCATCGCTGTGCAGGCCGCCAACGCTGACATTGTTACGCTGTGAGGGCCTCCATTAGCACGATCCTTTATTTCTCATCTTCTGGTTTTTGGTGGTGGATCTCATAATGCATTTGTGCTCCTTGTGAATTCTAATGCCCCTTTCCACCCCTCTTTTTGCCCCTCCACCTCCCTCCCTCAACTTAGGCTGCGGTTGGCTCGCATGAACGAGGAAATGCGGGAAGCAGACGGACCCCTCGGCCAGCCAGGTCAATTTCCAGGCAGCAGTCCTACTGAGCAGCAGTACAGAAAGTGCATTCAGGAGTTTATCTGCCTTACCATAGATGACTGCTAGAGGGAGCACCTGAGCAGGGAACAGGGCGAAGGGCGTATGAGTTATTCACAGAGGATCACCCTCTGGTTGTGAAATATCATCTTCGGTCACATTCCTCCTTACAGTTGTGTCCCTTATTATATGACTCATTTCCAATTATCAACGCGGTACTGTCCATTAAGAATTCCATACACACAAAGTATTTAAAGGAGTAATGAAACTGTAATAGCTGTTGTTGCTGCAGAAGCAATGGCTGATACTCAAGACCTCATTTTTTGTTCAGGCTTTGAATGGATGTGGATGTTAACCAACCAGCAACAACAGTAGAACCTTAAAGTAGACACAGCTGAATACCACAGAAGTGACTCAGAGGTACCTCGGTACGCACGAGCGGACAAAATCAAAACGGTTCTGTAGCATTACGAGGTCACCATGTACAAATATGACTGTGTGCACTTTGCCTACCGACAGTATTTGTTTTTAAGTTCAATTTAGTTTTTTCTGGCATTATTCTGCCTTCCGTGAGTGTTGTTCACTATGTGTTTTGTGTCTTTTATATTTATAGTATTCCACCCAGAGGACTAGTGCAATGGTAACTGGAATACAGAAATCCTGTATCCATGTACATTTTTCTCCACTAGGCAAACCCATTAGATATTTTAGTGTTACTAACTGCACTCTCTTTCTCAGTTTGTCTCATGATTGATTCTGGCTTTCACATGCAATTCCTCATGTGGTGTAATTAGTTTTTGAGCCCTTTAAAATTTTAGAAAGAAGATGAATCTAAATTATTTATAGAAGCTATGATAACAGTGGTATGTTTTATATATTTGTACTTGTACCTCCACGCCCCAGATCTTCTTGTAACGTGGCTTATTTTTCTAAGTTCATAGAGCTCTTCTCAAAATCAGCTGCTTCAGGCAGTAAGCTAGTGTGTAGAACAGCAGTATGTTTCTGCATGCTTTCAGTTCAAAGGTCACGTGCGCGATTTGCACATGATTACAAGCATGACCCCCTACGGTGACCCTCCGGATTCATCGCTGTGATGCATGGCTTTTTGATTACATCCAATTTGGGGCACTGTTGATTAAGATGTTTATGCATATTAGCATGGACTTTGGTCTAGCTCAGTATCGCCTCCTAGCTGTACACATAAGGAGTGTTTTTCTTCTAGCTTTCTTCTGGTCAGCTGAAATCTTGATGATGGTCGACTGAAAAATGCATTTGAACTGAGCAACCTTCGGCATTTTTGCAAAAGGTTTTATAGAAACTTGACAGGACTGTGATGAACATATTGTTGAAAGGTACTTGTTCTAAGTATGACAAAATTCAAGAGCAAACACCTAAAACAAAGGATCCCAAATCTGAAATAGAAAAGGCCTCCTGAAAAAAAGTGAAGCAGTAATAGATGATGGTAATGAATGGAGACCATGTGAGGCCAATTAAGGGATCGCGTTAAAAGTGTTGTGTCTTTGGGGGTGTGTTCGGTGTCAATTCTACACTCTGCTTCTGAACAACTGTGTTGTAAATATGTATTAACTCTTCTTGGCTGCTTGCACTCTCCAACTGTGGGTCCTCTTGCTGGTCTCTTTGCAACAGTCTGTACAATCTGTTTTCATACTGTTAGATAAAGTCCTGCACTTGGACAAATTCCAGCATTATTTACACAACTAAAACCTTAAACACTCGTTTGTCTTTTGAAACACTGAAAAGAAGCAGAAAGAATAAAACTTTGATGCTCATAAACTCCTCCCTTGGTTCTGTATTTATTTTTCCTTTCTACAAACTGGGTTTCTCTGTGGCTCTGGATAGTGGTGTTGCACTGGGAGATCTGCTATGAGTGAGCCCAGCTCAGGAGTTGGGCGTCAGGAGTTGGAGGGTCTCTCTCTGTTCTTCTGGTCTGTGGGTCAATGCTCTTATTCTGTGCAGTTTCCATAGGGGGGGGCTTCCGAGGTAAAGACCACAAACCACTTTCAGAATAATAATGTTGTTCATTCTGTCTAATTACTAAGACTAATAATAGTAATGGAGTAAGCTGGTTCAGAGATTGTCTGACATGCTTGATCTCAAAAGGCAGCAGTTCTTCTGAGTTTCTTTTGACTGTGTGGCAAATTTTGTATTTATTGCTATGCGTTTTTGCACCCTGGATTGGAGACTTCTATATTTGATGTATCTTTCATTCTCTTCACAGACTCCAGTAATCCTTTGAGTCCTCAGAAAGCAAAGCAGAAGGACAGAGTGAGTGAGGTTACCTGGTGTTATGAGGTTTTATCGGGTGATGGATTTCTGTCTGTGACACTTCTGGGGTTTCTTTGTCACCTTTCTGAAAAACAAAAAAATATAAAATACATGTTATAACATGCATACAATATGGCTTAGGAGTTACCTTTTATAATGGGTCTGGTGTCTGGAATATTAAGACCTAGATCAGGGCTGGTATAAACCTCACGGAGGCTATGACTCTAGTAAAGAGACATTAGCTGCTTTTTATATGGTTTTAACTAATTATCGTTCATGGATCTCTGCTGTCACAGTACCAAAAACAGGTTAGAAGTTGAAAAAAATAAATGGAAATTCCTGTCCGTTTCATCGTTCTATCTATTGAATCAGTTCCCTAAGTCTCAGATTTTTTTAAAAAATCAGTAAATTATTATTTTTTTACACAGTTGTATGATTACACACTATCAGTTTCTTTGATCCGTCAATGAGCACGTCTTAGTTAACTCTGGTGTTTACTAGAAAAAACGATCTGACGTACTAACTCTGAATCCTGTTTTAGATGTCAACACGTTCGTTTTCGTCTCTCGGAAGTCTGCGCACGTGGCTTCAGACAAGCCCGAAAATGTGAGCGCCACGGGGTTGAACAGATTGCTCCTCCAGTCGAAGTGACGTGCTTAAACGCCCGTGACGCGCCTAAATAGACAATCAGCACTGCTGTAGTGACATATTTTGTATAATTTAGCTTTAAAATGTTTAATCAAAGAAACTAGATGTAGTCTGAATAAAACTGTTTTCTTCGACAAAATGTCATAAATATGTTGGGTTGGGTTTTTATTAACTACTGATGATCTCCTGTGATTCAGGGAGTGACTGCAGTGTAGTTAGTAAAACATTCCACTGTAGTACGCAGTTTCCAAAGAAAGAAACGGGACCTTTTGTACAGAGGTCCCACATCAGCTGTGCAAGCAAAATGCTTCTGAAGTAAACGGATTTTTAAAACGCACTTTGTTGGTTGCACAGCTGATTTTGTCTGAAATGACCGATTTCTCTGAAAACATTGTTTACTGCACTTCCATTTTTACCTTTATATATTGATATTTGAATGTCATTAGCACACTGGCCACATTTCAGATGGAGATTGTATTGCATCACTTCTACTTTTCTGGAAAGGTGAATCAATAAACAAACATTCCGACATATGTGAACTGACTTTTTTGTGAACCATTGCGATAGTGTCATCTGGTGTTTCATTGGCAAAGACCTAAAGAATTATTAGGCACCTACCGTTGATATAAGATCTGGTATAAAATTGCGACGTTTTGCATAAACAGTTGCCAACCATGTGACAAACTGCACAGACCTGGAAGAACACGCTTCCTGTAATGCAACACAGCTTTGCGTTTAGCTCGGCAGCATCGCAGCCTCTCCGCGGCGAACCGCGCTCGCGGGCTCACGTGCACGACATTCTGAACGGATAGAGCGACGTCGCGCGCGTCGTGCACGAGGCTACGGGAAGCGGCTGAGATAGCCGTGATGGAAATGCCAAGTTAGCTAGCTAGCTAACCAAGTCATCAAACATCTTACTTCAGTGAGATTAAAAAATAACGCCCGTCTCTTGTTAGATCTCGATGATTTTAAGAGGTATGTATTTACCAGATTTTTTCCAAATATGGTCAGATAACAAAACAGGTAAGTTAGCAAACTAACGTTAGCTAGTGAGGTTAGCCAAGCTAACGTTGCTAGTCAGCTAACTAACCGGCTAGATCCAACTTTCCAAGCAGCAAGCTGGGAGGGAGGAAGCAGTAGATATCTGGGACAGTGCACTTGATTCGTCCGATGTTCCTGAGATAACAGCCCGAAAGCCCAGAGTACCACAGAAACTAAGGTAGATACGTGACTGTTGTGTTTTAAACTCCTTCATCATAAAGGTTGCGTTAGCTGCCTTCCTGAGTGAAGACATGAAACTGTTCTGGGGTCGTTGCGTTATTGCTGAAATAACGTACCCAACTAACTAATCACCAATTCAGCCTCAGTTTATATTACTCAAAGTTGACAACTAAAGTATTGTCCAAGTTATTACATGCCTTTTCACTCGCAGGCGAGGAGAGGCAGGGCACCGTTTGAACCACCACAGTAACGAGTTTCCCCATGACTGCATTAATCACATCAGTATCGGGAAGTCATAAATAATGGTGGCAGCGCAATATCAGATTTTTCCCCCATTTCCGCATTTACTATGTGCCAAATCACGATTGCAAGCATAAATGCGTGCATGTATACATAAAATGGAGATTATAGAAAAGAAAACCAGTTTCACATTCCGTTTTGTATGTTTTGTGCTTATTTCAGATGAGTAGTAACGGGAGTAAGAGAGCCCCATCAACAGCAACACAACGTCTTAAACAGGACTACCTCAGAATCAAGAAAGACCCAGTGCCTTACGTCTGTGCTGAACCACTGGCCTCTAACATTTTAGAATGGTAATACACCACCTTACTGAAGGTCTTCGACCACATCTTGTCACATCCGGCTGACTTGAGTTGAAGGTTTATCGTGTCTGTTTTGCCTTACCAAACTCCTAAAAATCTAGCCAAAGGTTTGATGATTGAAATGGTGTAAACTATCTTTAATAGATAGAAACTGAGCCAGTTTATGCCTTTAAAATTTTCAAAATGTGCCATATTTCCTGATCTAGGCACTATGTGGTTCGGGGACCGGAGAAAACGCCATATGAAGGTGAATTTTTAAATTATGTATTTGATAGTCATTCATGTCATTTGCAGTCTTTACTCAATTCCAGAAATACTAGGTATCTAGCTTAATTTGAGATTTTTTCACCATTATTTCTTCAAGGGGGTTACTATCATGGAAAATTGATATTTCCACGTGAATTTCCCTTCAAACCACCTAGTATTTACATGATTACTCCAAATGGTAGATTCAAGTGCAATACAAGGTAAGACTTTTACCCAAATAACAGACATATAACTATTATGTCTTATTTTAGTTAAGCCAGCTCTTCATTGCTCATGGCACTTTGGTGTTTTGGTTTTTCCAGGTTATGTCTTTCCATTACTGACTTCCACCCGGACACATGGAATCCTGCCTGGTCGGTCTCCACCATTCTGACGGGGCTGTTGAGTTTTATGGTGGAGAAAGGCCCCACACTTGGAAGCATCGAGACATCTGAGTACACAGTGAGTGCAGTTGTTCACACCACCTTGTCAAAGCTGGTAGAAGCTTGCAGAGAGAAAAGATTTACCAATATTTGTAAGCTGTTTAAACATTGAGTGCTTTTGCAATGTGTAATGTTTTAAGGAAATGAGCAGGTACTTTCAGCTAAGTGTTTACGTATTCTAAAGTTCTGAGCAATGGTTCTTTTTTGTTTCTTTCCCAGAAAAGACAGTTATCTGCACAAAGCCTGGCTTTCAACTTGAAGGACAAAACCTTTTGTGAACTGTTTCCATATGTTGCTGATGTAGGTACTGAAACACAGAACTGTCAGTCAGAACCTTTACCCATCATAGGTGTGGCAGACAGTAATTCTGCTCCTGTTAACTGAAGAAATAATGACCTGCCTTTCCTCTCCATGTAGCTGTGAAGGTGTCTGTTAAGGACGCATGTCCTTGCCTGCATTTAGGAAACCTGCCCTGGTTTATGCAGCTGTGTCTGCCACAGTACTTGAGCTTTAACTCCTCTGTTGCAGGAGATCAAGCAGAAGCTCAGGACTCAGGAGGAGGTCGGTTCGCGACCACAGGCCCTCCCGCTTCCAGACGTGGTTCCAGATGGGCACCAGGGCCACTTCGGACTCCCAGCCCTGAACGGGCACGTGCCTGTAGGGGTAGCGCTAGCTCCACCGCCCCTCGCCCTGCAGCAGGCCAACCGCAACCATGGACTCCTTGGAGGAGCTCTGGCAAATTTCTTTGTAATCGTTGGCTTTGCTGCCTTCGCGTACACGGTGAAATACGTGCTTCGAAGCATAGCCCAGGAATGAGGTAAGACCGACTGGGACCGGGACCAGTTGGAGCTCCCATGCTGGCCAGTAAAAACTGCAAGGACTCACGAATGCGATCATCCCTTATAAGCAGCTGAACAATATCAGGGAGCCTGTGAAATTAGTGCACAACAATAACGGTGATGGAAGATGGAAGTTTTTTCTGAACACACTTCACAATCTCCAGCGGACGTAAGAGAACTTGGCACATGGTCACTTGTTTGAAAACATTACCATGGAGACGGTGTACTCTCATGCCCAAATACCTGAGGCAATGTTCCCTGATCAGTCATGTTACAGAAAAAAAGACCAGTGTTCTGCCATTTTTATTATACTTTTTATAACCACAGACCAATATGAATTGAATTATCTGTTCCCACCAGAACTCCATGTATTTTATGGTGTGTCTTGTCTGTCTCCATGTAGCCTTCCACTGTTTTGACATAACAGTTCACCACTATTAATGATGCTTGCATGGCAGATCTCTCTGTAAACACCAAATTCTTTCTGTTGTGTGATTTGCTTGGAGGTTAAGTGTTAAAGTGGGTTTGTTTTTAATAGAGCTTTGCAAAGCCCTCTTTTTGTATTTATTTATTTTTTATGCAGCCATTATCTGTTATATTATGGCTAGTTGCTTAGAATTTATTCTGTGTGTAACATTATCGAAAGAGATGTGGGAGGTAAAAAGTTCTATTAATAAATGGTTTAAAATCCAGATCTTCACAAACTTGTGTTTAAAATATCCATTTTGCCTATTTAGTTTTTAAATGCAGGAATCCATATCGGCAAATTAGCCTTTGCACTCTGAATACAATTTGATCAGTTTCATAGTTTAATAAAGAAAATTCTCATTCTTAAAAATGTAGTATGCATCATGTGTGTGTGTGTGTGTGTGTGTGTGTGTGTGTGTGTGTGTGTGTGCGTGCGTGCGTGTGCGTGCATATATATACACACACATGTATATACATACAATATTTGTAGATGTGATCAGAAGGAATGTGGCATTCCCGCCTGTAATGATACTAGTCACGCCTGCTAGAAATATTTAGCCTTTTCCCAGAATGTATATTTTGGACTTCTACCCTGTTCATTTTAGAAGTAGACATGTCAGGAAATTAAATCATCATATTAAAGTAAGTTATGATTACAGACACTAAACGTTTTGCCCAGTAAAAGCAGCATGTAAAAATGCATCTTGTAAACACTTCTCTTCACTGAATAAATGCTTCTATAATAGTATATGAGATGACTAAAGGACATGTGCGACTAACCACTCCGACCATATCTCCCCTTGGATAAAGATTAGTGACCAATTAAATCTGCACCTGTCTGATTTATTACAACTCCCATGCTAAGCTTAATATAGCATTAGTTCCACACACAATATTGAGACGTGTGTTTTATTTTAAACATGTCTACAGTTGATAAGATTGATTGATGTTATGTATTATTAGGTTGGGGTATATTTGCATTTTAGAGGTTTGTAACATGTAATTTCATTCTATGAGACTTTTTGCCTCCTTTTGATATTTGCACTAGTCAGTTGCGTGACAAACAGTGTTTAGAGCAACGAGCAAAGAGATTCCGGTGAAGGATGTTTGCGGGTATTTTCCAGTTATAAGGGTTGCATAACATTCCGTCTCGGTTCACGTTACAAAACGAGGGGGTAGGGGTGGGGGTGTTGCGCGCATGCGCCGTTCTACGGACAGGAAGCTTGACTCAAGCAGCTGATAATCGGACTTGTGATGTTCCGGTGAGGGGAGCTGGCGTCTGTTATGTTGTTTTTTAGAACTTATTTATTTTAAGTATTACGAATTCGGATATTAAAATAACGTTCGGTTAACTTACCTCCGTGGTCGCCAAACTACATTTTTGGTACTAATCGTCGTTTGTTTCGACTGGTTTTCTAGGCTTCTCCTGAGGGCCGGTTCCATGTTGAAAGACACCTATGCTAGCAGTGTTAGCTAGCTAGCTAACAATGAAGGCCTAACCCGAAACCTGTGGGATTTAAACCTCGCTGAACTGGTCCATGAAACGAGGACAAAGATACTCGGGTATACCTGCCTCTGGCACGACTAAAACGCTGTTCTGTTGATGTATATTGCCTGGTACAGATTTATTTAACGTATGGCAGCAACATATCGTGTGTGCTTGTGGCTATTTGGAGCGCCGTGTGTTAGAGGAAACGGCGGCTAACACTAGCCCGCTGTGGACGGTAGAGTGGCGGAGTGCGACATCGGCACATTACTAGTGGTTGAGTTTCATGTATGTCTACCTAAGAATGAAGGGCTCGTCTAGGTCTTTGGTGGTGGACGTGAATAGGAGCAGATCGTCCTGTTCTTTAGGACAGGGTGGAGCTATTTGGTAGTTACAGTAAACACTACGCTTAAAGTTGATGCACGTCGTTTAGTTCTGGGAAGGAGCGGTGTGAAGGGGAAATATGGGGGAAATGTTCCGAAAGTGTTTCAAAGCCTACATTTGTAATTGTGAGAGTCGGTGACTTTTGTTTTACTTGCAAATTGCGAACAATGTGTGGTGGTTTTTGTTTGTTTACGCTACGGAATTTCTGAATTTAGTTTGCTCCACGGAATTTCTGAAATTTGCAGAATGAATAGATTAAGAGTGTACAGTTGAACGCTGCATGCAGTGAGAAATTATGTTGAGTGCATTTCAAGTGCTCGCGTTACCCCCTCACAATGGACCATTCTGTAATTTAAATATTCATTGATTTGAAGAGAATTTAGCATTCATGTGCTAAATTGCATTACACGTTTACTTCATAGTGGTCATACTCAAATATTGGTGGGTTTTTGAGCATGGAGTGGGAAATGATATTGACCTGTGCATTTCAGTAAATCTCGTTCTTTGTAACTGTATTGACTTCCACGGCTATTAAATGGCAGACGTCTTCTGACTCCCCCTCCCCTGTGTTCATCCCAGGCATGGCCTCCCAGCTGCAGGTCTTCTCTCCTCCGTCCGTGTCTTCCAGTGCCTTTTGCCGGGTGAAAAAGATGAAGGTGGAGAGCTGTGCGTGGGATGCCAGCGAGGCCTATGGCTCCGGGGGCCAGAGCTACAGTTTCAACCCTGCGCCAGCCCTCCCGTTCAGCACCTCTGGCCTGGTCTTCCCCCCAGCCTCTCGATGCCAGGTGGTGGTCCGTGCTGCGGACAGCACCGGGAGTGTCCCACAGGCCTCGGCCCGCCGCACCTCACACGCCGCCCAGCACTCCGACTCCCACGCCACCCGCAGCCACAGGTTCGGGGTGAAGCGTAAGCACGGCGAGGTGGAGAGAGCAGTGGAGGGCGGTAGTGGTAGTGGCAGCGTGCAGATCCTGGAGGAGCTGTCGGCACCGGCCTTCTCCGCCCGCGCGGCCGGCGGCAACACAGCCCAGTCCATCCCCCACTCCGCACCCACCACTAAGAGCAGCAGCTCCAACTGTGAAGGCGACTACCAGCTGGTCCAGCATGAGATTCTTTGCTCAGTATCCAGCAGCTACGAGGTGCTGGAGTTCCTTGGTCGCGGTACATTCGGGCAAGTGGCCAAGTGCTGGAAAAGGGGCACCAATGAAATTGTGGCCATCAAAATCCTGAAGAACCATCCTTCATATGCACGTCAAGGACAGATAGAGGTAGAGCAGTGTTTCCCAGGCCTGGAATTCCTCTGCACGACTGATTTGCACACACTTTCTAAACACGTGGAACAAATAATCTAATTCCAGTCTGCTAAATAGCAAATCTGTCCTTACTTGTTCAGTTGAACACAAGCACAAGAACTCTATAATGTGAAGGGATACATTGCTGTTAGGATTGGGAAATGTAGGAGAATATGACATCCTTAAGAATTAAATTGTATCACCAGTAATTATTACTTGCAACTAACTGATTGTGTTGAATGGATGCACTGGATTGTTACTTTTAACAGTGGCTCTGTGTATATGTGTGTATCTCAAATCCACTGTGTGGGGTTCTGTTCCTAAATCCCCTTCTCCTCTAGGTGAGCATCCTGAACCGGCTCAGTGCAGAGAATGCGGATGAGTTCAACTTCGTCCGCTCCTACGAGTGCTTCCAGCACAAGGGCCACACGTGCCTGGTGTTCGAGATGCTGGAGCAGAACCTGTACGACTTCCTGAAGCACAGCAAGTTCAGCCCACTGCCGCTTCGCCACATCCGACCCGTTCTACAGCAGGTGGCCACGGCGCTCATGAAGCTGAAGAGCCTGGGCCTGATCCACGCCGACCTCAAGCCCGAGAACATCATGCTGGTGGACCCGGTCAGGCAGCCGTACCGCGTCAAGGTCATCGACTTCGGCTCCGCCAGCCACGTCTCCAAGGCGGTGTGCTCCACCTACCTGCAGTCCAGATACTACCGGTGAGGAAGAGGTTTGGGCATGGGCGAGTCGCCTGTGTGGCTGACACAGTTTGCATTGTATAGTATTTGGCCTGCATACATTCACCCTGATGTTAGATTCTTATAATCACTTTGATCAATTACGAAGATTCTGCCGTGTTATTTTTGTATTATTATGTAGCTGTATAATTTCTAAATTTAATATTCTTAGTTTGTAATTTAAGTCCTTGCCAAATTCTTTCATAGCTAGTCAGTATCTTGTGTAGTTGGGAGCATGTAACTGTATTGTATCTTATGCCTGTTGTGCTTTGTTTGTTTCTTCTCCTTTTTCAATCCACAGTGCTCCCGAGATCATACTTGGTCTGCCGTTCTGCGAAGCCATCGACATGTGGTCACTGGGCTGTGTGATCGCGGAGCTCTTCCTTGGTTGGCCACTGTATCCCGGAGCCTCCGAGTATGACCAGGTCTGGGCACCCAGTTACGTCAATGGGCATCATGCTTTCTGATCTGGGGAATAATAATCCCAGTTCAGTGGTTTTGCGCAGTCACACTGGATGTGCTGGAGACTTTTATGTCCTCTCCCCCCCAGATCCGGTACATTTCTCAGACACAGGGCCTGCCGGCAGAGTATCTGCTCAGCGCCGGCACCAAGACCAGCCGCTTCTTCCACAGAGGGCCAGACTCCAGCTATCCACTGTGGAGGCTCAAGGTGGGCGTAACTTGTCTTTGTGGTGTAACTTGTCTTTGAATTAGTTGGCAAATTGATGCAAAGTCTTGTAGAGAGAATGCGATTATCCAGCTCTCTGTTGTCGTTTTGTCACTGCGTAACATTCCGTACTCAATATTACGTAATGTCCACTCACGCGTATGACTCTTTTTTTTCCTTTAACAGACACCAGCGGAGCATGAAGCAGAGATGGGCATCAAGTCCAAAGAGGCACGAAAGTACATCTTCAACTGCCTGGATGACATGATGCAGGTATTCCAAACTCACTCTGTCCGAAAGCTGCACGAACTGTATATCCACACGTCAGGTTCCCCTCTGTGACCTTCCCCTTTGACGGATCCTCTTCCAGGTCAACCTGTCCTCTCACTTGGAGGGCACGGACATGCTGGCAGAGAAGGCGGACCGGCGGGAGTTCATCGACCTTTTGAAGAGGATGCTCCGTCTGGACGCTGATAAGAGAATCACGCCCACCAAGACCCTGGGTCACCCCTTCGTCACCATGTGTCATCTGCTGGACTTCCCGCACAGTTCACAGTAAGGACTCGAGGGAGATGCTTGGCTGGGGGGGTATTGTGACAGAACCACACATGGTGAAATGGCCCCATTTCTTTTTGTGTGTGCACACAAGTCCGATAACTATCTTTATATACCCACGTGAAAGTGAAAGATGGTTAATTGATGTTTGTTTGTTTGTTTGTTTCAGTGTGAAGTCTTGCTTCCAGAACATGGAGTTGTGTAAGCGGAGGAGCAGTAGCTATGACAACAACAAGGCCCTCTTTGCTGCTAATACTGTTCCCAGCACTGCAGGCAACCTGACCGTGACCTTCAGCAGCCAGCTCAACCAGAACAACCAGGTGCACATCACCTGCTGATCTGGAATCTGATTGTTCCTCCATAAGCACCTACTGTGGAGTATCGAGTGCTCTAAAGCAGAGCTGATCTGGAACCAGTGGACCTGATCTGTGGATCTCTATAAATACGGGTCTTGTGTTTAGTATTCTGGCAGTGATGAGATTAGATGCCATGTGGTGGTGCTTCTTCTCTGTGTGCGTACATGAATGAGAGTAGCTTTTGTCTACAATTCTTGATGCAAGATTCTAAATTGTCCTCCTCTCAGGTTCCCTCAGCTGCAGGAACAGTTCCTCTCCTCAACTACCAGCCAGCCCTTTATCAGCAGGCCACCATCAACATCCCCGGGCTGGCCCAGTCCAGCCTGCCCCTACAGAGCCGCCCGCCTCAGCTGTGTGGCCAGACAGAACCCTTCCAACAGACCCTCATAGTCTGCCCGCCCACCACCATACAGGGTAAGGAGACCCAAGGAGCGCCGGGTTCAATCGGATCGTTTTTGCTGGGGCTGTAATAGCTTGGGCCTTATAATAGATACTGAGGTTCACACGATGTTTGGTCTTGGGAGGCGTTCCTTAAGCCTGTTCGCAGACACACACACACCAAAAATATCTGCTTCCGCTTCTGATGAGCTTGATTAGCTTACATGATGAATGGGGTTATTTTTTGTCATCTTCCTTTCTAGAAGCTTTACTGAGATACTTTTTGTGCCTGAGATGAAGTGCGTTCTTGTTTTCTTGAAGGTCTTCCATCTTCCAGTAAGGCCTCCAGCTATCCAGTAAGAATGGAAAATGGTGTTCCTGTTGTCCAGCAGGGTCAGAATGCACAGCCTCTCCAACTACAAGCAGGCATGCTCACCCAGGTAAGGCTGCGTGAGTGCGCACACACACACACACACACGTGCACATCTCTCGCCGTCCAGCAGCCTGACGGTCGACGTCTAACTCCAAACCCTCTGAATCACTGCGGTTTTTGCTGATGAGGTGGTGGGAAGAAAGGTGGATGTCGCTGGCAGTGGCGCGACTGCTGATGACAGCGCCACCTTGTGGCCTTCAAGCCTGTTTGGGACCTCTTCTTCTAACCTGCCCCTGCTTTTGCCTTTCCCTCCCCACCCCTCCATGGGGGAACCTCCTCCGCAGGGCTCCTGCACGCCGCTGATGGTTGCCACCTTGCACCCCCAGGCGGCGGGCGTGCCCTCTCAGTGCCCGCTGCCCCTGGCACTGGGCTGTGGGGCAGGAAGGCCATCCCTTCTGGAGCAGACAGCCACGGTGCTGGTAAAGAGACCCACCCAGGATCTGACGCACTAACAGTCCTCCATCCTGCCCTCCCCTCCTCCCTGCTCCCATGGTGTTTGCTACACCCCCATTCATTCTACAGCTCTCTTGGTTTCTTGTTCTTCTGCTCTCCTAGCTTTCTTGTACTGGTATTTCTTTCTCTTTCATTTTGTCTTTTTTGCCCTCACCAGTTAACTCTCATGCATGCTCTTTCACTTTCATTCTTTCATTCTCTCTTTTTCACTTTATTTCTCTCACATTCTCTTTCACATTCTTTGATTCTCTCTCCCCTCCTCCATTCTCTCACATTCTTTCATATTCTCATTTTCTCTCTCTCTCATCCCCCCATCCTCCACTCTCTCTCAGTGCAGGTCTGCTCCATGGGACGCATGTGCCGACTCGCCCGTTCTACTGCTTGCAGCTTCTCGTTACCAAGTGCCCCTCCCCCATCCCCCCTGCCCCCTGTTTTCCTCCTCCTCTTCCTCCCAGGGGAGGAAGCTCACCTCGCCTTTCCCCGCAGCTCAGTAAGCCCTCTTCTCTCCGTCACAGACCTGTCTGCCCACAGGTCTTCCAGTCTCATCTCCATTGGCGTAGACTCTTCCACACAGACTGCCCTCTGAAGATGGTCTTTTTCACAGTCGTCCTTTTCCAGCGTTTTAACGGCTAGTGCTTCTCCAACAGCTCCACGGACTTTGACCACGCGCTCTCTCCCCCTCCCCCATGCTCCCTTTTCCCCTATGAAATGCTTGCAGAAGGTTTTTGCACGGCGTGTTGGCCTTGGCTTTTAAACATTAACAACGTGAGCCTGCGCTTCTGCAAAGCCCTGGGCTGGTTTTGTTATTCTTGTTTTCTTCCACAGAATAGCAGCGTTGTTGTACTGTGGCAGAGTTTGGCCTGTGCTTGTCTGAGTGGAGCTGTGCTCATACTGCCTGTGTGTGTTGAGCATGCTGGTTGAGGGACCCATTCATACTGTTGTTGACCGTGCCGTGTTCATTCTTCTTCACCCGATCCTTCATTTGGGCCCCAACGTGCAGTTCCTCTTGCAGAGAGTCTCAGTGATAACCAGAAATATACATTTTCAGACAGTTAAAGAATAATGTTTTCCTTATTGGTTCGGCATTGGAAGTGGTTTGGCATCTGCATAATGTGTGTGTGTGTGTGTGTGTGTGTGTGTGTGTGTGTGTGTGTGTGTGTGTGTGTGTGTGTGTGTCCACAGCAGGCTTGGCAGACGGGCACACAGCAGATTCTCCTCCCCTCGGCCTGGCCACAGGTCCCGGGCGTGGCTGTGCACGGCGTGGGCGCTGCGACTGCCCTCACAGACTCGCCCCTGGATCCCATCCTTTCAGACGGCTCTACGCAGCAGACCCCCGCCTGGAGGTGAGGCGCATGTGGGGGGAAACGCACGCCGTTGGCCTTTTCTTCTGCAATAGGGCCACAGCTGAGAGCCCAGTTGGAGTGTGTGGACTCTGATGTAGGAGAGAGAGTGAGTTCTGCTTCTGGATGCCTGGCGGGCCAGAGCAGGAAATGGTGCGGGCAGACGGCGTTTGAAGGGGACGGGATCATTCTTGCTCTAAATATTTTCTCACTTGAGAAGAGATGCACTGGTTGGATAGTGTTGACCTTAGTTGACCCTAGTGTTTGAAGTCACTGGGCTAGCTAAGCAGTCTGATGTCACTGCTTTTTAGGATTATTTTATGGGAAGCTCTTGCTGAAGGCCCAGGTCTTTTATTATTATTATTGAGGAGCAACATCAAATTACAATAATGGGATAATTTTGCATACAATACCACACTATCACACAGTTTAAAAATAAACAATGTTCCATTAAAGAACATATTACATTAAAAATAGGTTAGTCAGTCAGCAGTCAATAATGTAAGCAAGTTAAAGTAAGAGGAGGGTTCAGGTCTGATGGTTTGTTTGTCTCTCTAGGGCCTCCCACAGTTCAGTTTTGCAGCAGAACCCTCATGTTCTCGACTCCACTCACTCCCTCGGACACGGAGGGTCCGGTGCCACTCGATCATCCCAGAGCAAGAAGACCAAGCCTCGCACTGGGTACTGCCCCAATGAGACTGGTTCCCCTCCTCACTCTAGCATCTCCCTAACAAGCCAGGCAACAAATGAGATGAAATATGAGTGGTTCTTGCGTAGAATTCACACTAGCTTGGAGTAAGAATTCATGCCTCATGCTCATTGGCTCTCTTGATTTATTGCAGTGGTCTTTCCTTCAGCGCTGCCTTCTCCCAACCAATAGTCATCTCCGACACACCTAGCCCGGCCATCAGTGTCATCACCATCCACAGCGACTCCGATGATGAGGACGAGAGGAAGTTCCATCCTGCCAGGTGAGGTCACTTCCCACCATGATGACTACAGAATGTTTTTCCTTTCTCTCTCCTTTGAACATGTCTTAATGTTGGCTGTGAAGTCAGCATGTGCTGGGTGTGTAAATGACGTACCTTGTGCTTCACTTTAAAAGCTGCATTGTTTTTGACCACGGTAGCTGTGGGCCCAGTCAGAGAACCAACGTCATCAGCTGTGTGACGGTGCATGACTCTGACTCCTCCAGCGCTAGCCCCCTGACCCCCCGGCCCCGGAATGGGCCCCTGTTAACTCAGCACTCCCGGCTGGCAAAAACCCTCGCGATTGTTGCCCCTTCGGTGAAAACGCAGCCAGGGGGGCCCTCGTTGTCGGCCAGAGTACCTGCCGGTGAGAGTTTAGCATAGCCAAGCTAGCGCAGTAACCCTTTTTGCTCGTTGTAAACCAGAGTAGTCATCTCTGCTGCAGTGTTGGAGTCCTGACTCTGTTACGGATGTGCGCAGGAGTACCACAGAGTTCCTACATCAAGCCTAAGAGGGCGGCCACGCGGCAGCCGTGCAGTTCAGGGGAGAGTGTCGCTCATCAGGAGCCCAGCAGGTCCCAACCACTTAACCTCAGTCAGGTGAGCTCAAGACTTCGTGTGATGAAGAGCATTCAAGGTTTATGCAGTAATCGCTCTTCCTCTCGTCCTGTAAATCCACATAGGTGCAGGAGCTTTCCTTGTCGTATGTGTAATTACACAGGGCATGAAGTAATCGCTATTCAGTAATCGTGGACCTTAAGAATAAGCATTTTACATCAGTTGAGATTGACTGAATGAGTGACGTGTATTAGTGGAACTGAACGATGCCTTTTTGTTTCCTACAGACTGGGGTCTCATCATCTCAAGACCACACCAGTGGCCCCTCACTGCGCCGACAGCAGACGTACCCGCCTCCTTCTTCCCAGTACCGCCTCCAGGAGGCTTTGCCATTCACCAGCGCCCCCAGCCTGTACACCTACCCCGCCTCCGCCGCGCTGGCCTCTGCCTCCCACACCATGGAACAGCTCCTTGTCCAAGGCTCCTCCCCTTCCATACATGTCCCGCCCACCAGTCACTATGCAACCAGTCTTATCCCCAAAGACTCGGTGGGTGGTGTGGTACACGGATTGCCCACCCACTACCAGCAGCATTTCCCCACCCACCCCTATGTTGGCACAAATACCAGCACCACTAGAGGAGGCGGAGCTTATGGAGGCTTTCAGCTCAGTCCTAGGAGAGTTGCTCAGTATCCGTACATATGAGATACGCCAGAGAAGGGACTGGGGCCCTTACCATGTAGGACCACATCCTCAGACTTTACTCTCCATAGACTTGCCATTGAAACTGCTGCGACATTAACTATTTAATTGAACTATTTTAGATTTTTTTTTTTCTTTCTTTTTTTTATGGTTGATATTTAGAAATATTATATTTTACCAGTCTCTGTTTGTATCCTTACTTCGGAAAGTCCTCCTCCCGGACCTCTGCTATTTGTTAGGGTTATGTTTAATTTCTTAGCACAAGAAATGTGGTGACGTGGTGTTTAGAAATGACATTCTTTAGCAATAGAGAAACACTATTGAAATGCTGACAGGCAGGGACACCAGAGGGCAGGCCTAGCACGCCCCCTGCAGGTCTCTGTGTGTAATACTAAAACCTCCACACTAATCCTCTAATCCACTTTTGACCCCTTTAGACCCCTTTTAGTCTTGTTTTAATGTTTTGTGTGTGTTTTGTGGTTTTTTTTAAATCTATCATTTTAAATTATGTTCCATCATGTTGGCTTTTAATTTACTAAAAGATCTGTATTGAAGTGACTGAAAAGCTTGGAGGGGAAAAAGGAAAAAAAAAAAAAGCAGACGTATGTACGTAGCCACCCGTGGCTTCATTATTTAAGTCGTGTTAGCTAAATCAAAGACAAGGTAGAATCGTAGGACATGTGTTGAACGTAAACTGATAGAAATCAGATGATTTATTGGTTTTGTCTAGAGTTGTTTTTATCTTGGTGGAGTCCATTAATTGCTCTTGGAGGGGGAAAAAAACTGTGATCATGTCAAAGCCAATGGATATGTACTTACTAGAGTAACCCTCTGCCTTTTTCGCTCAAGGCATCGGGAGGACAGCGGTCACATTCTGTCGATTTGTTTCCTGAATTGACGTGCTGTTAAGGTTTTTTTTGTGCTGTTAGGAGTAGAAGTAACTTTGCAAAATGAGCTACTTGACACCAAAACAAACAAATGGACCTGTCCAACATCAGGGTTCAGTGGCGGTGAACTTTTGAGCACTTTTTGATGTCATAATGCAGATGATCTGTGATGACCCAGTACTGGTTTGGTGTAAACCCCTTTTGCAAGTTAGTTTTCTTTGCTCAAAAGCACACTGGCTGAACTATATAGTCTTTCTTCTTCTACTCTAAATAAGATAATGTGCCTTGACGTTCTTCCTCTGGCCGTTTGGCAGTGCTTTTTGAAGTCAAGAGTACATTCTCTCATCGACCATGGAAAGTACTGTATGCATTTTGTAATGTCGAATTATGAAAGTACATTAAAATGCCTCCGTTGTAATACCATCAAATAAACAACAGTTCCATTTCGCTTGTCCTCTTTAGTGCTTAAAATACACAAGTGATCATCTTTATATTAGAACTCCCGGTTCTGCTCTGGGTTTTGACCCTCTGTTAACTTCCTGCCAGACTGAACGCAATTTAAGGAAAAATGTCTGGATCTGCAAGCAACAAGACAAACATAAATTAGACACACAGTTTTTTAACCAAGTCATTTTGTCCTATGTATCATTAACTCTTATATATATCTAGCTGCAGTAGTACCATGTCCAGTTGCTTTAGAGCAGTGGTTCCCAAAGTGGGGGGCGCGTCCCCTAGGTTGGGCGCGGAGCTTGGAAGTAAAACGTGCACATGTGTCAATAGGGGGGGCACAAAAATATTCTCATCTACTAAAGTGGGGCACGGCAGAAAAAGTTTGGAAACCACTGCTTTAGAGTATCGTCAACATTCACTGCTTCTTTTTTGTCACCTTGCACGTGGTTTGGTAGATGTTCAAAGTTGGCATTTTGATTGTACCCAACAAGAGTGTCTTCTTGGCTGCTGTGTTTTGAATATGGGCCCATTTTGACTCCTATACCAGGGATACATAAAGTTACCTGCTACACCCAGCAAACTGGATGGCAGTCTGTATTATTATCTAGGCTGGGACAAACTCCAAGCCAGGAACAAGCCTCAGTTCTGTAGTGTGGAGCAGGTGTCGTCCCCTGCTGGAGCCTAGCGGTGGAGCCTTACCCACCCAGAGTGTGGAGTCCCTGCGGGCTCTCCAATGTGTTTCGCAGCTGGGCCAGCCTATTGCTGAGGTGCAGGATAGCGTCGTTTCTTTGCTCCGTGTAGCGGTTGAGCTGGGCTCGCATGCTGTCGACCGAGGCCTGGTCCTGCTGCCTGCTCTTGAATAGCTCCTGCCTCATCTGGTTCAGCGTGTCCAGACATGACCTGACCTGCCAGGGCTCCTGAAACTAAACCAGCGTGAAAGGAAAACATCTCATTAACTGTCTGTCTCCATTGTCAGTATCGCTGAGTCACCGGGTAGGGGACTGCAGCACTCCAGACGATTCATAACGGGTTCTTTGTGGGAAACTAATATTTATACTGGACAGTAATCCTGAAATCGAGACGTGTGTCTCACCTGTTGTTTACAACGCTAGTTATTAAATAATTGGGATCAATCTTGTATCTTCCACCAGCTGGTCCAGCCTGTCTCTCTCAGTCAAGAGCTGCTTCAGTTCTTTTTTCAGAGCCTGCAAGTCTGCTGCTTTCTGGACAGCTAGTTCTCTTTCCCGCCCTGCTCTCTCCTGAACCTGGCATTGTTTCACTTCTGTTTCCTGAGTTTGGAAATGATGGGAAATCAGTTTTAATGAATTAATGAATGAGTACTGAGTTTCACTCACCATGAAAATACTTTGCACGCACTCATTTCTCTCCAAGTATGAGTTTGACTAACATCTTCACGTTATACCTGGGTAATTGTAAAGTGAGGTATACCTTGAGGTACAGGTCAAAGTTCTTTATGGTCCCCTTGATCTGCATCTCTCTGTGTTCCAGAGACTCTTTCGTTGGAACAAAGATAAGCACGTGCCGTCCGTGCTGTTTCCTTGGCTAATGTCATGTTCTCAGAGTAACCATACACCATTGTTCGCATATTCTTTAACATCTTCAGTTCCTGAGACTCCAAATTGCAAAGGGGCACAGCGATATAAGTTCGGAGCCTCTCTAAAGGTCTTTAGCTCCTTATGAATGTTGTGTTCCTCTCTGCGTCTCTGAATGAGTCAGTCAGCAGGGGGGAAGGCACACTGGGCAGGTGGATTAGTGGTGACATTGTCAAAACACAATATGATTCTGGATAATTCGCTGCTTTCTCATAGACAACGTTCTATCATTGCTCAAATGCACAAGGCACTTGATGCTTAACCTAAACGTAATCCACATTCTGGTTTCAAATCTTAAAATTGGCTTTTGAAGTTGTCAGCAAAAATGTTTTTTTTAAAGTGGCTCAGGTGTGTAGAATGGGGTGGGTGGGCGGGGCTTAACTCCATCAGCCAGTGACTGTGTAAATCCCACCCACCCGTAAAATCAGGTCCAAAAGTCAAAAGCGAGAAACTTCTGGAGGCGAGACCGAGACTGAGAGAAGCGCAAGCGAGAAAAGGCGCAACGAAAACGAAAACGGATTCTTCAAGAATATTAAACCCAAAATAGACTATTAAAAACATAAATATTCTGTTTACAATCCTGCTTTTTTAACTCTCAATATTAACGACAGTTTTCTCAATTACAAAACGTAATTTCTTGGTTATTGATTCTTTTTTGATTCTCAAAACTATAGGACCTATTTTGACGCCATACAGTTATACGTACCTCAACATAAGTTCTCGCTTCTGCCATCCACTAGGGGTCGCTATTTGTCTTCACTCCACTAGGGGTCGCTATTTGTCTTCACTTTTCCCTCTATGTTCTAGTTTACTGCCTGCGTCATCACTGGCTTTCTACTGTCAGTGTTCATGTAGTACCGTCGTGAGGAGTAGCATCGCTAGCTCTGTTTGGAAGAAATGACACGAACATCTATTGAGAGATTATGCTGTCATCATTTTTAGCCTTTTGGCAGATGTAACCAGCTGTTTCTTTGTCCATCTAATGTACGGGTTACTTATTGTGCACACAACATAGCTAACTGTCTATATTGTCCGTTGAGTTTAGCAAGCTAGCTAGCGGTGTAGCAGGAATGCCCGGGAGGAAATAAGAACCCAGTATTGAGAGCAGTGCGGCAGTTATCTACCAGGTGAGACTAATGCAGCATTTACCGTCTACGTTTCTGCTAACGTTACAGTTACGCACTGTAGTTCACTCAGAAAGCAGACATTTTACCGAACCAATCCTGCTAGCTATGCTAGCTGGGTAGTTAGTTAGATGAAATGTGCCATATGAAAAAATGAAATGAAACATTTCATTAGTTAACAACATCTGAAATTCGGTACTAAATCCGTACATGTACTGGTGACGAGGACGTCTGTGTTAACTGCGAGGCACATCTTATTAGTAATGATGCCCTCAGTATGACTAACCGACTGACTTCATTTCTGTTACTCAGTTAGCTACCTAGCGGTTACATGGCACTTCATTTTGAATCTGGGATCAGTGGGAAATTCTGGCTTTTTAATACGTGTGTCACGGTGAAGCCAGGTGACTAGCTTAGGACACAGTAGGTGCATTATAAATCGTGTATTTGCAATGATGCTTGCAATGTGCTACCATGCAGATATTCAAAAGCCTTTCTGACAATTTTTACACAATGCATAGAACAAATTGACAAAGTAATTTACCTTTGCTTTTCCCCCCAGCTGTGAAATCATGAATTTTGTCCGTCTTGTGTGCCGTCACAAGACTGCCCTGGTCCTTGGCGTCCTTTGCTGCTTCGCCACAGTCCTCCTTTTTCTTGCCAAATGCACCTCGGAGACGTTGAAGCCGGCTGAGTTACCGGGCAGAGCGCCGAGGGCTGAAGCTCGACGAGACCACCTGCCGGTGGCGCCACGTGCCAAGGAGCTTTCGGCCTTCCTGGTGGTCCTCATTACCACGGGGCCCAAGTACACTGAGAGACGCAGCATCATTCGCAACACCTGGCTGGCCAAAGCGGAGCCAGACGTGCTCTCCCTGTTCGTGATTGGCACCGAGGGCCTGCCCCCCGAGGACGCTCGGAGCCTGGCCACAGAGCACGCGCGCCACCGTGACCTCCTGCTCCTCCCAGACCTCCACGACTCCTACGAGAACCTCACCCAGAAGCTCATTCACATGTACTCCTGGCTGGACCAGAACGTAGACTTCAGGTTTGTTCTGAAGGCAGACGACGATACCTTCGCACGCCTGGACCTTCTGAAGGAGGAGCTGAAGGAGAAGGAGACCCGCCGCCTCTACTGGGGCTTCTTCTCGGGCCGCGGCCGCGTCAAGACCGCTGGGAAGTGGAAGGAGAGTACGTGGGAACTCTGCGATTATTACCTCCCGTACGCCCTGGGCGGCGGCTACGTGCTCTCGGCGGACTTGGTGCACTACGTGCATCTCAATGCCGCCTTCCTGAAGGCGTGGCAGAGCGAGGATGTGTCGCTGGGGGCGTGGCTGGCCCCCGTCGACGTGAAGCGTGTGCACGACCCGCGCTTCGACACCGAGTACAAATCGCGGGGCTGCAGCAATAAGTATCTGGTGACGCACAAGCAGAGCTTGGAGGACATGCTGGAGAAGCACCAGACCCTTCAGAAGGAGGGGCATCTGTGCAAGGAAGAGGTGAAGCTCCGCCTCTCGTACGTTTATGACTGGAGCGTACCGCCATCCCAGTGCTGCCAGCGCAAAGACGGCATCCCCTGACTCCTGCACGCTGCTCTTGCTATCTATTTATTTGTTTATTTATTTATTTATTTATCAGTGTTGTCTGCGTGTCGCAAACCTTGTGGCCTACATGGACACTTTGGAGGCTGTTTTGTAAGTTTACATTCTCTGTGGGATGGATGCATGGCTGAGTTGCCCTCCTTTACCTTTGAAGAGGAGCGATTTGTCAGTCACTGGTATGACTGTGCTGTTTGCTTACTCACTGGCTGTAGAAAACTGTGAAGAGGCCACTGAGATCACAGATTTGCCTGCTGTATGACCTTTTCCTCCAGGCTTGGTCATGAATGAATGTCTGCTCAAACCCTTTGTTTTGCACACTAACAAATAATACATTTTTATTCAAAGTTAAACTGGTTTGGCCACACACACAATGATCTACTTTAAGCATACTACACTACAAGGCGGATATGTGATCCTCTTCATTTATTAGAGAGAAGCAGGTAATGATGTGTTGAAACCAAAATTGACTATTTCTGCTTTACTTGGTAAAAAAAAAAAGTTAATTTTTTTTCCCTGCCCAAATCTTTTTAACATTGGTACTTCATCAACATGCCCAGTTAATAACACCTTTTAGCTGCTGCAAATGAGCAGTAGATTATACCTCTGTGATTTTATTAAAACATTTTTTGTTACATATCGTGTCTGATCGTTACTTTATTGGCACGTGGGCAGGTCTACCACAGGCATTGTTGCTCCTGGACTGATCAGTCCCTTCTGTTAAAACTCATGGGTCTCTGTGCACCTGCATTTCCAGATAAGAATCCATCCAAATCCTTTCACTTTAATAATATAAAAATCAGAAAAAAAAAGTGTCCTTGAAGCTTCAGCATGGTCCAGTGGACTGTCCTGGGATCCATTGGGCAAAACTTCCTTCTGGTACCCTGATGCGTCTGCCTCTTCTGGCCCTCCAGCTCAGAGGAGAAGCTCACATTAATACCCCACGCTTCCTCCTTTGCATGCTACGGGCGCTTGTAAGAAAATAAAATAGGGATGTCCTGACCAAGTGTACTTACTGCTATATGTTGCCCTTGAGCTATATTACAAATACATTGGTAAACTCTTAGTGTGACATCGTTGAAGTAGAAACTGAATTATTTTTACTGGAAATATTTATGTTGAAAAGCAGGGATACATCAAAAAATTAAATTAAAAAGTCAGGTCAGAGTGACCAGGGTGCTCAAAGCATAGGACAATCAAGTGATTTGTATACAGGGTTTATTTACATGTGAAAAATAAACCTTCAACAGTGTTCTTGCAAATGGAAATATTACAGTAATGATTAACATATCAAGGCACGTAGAATGTGCTAGAGCAAAACTCTGTGACCTTTGCTACCGTCCAATTGCTAGTTGGCTGGCGATTGCTTTGGTCTGACTATTGCTTTAGCCTGCCTTCGTGGTGTGTGGCATAGTGTGTTCAAGGTGAGAAGCTGTCATCCCAGTGGCATCCCCTGCCCATTTGTGTACATGCTGAAGGAAATCACTTTCCGATGGAGAATGAAAGGAATAAACATGAACAAAGGCTTCAGACGAGACACCAAACTTTCTCTCTAGTAGAGATTGTTTTTTAATCTACAACAGTAGTCCAAAAACGTTGCGGCACTGGGTGGGTAAAAGTCCATACAAATTTGCATATATGAGTAAAAGGTTTGAGTTCACTCTTGAAAAAGAATCACATGCAAGCCTTTATTATGGACATGACATATTATACCTGAAGAGATTGTATAGAGTATGAATGGAGTCTTGCTTGTGCTGGGCAGTATAAAAGCATGTCGTCATATCCACAGGAGTTCTAGACACATGCAGACACACTGAGTTGTACTGTGGAGATGTGTAGGACCATTAGGACAGGCACAGGATGACATTCCCCAGCTAATCACGCCTTTGAAACGAAGCGCAGTTCTGTTGAAGATGGAACAGATGGTAAAACTCCAGCACAAGCCCAGTGCTGACACGCCATTGAATTCTCCAAATCCAATCAATGGATTCCTGAATTTATATTATTTAAATTATTCAAATGTATTCTACCAGTTATGTAATGGACAATTATGATTTCTGTTCATTCTCCTTGTTGTCTTGCTATCCAGTCCCCAGTTTTCTCTTTGCAACAGTGACGAAGGCTTTTCGTACTCTTCATCGAGTGCAGGTAAATCAGACTAGCTGTCATATAGGGACCATGTGACATCCAGATAGACATCCACAGGTAAAGTGCCATGCAAACTGAAAATGTGGGTTCCAAGAACAGGCAGATGACAGGTGACTACTCTGTAGGCTATGTGTTTATCTTCATGTCCAAGGAAGTCATTGATGGTCCTTGATTGAAATATCAAAATGTGATTAAGTAGGAACAATGTACAAGCAGTTATCTAATACATGCAGAATGGATTTTGATAGCTGCTAATTGTCTTATAATTATGTGTATACATTATCATTGTTAATATAGCAAAGCTCACAAATTACTGATTAGGAAACATGCCATGAAGCATTTTTATATACTTCTATAATTGCATCACTCTGCATGCAGGGTCCGCTAGTCTCTAAAGATATTTTTCCAGCTTGTTATAGGGCTTTTATTATTTGAAACTAATGAACAGATAGCTTTTTCTAGTAAGTGTAAACATTAAAATTTGGCTGCAAATTTCTAATTCAAATTAAACACTTTAAAAACGTTTAATTGTGAAGTCGTGTATCTGACATAGATTAGATATTATTCTTAGTACTAAAAGAAATTTTAAGTTTAGCATACGCGACAGTGACTTTTTATTTGTATTTTCCCACAATTCCTTGATCCCGGAAGCATCACCGACGTCTCTGGTGTTGGTTTGGAATGGACGCGTACTATGGGTGGCAAATAGCGACCAGATAACTGGGCAGTAGTCGCATTTCACTCTTTCACAGAAACACAGCACGCTGCGACCATGACAAATGGTGGGTTCGTTAAACACGGTTCAGTGCGACACTGTTCTATCGTTTCAGTAGCTGTTAAAATCACAAATAAGATGTGGTTTTTACCGAGGTGGTTGGTGAGACGGCTAACTCGGTCTTGGTGGACGTGGCGTATTTTAGGATCAGGTTTATGTACCGTGTCCGGTATCGTCCAGGCTCCGTTTGGACCCATTATGTCAGATAACTAACACTATGTTGATGTGTTCGGTGGATGATAACAGTTACAGCTCCTGGTGGAGCTACTGCCTACACGTCATCTGGGTAGCTAGCTAAGTAGTTTGGCTAACCGTGAAAACAATATATCATAACATATATCGAGTAATGTAGTCTAGATGGTTAGATAACTAACCCTTTTGGTACACCAGCGTCCTGTTTTAGGTTCTTATCCTTCATTTCCCATATATTAGTAAATCAATTAATTAACTATCTAGCTACCTTGTACAGTTGATTTTGTAAGTGGCTAGCTAACGTTAGCAAAGTTGTCTCTGTATCAGCTGCACAACAGGTTTCATAACTGCCGGTGGATTCTAATTAATGTCCGGGCTACTCATGTTTCGAAGTTTAGACAAATTATTTGAAAACATTGCTATACCTTTTAGGCTCGAAATGTTTAAACACGTTTGTCTTGAGGAACAAAGGTATGAATGACTTATTTTTCTTCACAGTGTATTCCTTTGATGGCATTCTTGTGTTTGGAATCCTCTTCATTTGTACCTGTGCGTACCTGAAGAAGGTTCCTCGCCTCAATAACTGGCTTTTGTCGGAGAAAAGGGGAGTGTGGGGGGTCTTTTACAAAGGTAAGCAGGATATCAAGTTAAGATGATGAAGTTACTTTAAGGAGTTGTCTTCACATCATTAAATGCACCTAACATAGTGTTACGTGCCTGTAATGATGGTCTTATTTGTATAAATCACATGTGTGGTGTATTCCCTGTAATGACTTTCATTCCATCCACAGCTGCAGTAATCGGAACACGACTACATATTGCCGTGGCGCTGTCATGTTTGTGTATGGCATTCTACCTGATATTTCTGAAATGAGGCGATCTGATGGATTCTGTTTGGACAATGTGCCCTGCAATGCCATTAGAACATTGGGTATTGGTAAATGCTGCCATCTGCTGGTGAGGATCTCCATACGTTCCATTTCTGGTTCTTGAATATTATTTACACTCTCTTCAGTTTGTTTCTTTGGGTGATCCTGAACCACAGTTCAAGCTGAATTAAACAAAAAAAGCTTAAGGTTAAGTAAGTTGTTGAAGATAAGATTACATACGAAGTCATCTTGATGCAATGTTTTGTGGGGTTTGGCCTGGCAACACAGTTTATCACATCTTATAATTGGCCTCAGTCTTTTTGTACATTATAATATCTTTTAACAATTGTTTAACATGGTAAGTTATATTCTCTTAAGTCCTGTTCAGGTTTTTTGCTGTCTTAAATGTTCCTTTTGGATAGAAATTGTTTGTTGGTATAAATTGGATTCAAATGTAGACCAAAAAATCAAGTAAATCAAGTTTGGTGAAAGGTATCAAATCTACATAATTTTCTCTTCCTTTAAATATGTATGTGCCATTAATATACTTTTTTCCATTTCCTGTTCATCACAGTGAAGATGAAATTAAATGTAATCCTTTCCTCCAGATTCCCTGTAAATACACACAGCCATATCATTTAATTGTTCAAAATGTTCTTTACATTTTGATCAGTGTTGAATGTTGATATTGTAAATATGTAATAGCAAAAATTATGGAAAACTGAAGCAATACCTTTTAACTGAATGAGGTCTGATTACAGATCTGCAAGGTGTTTCATTGTTCACCAAATCAGATTCTTACTAATTAGGATTTCCTACCATTTAATTTCTTTCTGGCAGTTACTTATGACCACATGGTCATCATGCTGATATTTGGATTAAACCAACACACCTACTGAAACCCTGTTATTGTCAGCTAAGTTGCGGTTATTGTCATGGTTATATAATAAATACTCTAATGGCCTTTTGCGCTATGCTGTCTCAGTAGTGTTGAATTATGAAGAATATGGGTTTGGAGCACTTTTCTTTGTATTGAAATAATTTATATAAACATTTTCATTGTTTTTGAAAGAATACACATCTAGAGCGTATACTTCTCTTATTTTGGTGTTCATCTATTCTTGATCATGTTAAGTAAAGTATAAGAAAACTCTCAGAAATGTGTGCTGATGAAGCATTAGCATTTTTTGGAGAATTTATTTTTTTTGGCAATTACCTTATTTCCTGATGGTGCAGACATAGGAGCAAACTGAAGGTTTGCTTGTAGCAAATGTAAAGGACCGGTAAATCCTGAAGATGACTTCAGAACAAACAGGCAAAGGAAAAGTAGGGGTGGTGTCTTCTCAGCCATAACCTCGCCTTGTACAGTAGATAGCACAATGAAGAAACGCGAAAAAGTCTCTCAGATCGATCCACAATTCTACATGTACTGCTTACATAAGACAATTACTTTGAGATTTTATTAGATTTAAATTTACATAAAAATGTTCCAATCGGCAGCATTTTGGCTATAGCTAAACATTAAAGGCATCTAGTAAATAACGCAAACTAGTGGTGAAATTGCAGAAGTTAGAATAAAGCCAATGATAGGCTAATGACAATTTATTAGTGCTTTGTGCTCTTTAATTTCTTGGAGCTTCGTGGCTTTCTTCCGTGAGACTGAATAAGACGCAACACTTCCGGAAAACCTTTTATGTTGCGTGTAAACAAATCACGCGGTTCATTTTTACATTCATGCTTCGTCTGTATTTTCCACCTTTCTGGTCTAAATTCACACACACACACAATATATATAAATTTGTTTGTGTATATGTAGTAACGCATACCTATTCTGATTGATGTGCTTCGACAGTGTTATCTATAAACCAAGCAATATTATGCTATTAATCGTAATTTGTTACATACTTGTAGGTACATAAATCTAAATTGTAGAGGACAAAACCGTTATTTAGTGTAGGCCTATCTGAATATGAAACCAAACAAAAATTTAAGACAACATTGCACTGAAAGAAAAAAATGCTTTCCAAACTTTGACATGATGTAAACTGTTTTTCTTGGTTTTCAACTAATTTCCTGTTCCATTTCAATAATATTATATAGCTACTGTTAAAGGAAAGGGCTTCGCAAACATATATTTGAAAAGCATTTTGCATTCAGGAATCCATTTTTTACAGGTATGTAATCTACAACGAGAAATGTATTTTACATAATAAAATATCACACGCAACGTTAGGCTAAGTGGTGAGTGCCAGGGGCGGACTGGCATACATTGCTACCGGGGATTTCCCCGGTGGGCCAATGGGTTAGTGGGCCGGTGGGCCGCCGGTGGTTTAACTCAGCCCGTGGAGGAGCCACTGCCGCGCACTGCGGCCCCGGCCCGTAGTCACGCTGCTGTTTAACGGTGTTAATACCTCCCCCGCTCCAGTCAGACTAACCTGCTCAGCGCGGCCGCGGTCTGAGCCTGTAAACACATTAACAAGTTGGACCGCGGCCGCGGACTGGGCCAGCTGGTGCGGGCTGACAGTATGCAGCGGAGATCAGAAAAAAACCAACTTGTCCCAGAAAATACGGGCCGGACCACGAAAACATACAGCAGTTTAAATTGTAGATAACATGTTATTTTAAATGTACTGCTGTCGCCTCTGCAACGTCTAAGGCAAATTACCTTAACACGGTTAACACGGACGCAAGTGGCGGTCTTCAAGGCAGAGCACTGTGCACTGTTTTTTTAAAGCTATTGAAATTCTTAGATTAAAACTAACCACCACAAATAGGTAAGAGGAAGAAATACCCACGTTAGAGTTGTAGGTTGTTCTTTAGGATGCACTTTGCGTAAAACAACTTGTTTGGTTGTCTTATGGTGGACTATTTAACAACTTGTTTGGTGGTCTTATGGTGGACTATTTAAAAGCCACTATGTGGCTTTGTACTCATATTATTGCTGGAATTAATATTGTCCATATGACAATAAACGCCGTCATATACACTACGTGCCATGTATAGATTCATATACAGTATACACACACATATACATATATATACACACACACACACACACATATATATATATATATATATATATATATATATATATATATATATATATGTGTATATATATGTATATGTGTGTGTATACTGTATATATATATATATATATATATATATATATATATATATATATATATATATATATATATATATATACATACACACACACACACACACATATATATATATATATATATATATATATGTGTGTGTGTATATATATGTATATGTGTGTGTATACTGTATATGAATCTATACATGGCACGTAGTGTATATGACGGCGTTTATTGTCATATGGACAATATTAATTCCAGCAATAATATGATTACAAAGCCACATAGTGGCTTTTAAATAGTCCACCAAGTTGTTAAATATATATATTAGTGGGCCAGTCTGTCAGGAACTCCCGGGCCACTTTTTCTCCCCAGTCCGCCCCTGGTGAGTGCGTAAAGTGTGGGGATTTCAGAACTGCTCGTTCTTAGTTGTACTAAAAGTAATTCAAATACTGAATATAATCTTTTCCGCCGTTAACGTTAACTAGTAACGCCACCTTCTGGTGTAAATCCGCTGTTTGCCGTTTGGCATCGGTTTGTAATCTGAGATTCGGGATCTCGGTTGCGGTGCATATTCGTACTCTACAGTTTCATAGGAACTGCGAGATGTCATTAGAGGACAAGTATAACATTTACACTGGGACACGCTACCAAATGTATGGGTGCCCGGTTAGTTTACCAGCTATGTACATAAAAATGGCTCTATTTAGTGACACACCCACAGTATTTATTCCGTATGTTCACGACCACATGCGCACTTCACGCGAGATCACGTAATAGCGAGCGCGCGTACAGTGACGACAAGCACGAAAATTAGTGTTGTGTTCAATCAAACAGGAATGTGATGAAGTGTTTTTGAAAACAGTACTTTACTGAGTGACATGCTGTAGAATACACGTAACATGTTTAGTGGTTAAGTAAGTTGTTGAAGATAAGTTAAATAAGATGACAAACGAAGTCATGTTGATGCAATGTTTTGTGGGGTTTGGCCTGACCTGAATTATGAATTATGAGGTTAAACTAGTCTATACTAACATATATGATATATGATTTAAGACGCGTGTCAAAATGCTTACGTTATTTCCAACAAGAACGGAGCACTGCAAGTGCATTCTATGTTAACCATTTATTTTTGTAATAGTTGCAAAACTATTCCCATGTCCTCGTGACACAAGTGCAATCTGAGTATCTTGAACAGCTGTTGCGAAACCCTGCCTTACGTTGAACACCGGTCGCACCGTTCATAAGGGAAACTCTGTATGTCGTCACAAGACGTTTGCGTATTGAACGCGGCTTGGAGTCGCGGAAAAATCTCCAACAGAAAAGATCCCACGCCGAGACGTACGGCAACTTCGCTAAAGGATCTGAATGTGCACGACTAGAAACTGCACCTGTAGTAGGGATCGGATCGCTTCAATGCACGATTATAGATTTTTCTGGCGAGCGGTTAAGCAACAGCTCTTGTTTTGTTAAGTTTTGATCTCGCTTCAGGAAACAGCTTCACAGCAGACAAGAGAGAGAGAAGAACTTTCGCCAGGCTTGTTGTGAGGGTCTGGCTGTTCGTCAGGAATGTCCCAGAAGGAGAGACCCACTTTTTATCGACAGGAGCTCAACAAAACGATATGGGAGGTTCCGCAACGATATCAGAAGTTATCGCCGGTGGGCTCGGGTGCTTATGGATCCGTTTGGTAAATATTTTTGCTTTGAAGTATGCGGTGCACTCTGCTCTCTAGCATTGCATAATAATCAGTAGCTCGTAAGTGCTTGCTAAACTGGTCATCAATGCAGTTGCACACTTGCTTAAAGTTAAAACACTTCAAACATTTGTGCAGGTATTGACGTCATCCCTACCTCAGTTTATGCTTAGTATTTCTTATGCACATTTCCACTTTTCTACCCCCCGTTGATTTGCACGACAAAAAAATAAACGTTACTTCATATTTTCGTTTCGATATCCGTACACTTGTACGCTTCCAAGTGAGCTAACATGCTAGCATAGCTAGCTGGTTGTTGTGCATGCGTCTGGTTTCATGTGCACGGTGGATCGCTGTAGTGCTATGGCACGAGCTGCACTCTTTCGCTTCTGAATAGACACTCATTTGTTTTAATGCGTGCATTGCAGCCAGCTCTGTTATGCCTATAATCGGAACATTTCTTGATCAGCTAGCGTGGAAGTCGTTTACAGATGTGCTTAAATGTTTAAGGTCCGGCTGTGGTGGAGTTCAGATTCAGTATCGTTCATCATTGTTTGCTGCCGTTGCTAGTTGGCTGTATTAGCCACATACAGATCGCATAGTCAGGAATAGTGAGATTGTGTTTACTTGTGTTTTTTTTAGTCAAATATATTTCAGTATGTTTAGTCAAATTCAATTTTCGAGGATGCTACAGCCCATGTTTGGAAGGCGCAAATGAGCGAAGCCAGCTGTTTCCTGTGCACACAAATGTGGAAACTGGACTTTTAATTGTTTGATATTAACTTAGTGGCGCAAAACGTCTTGGCTGGTATCACGTGTGCGGGAACTGAGGAAGTGGCGCATTTGTGTGCTGTGGCAGTTTTGCCATGATCTCGCCATGGTGGACACTGATGTCACCCAGCATGGCTGGTCTGACTCATCCTTCCAGGATTAGGTGGTCTTCTTTCCACTCGCTTAGTCATGCACGACGTGGCTCCCCGACACGAAATCCCTCACATACGATTTGTTTTACAGTACCACTCAGATTTGATGCAGGGAACCGCACCGTAACTCACATGATTGTACAGTTAAGACATGGCCACCGTATTTCGCCACGCAGGTAACTGACTCCAAAGGTGCGGGTGGGTGAGGTTAACGTTTGTTTTCTTATTAAACAGATGTAACAAAGCAGTTGTCGGAAAATGTATAACGTGGAGTTTTACTGGCGCCACCATGGAAAATCAGGGTTTGACGTGTGGTACAGGACACTCCGCACCGCACGCTGTCCCGCACCGCAGCGTCCCGTTGCGGGTTTTGAGCGGGAAAATGACGCTGCGGGTCGAGAACGCGTGGATCGTACTGTGTTGGAGCAAACGCACGTTGTGGTTTTTTCCTGAGGGCAGTGGCGTAAATAAGCACTTGTGGAAGCGTGCAGTAATATGATCTGCACTTTGTGAAGTACAGGGGAATGTCATTAAGGTCCTACTTCGATTTCATTTTTTTTTGCAGGCTGTCACCGTAGGCTTCGACCCGACTAATCTGGTCCGTAAATTAGGGCATGACTTGGGTGCGGAGTCGTGAGAGACGTATCCCTGCATGTGTGGGTCAGAAGTTAAATGACCCTTATCTGAGCATGTGCAGAACATAACTGACATAACCCGAAGCGATTACTTTAACTGAGTATGTGCACATGACGGCATTGCTACAACTCATTCATAAGCACTGCGTTTTATTGTTATGTTTCTGCTGTTACTTAACCACAGATTTTTGGACCCTGATGGCACCAGGCACGAAATTCAGTGTTAATGATTCCCTTGATCGGGCCCAGGCCATCTGGCAGTGTGTGCTGCCTTTTGCAGGAACTTGAGGGGATTTTTCACCTAGTTCTGGCATGTGTTCTTGCAACCTCACCAAGGTTGTGTGGAGGATATTCATAGCTGCTTCTGGTTCTCGGTTTTGGTACTTTGTCATTGCTTTGCCTTGTGATCAAGTATATTAACTGGGACAGCTCGGCGTGCAGAGGTTCGTTATGCTGGTTAATTTCCTGAAAGCGATTTGAATGCACCTGCCTTCAGGAGAGGTGCTTTGGAGTCGTGCATATTATAATGGTGCAAGAAACACCACATCCAGCACAAAGGAAATAAGTAAACGGTTCAGAGGGAGAGTGGTGGAGAAGTGCATGCTGGGCCTCGGCTGAAACAGACTGCCCATCATGCACTTGGGCGACTGACATGCAGTGACGTGTCCTGCCTGGGTCAGGAAATGAAGGCTGTCGAATCCTGGGGGTTTTCCCAGATTTCACAATATTCACAATTTTGTCTCATGCTTTCTGAACTTTGCGTTAGACTCCGTGCATTGCGTTATGCAAATTCCCCAAGCTGAGTTGTACCAACCCCCAGGCAGACCTCGTGGAGAAACCCCTTCTCACTCGCCTCTCTGGACCTCCCTCACACGTGGGGCCTGCGGGGGAGCGGGGAGCACGCCACCACAGGGAGACGTTTGTGGCCCTGCCACTGCGGTCTCCAGAGTCCCCGTGGGCGTGGAGAGGAGTCATTTTGTTTGCTGTTCTTGCTGGACTGTACCATCCTGCCGTCTGCGCGAGGTTTCACACGTTTGCCGCATTTCTTGTTTAGTGATTCACGTTTCGTGTAAGTTGGCCCTGGGTGGAACTCACCTGCCCTGAGCTGCTCCGCCTCCTGAGGCCTGGTCACGCCTGGTCACGCCTGGCAGGGAGCTGCAGAGAGGAAGCAGGCACATGCGTTTCCATTTTCGTGTCATGCGGTGAAACCTTCACATCTTCACTTCCCAGGGAGTGTGTGAGTCTCAGCAGAGGAGGGGTGAGGGGTTGGGGGTTTAGCCTGTGGTTCTACTAGTGCCACATACACACTCATGCCCCCACCCCCCCACCCCCTTCATCTACATTAGCTCTAACTTTCTGGAAACCCCGTTCCCTGGTGTTTGACCTGGCTGCTATGGTAACGGGGTTGGGGTGGGGGGGTGTAGCAGGCATGAACCTCATGGGTGTTTCACTTCCTCAGAGCTAGTGGGCGGCTCATCAGTGCCATTTTAAAGATATTTATTTTTATTTATTTACATAGTGTTAAATAAAGGTTCATGTACACCCAAACAAAGACGTGCAGCTGGGTGATGCACTTTGTCATTTTTGTTTTCTCAGATACAAAGAGATGTTTGTCATTACGCACACTGAACTGTTGATTTAGTACCTGTGTCTATGCATTTAGTTTTTACTTAAAATATGTGCATTGCAGAGAGAAAGCAAAGACAGTCCAGATAACAAATAAGAAATAACTTTTTATGTAAATAAATGTTCACTTTAGTGTCGCATGAATCATTAATATCAAACAACCATTGCGATATCAGCATTATATCGTCCATCGGTCATTCTGTCTCTAAATGTCTGCATCGGTCATTAAAAAACCCGTATCTGTAAACCACCACATAAGAGAGCTGTGGGCGGAGCCATGTGGTGATGTGATCGAGAGAGGAGGTGGAGTTGCAGATGGGGGCGGGGCCATGTTGTGATGCGAGTCTGCCATGGAGCATATCAGGCTGCTGACCCCGTGCTCTCCTCTGCAGCTCGGCGTACGACGTCAAGACGGGCCTGAAGATCGCCGTGAAGAAGCTGTCTCGGCCTTTCCAGTCCATCGTCCACGCCAGGCGCACGTACCGCGAGCTGCGTCTGCTCAAGCACATGAAGCATGAGAACGTAAGTAGTGCCGACCCACCGAGCCGCTGACACGTAACGGGAAGGGCTCAGCAGTGTGATGTCGGCTGGACAACCCCACCCCCACTGGGAGGGGTCTGTCCGTGGGTTTCCCCCCTGGGTCCTTAACCCGGTCTTGGGCATGCCCTCCCTGCGTGAGCCATGCCCGTGGAAAACTTCTGGCCTTCTGCTCTGGTGTGCTTGCTGCAAGTGTTTTTCTCTCTCTTGCATGCACATGTCATCTTCTTTGGCGGTATGTGTGTGTGTTTGTTTGTCTGTGTGGGATTAATAGCAGAGTAGCGAGGGTGTTCGTTCTTGCAACTCGATGCAGCGTGTGCCTGCCGTAACAGGGTTCAGAGAGCTCTGACAATTCAAAGCAGCCAGTTGAGAATAGATGCTCTTCCTGTCTCGTCTCTCCAGTTTGCTTCTGCACTGTCGGGGATATTGACGTTACCCATCCTCACAGCTTACCAGGGTTGTCATTAATGCTCTAGACACAAGTCCGACTTTGCAAACCGGTCGGTCAGGGTCTAAAATAGCCCTGCAACACGCTGGAGCTGCATAAAAGCACTGCTGGAGAGAGCGAGGCATAATTCTGACCAACGGCCAAACCTGAGCACCTCTTCCTGCGTGATGATTGGCTTAGCTGTTGTCATGGCACCCTCGTGTTTTATTGCATAAACGAAATGCTCCTACTGTAGCTGTGTGTGGTAGTAAGAGAAAATCTGTGGTGGGTCTGTGTCATCTTCAGTGGACACACATCTGCTACCTGCCCCTGCACTACCGCTACCTGCCCCTGCACTACTACTACCTGCCCCTGCACTACCACTACCTGCCCCTGCACTACCACTACCTGCACTACCACTACCTGCACTACCACTACCTGCCCCTGCACTACCTGCCCCTGCACTACCTGCCCCTGCACTACCACTACCTGCCCCTGCACTACCTGCCCCTGCACTACCACTACCTGCCCCTGCACTACCTGCCCCTGCACTACCACTACCTGCCCCTGCACTACCACTACCTGCCCCTCCACTACCTGCCCCTCCACTACCTGCCCCTCCACTACCTGCCCCTGCACTACCACTACCTGCCCCTGCACTACCTGCCCCTGCACTACCACTACCTGCCCCTGCACTACCTACCTGCCCCTGCACTACCTGCCCCTGCACGACCACTACCTGCCCCTGCACTACCACTACCTGCCCCTGCACTACCTGCCCCTGCACTACCTGCCCCTGCACTACCACTACCTGCCCCTGCACTACCTGCCCCTGCACTACCTGCCCCTGCACTACCTGCCCCTGCACTACCACTACCTGCCCCTGCAGGCCGTTCCTCCCCTCTTCAGTGAAGTGTGCGTGGAGATGATGATCAGATGTGCAGCTTGGTGACGGTTACAGCCTAGTCACAGAGAGGGGCTTCCCCACAACACACTCACTGTCACTCTCTCTCACACACACACACACACACACACACACACACACACTGCAATACTCTGAACATCAGAGTGCAGCCATGCCCTGAAGGCTTACTCAAGTAAGCAGGCAGGATTAATGGATGCCAGATCAGAGAGCCTGGAACCTTGACGCTCTGTAAAGACATTGCAGATCTTTAAAAGCTGCACTAAGGGAATCAATCAATCTTATCCTGCTAATATGTTTATTGATTTGAATGTTAATTTTATGAATTTGACTTGTGCAGATATTATTGTCTGTGTCTTTTGTCAAAGTTGTGTGACTTTACATTGAATGGATTTTAAAACATGGTGTGGGAGGCCATTGAGAACACTGCGATGTGTGAACCTGATTCTGAATGTGGCGTTTCTTTCAGGTAATCGGCCTTCTGGATGTGTTCACGCCTGCCACCAGCTTGGACGGATTTAATGACGTGTGAGTAAACGAGTTCTTCAGAGCACAGACCTGCACCTGTGGCTGTTCATACACTGTTCTCCTCTGGCTCTTACACAACTCGGCCTCCCTCCCTTTTTTTCCTTTTCTGTATCTCAAATGAGGCGTTTGTTGACAACTGTTGTCGCCGTGGCAACCATAGAAGCCCTTGGACTTGCACCAAAAGTCTCCTGCAGATGAACCTTTTTTTTTGCATGTTGTTTTATTTGTAAACACGTTGATTAAGTTCTCGATTCACGTGACGCACAGTGAACCTTGATTTATGCACATATGGGGCAGACTGACGCTGTTGGTCAGTGACTGTGCAGATGTCCGATAGACGACGGTGTTCAAGGCGAAGCCCACTGACTCGGTAGGCTCCTCCCACACAGGCGGTAGGCTCCTCCCACACAGGCGTTGGCATGCTGCACAGATCGCGGCTGCACGGCACTGCAGCTCGGGCTCAGTAGCCTCCGCCTGTTTGGAACACGCACCTCAGTCACGTGGTGCACCTGCACCCCTCCACTCCCCACTCTGAGCAGCAGGGCAGCCGCGTGCCAGCCCGCACTGGCCGACAGCGAGTGTGTGCGCGCAAGTGTGTGCGCTAGTGTCTGTGTGTGCACATAAAAACGTGCTCTCTGTCTCCACGAAGAAAGACAGGAGGAGGTTCCTTGCAGGCTTGGGAGAGACGGGTCGCAGCTGACGGGACGCTGACTTGTGTGGTGTCCCAGCAGCAGTGACTCAGGCTTGGCTGCGTCTGTTCTACCATCTCCTCCACCCGTTCTACCAGCTCCTCCACCCCGTTCTACCATCTCCTCCACCCGTTCTACCAGCTCCTCCACCCCGTTCTACCAGCTCCTCCACCCCGTTCTACCAGCTCCTCCACCCCGTTCTACCAGCTCCTCCACCCCGTTCTACCAGCTCCTCCACCCCGTTCTACCATCTCCTCCACCCCGTTCTACCAGCTCCTCCACCCGTTCTACCATCTCCTCCACCCTGTTCTACCAGCTCCTCCACCCCGTTCTACCAGCTCCTCCACCCGTTCTACCATCTCCTCCACCCGTTCTACCAGCTCCTCCACCCGTTCTACCATCTCCTCCACCCCGTTCTACCAGCTCCTCCACCCCGTTCTACCAGCTCCTCCACCCCGTTCTACCAGCTCCTCCACCCGTTCTACCATCTCCTCCACCCGTTCTACCAGCTCCTCCACCCCGTTCTACCAGCTCCTCCACCCCGTTCTACCAGCTCCTCCACCCCGTTCTACCAGCTCCTCCACCCCGTTCTACCAGCTCCTCCACCCCGTTCTACCAGCTCCTCCACCCCGTTCTACCAGCTCCTCCACCCCGTTCTACCAGCTCCTCCACCCCGTTCTACCAGCTCCTCCACCCCGTTCTACCAGCTCCTCCACCCCGTTCTACCAGCTCCTCCACCCCGTTCTACCATCTCCTCCACCCCGTTCTACCAGCTCCTCCACCCGTTCTACCATCTCCTCCACCCTGTTCTACCAGCTCCTCCACCCCGTTCTACCATCTCCTCCACCCCGTTCTACCATCTCCTCCACCCCGTTCTACCAGCTCCTCCACCCGTTCTACCAGCTCCTCCACCCCGTTCTACCAGCTCCTCCACCCCGTTCTACCAGCTCCTCCACCCCGTTCTACCAGCTCCTCCACCCCGTTCTACCAGCTCCTCCACCCGTGTGCACGGGAGCTGGTGGTGGGCTGGGTGGGGACCTGTTTACATACCTCAGTGGTGAAACGCAACACTCTCCTGGTGGAGGCAGAACCCCCCCCCCCCCCCCCCCCCCCCCCCCCCCCCCCCCCCCGTCGTGGGGTCGTAACAGATGCCTCAAATTCTCAGTCCAAGTCTGCGTGTGCCGCGTGACAGACATGAGCAGGAACGCCACGGGCACGTGCTGGGAAATATCTACAGTTACTATAGCAACAGACCTTCGTCCCCCGCTCTGTGTGAGTTTTGGATGCACAATAACCTTCAGCTCTCTGAGCAAAATGTTTAGTATGGGGAACAGACTGGCGGGTTGGAGTGAGGGAGAGAGAAAGAGAGAGAGAGGGAGGGAGGGATTGGGTTAGTGATGGAGTACGTGGAGAGCTCGGTGGGTTGTCTTGTTGGACTGTGTGTCTTCTCCCCAAAAACACAGTGCTGGTGTGTGTGTCTTCTCCCCAAAAACACAGTGCTGGTGTGTTTTAGGTTGGAGGGAAATTTCCTGGCAAAGAATATCGGAAATTCCCAAGTGGGATTTTATTGGAAATCTAAACGTACTTGGACAGAATGTGCCAGGATCTTCATAAAGGTTGTGTGCTCTTTGTCAGATCTGTTCTGTCCAGCCTTCCTGCATCTATACACACACACACACACACACACACACACACACACACACACACACACGCATCACTGAGGAGAGATGGCCACACTGCCCTGTGTAATGGAGCTGTTGACCAGTACATTCCCAGAGCAGTGCACCCTTCTGTTTCGTTTAATAGGGTGAAGGCCATCTGAGGTTATAACCACACACACACACACACACGTGTACACATCCAGAAGAAGAGACAAGGGCAGTACTGTGGATTTGAGGCAGGCTGTGTGGTGACTGGACATGGGAGTGCCCCCGTTGTCCATGAGTACACACACACACACACACACACACACACACACACACACACACACACACACACGCCTGCCTGTTGTACCCCGAGAGCACCGTTGTTTGTGACAGTTCGTGCCCCCTTTTACCCTGAGACCAGACAGGCACTAGTACACTCCTTAAAAATACTACTGCCCCACACTTCTGACGGGGCAATAGGGAGCAGTACAGAGCTAATTTAGCAAGACATATCTGTGTGTGTGTGTGTGTGTGTGTGTGTGTGTGTGTGTGTGTGTGTGTGTGTGTGTGTGTGTGTGTAACCAACCCATATCCCATTTACAGACAGCTACCTTTTAATGGAAAGCATTTTACAACCCTTGAGCAACTTGGCCTGCGTGTATGCAAAGAGGCATTCCTGCTTGTTTAGGCTAGAGCTTCTGGCACTGTCACCATGGAGAGCTGCACCCCGTTGGCCTGGCGACAGCCACATTCCACTGCTCCTGGGCAGGAAGTGGGAGCTGATAGGCCAGGCGGCTGCAGCTCCGCCCCTTTCCCCTGTTTGCCAGAGTGGTTGTGTTGAACAAAAGCAGTTGGCAGTATTTGTTTACAGGATCATACACAAACGTTCTTTACTGGTAAAAAAAAAAACCCATCTGAAATACGTAGAATGTGAACGAGGTGCTGGTGTTGTGTGTCCTAGGTACTTGGTGACTCATCTCATGGGTGCTGACCTCAACAACATCGTCAAATGTCAGAAGCTGACAGATGACCACGTGCAGTTCCTCATCTATCAGATCCTCCGAGGCCTCAAGGTCAGTTCCTGCTGCTACCTTCAGCAGCACCAGCAGCTCGGGACGAAGAAGCTGGTGTCCATACTTCACCCCGTCACTGCCGCTGTCAAACGCGTCACTCACCTTATCTTCCACGATACGGGAGGGGGGTTCACATCATATTTGTGCGTCACAGGTCTCTTGTTGACTTTGAGTGAGCTGATTGTGTGTGTGTGTGTGTGGGTGTGGGTGTGTGTGTGTGAGGCCCCTGTAAGGCAGTTGGAGATGTCTGCTTCAGGCGTTCCTTCCAACCATGTCCAGCATGCCTGACGCTCAGAGCCAGGTGCTCCTCAGGGTCCCCACAGCCCGAGCTGGCGTGTCAGTGCAGGGCCGGGACTGTTGCAGCAGTGTGGCCACAAATGTGTGCTTTTCCAGTTCTCCTTACGGAACGCTGACTTGGGTTGGCCAGTAAACATGGGGTGATGTTTTCATGGTTACATCACCACACTTACCACTCCCAGAGCTTATGCTGCCGATTCTGGATTAGTTTTCAGTTCAAGCATGATTATGGATATGAATAATACATGAACACAAAGTGCTCGGCCCTCTGTCCCACGGCCTGTCCACTGCCTGTCCCGCTACGGAACTCTTGTAACTAACTGCGTTTTTGCTGATTTATCAGTGATTGGTCGATGTTGATAGAGTTGTCTGTGTCTCTCTCTCCCTTTCTCTCTCTCTCTCTCTCTCTCTCTCTCTCTCTCTCTCTCTCTCTCTCTCTCTCTCTCTCTCTCTCTCTCTCTCTCTCTCTCTCTCTCTCTCTCTCTCTCTCTCTCTAGTACATTCATTCCGTGGACATCATACACAGGGTAAGTGACCAACCCTCGCCTCTGTCATTCCATGCATGTTTGTCTTGTCTCTTCTCTGATGGACGGAGCTCGCGAGGTCGCCGTGGCGTGTCGCCCCAGTAACCTGGGCCTCGTTTGCATTTCACCATTGCTCTGGTGCATAGCTTTTATGGCTGCTCATGACTGTGTCACATGACCCCACCGTGGAAGCGTGTCTGACGTCACTGGCTTTGTATGCTTACTTTTACGACCCTAAAAATAAAGCGGTTTCACCTGTGCTGTTTAGGGTAAGGTAGGACTTTAATTAGCCATTGTAAAGTAGCCATAATGGTGTAGTATTGTAGTGGTTGTCTCTCTGTCCCTCTCTTTCTCTCTGCTCTGATTGATTTGTCTCTGTTTCTGCAGGACTTGAAGCCCAGTAACTTGGCGGTCAATGAAGACTGTGAGCTCAAGGCAAGTCTGGGCGTGACTGCTCTCTGAACCCCCGTGTTATCGAGTGCACTATAACTGCCAGTCTGTGTTGACCAACACTTCCGTTATAGTCCAGCTAGCAGATGGCAAGACGATGTCTGATTAAACGCACTTACAGGCCTTTATCGGTTTATGGCTAACCCCCCCCCAGATCCTGGACTTCGGTCTTGCGAGACACACGGACGACGAGATGACTGGCTACGTGGCCACGCGGTGGTACCGTGCCCCAGAGATCATGCTGAACTGGATGCACTACAACATGACAGGTCAGGGCCGTCCTGGATGATTGTGGGCATGGCGTCGGGACGGGCGCGCTGTGTGCTGGAGATGTGGCGAGGGCAGCCAGGAGCTCACGTGTTGGTGTGTTTGTCATCTGTTGCAGTGGACATCTGGTCCGTGGGGTGCATCATGGCTGAGCTGCTCACGGGCCGGACCCTGTTTCCTGGCACGGATCGTATCCTTTTTTCCCCAGCGCTCTTCCTGGCCTTCCACAGTGGCACGCCGCTGGACGATCCCCCAGACTGTAGAGACTCGAGGTTCCCGTTTGCTCGGTTACACTTCCGGTTAGGGAGGTTTTTCCCTCAAATGAAGTAGATGCCGCGGCTCATGCTGTGAACTGCAGGGGGCAGGATTTTTATTTATTTTTTTGCTCTGGGCAGAGGGGAGTGACTCAGACGAAGCCGGTATCGGCCTGGTGAGTCACTGTACCTGTTTCTGCTGACAACGATGTAATCTTTGCTCATGCTTTTGCACCCAGAGTGCCTGGCGCGGCCCACACCAGCCCAGACACGCCATGAGGGGAATCCCAGAGTCTCCCTAGCTCTACGCCTAACTCCATGGCCATTTTGGCATTTGGAACCCACACACCCGCTGAGAGATCCCAGCCTTTCACAGAAATGAAATATAATATGCGGATCAAAGAAAGCAGCTGTGTAGAAATGTTTCCAGTTGACATGAGCTAAGTTATGACCTCACTGCCTTTAAATGGTGTTGTGATGCGTTTGTGTTTTTGATGTCTGATGTGAAGACACTGCATCATGTCTGTCTCTGTCTGCTGAGGTGTGTTCATGTGTGCCTGTAATATTCTTGTTTAAATAGACCTCTCATGATGAGGTCACGTGTGTGTGTGTGTGTGTGTGTGTGTGTGTGTGTGTGTGTATCTATCTATCACACACACACACACACACACACACACACACACACACACACACACGCGTGCACACACACACTTCTTACTCTTACTGTTTCAGAAGCACAGCTTGTACAGCTGATGAAGGACTTCTGTCCAAAACATCCTGTTTCTCTGGAAACTCACTACAATTTTAAATAACTCTATATTTGTATGTATATGCATACAGTGCTGCTTGAAGGTTTATGAAATCTGAGTAGTTTTTCTGTTTTATCATGATTCTCTTATTTTATCATCACCATTTTTTGTTTAGGAAACGTCTGGTTTGTTAATCAATTCAATTTACATCTTTTGAGGGAACTGTGAGTTGCCAGCAGACTACATGAAAAACAGAATCAGAGCATGTGCAGAAGTAAATGAAACACATCACATTGGTAAAGTAAGTTAGGTAAAGAGGTGAAACACGTGATCTAGTAATCAATTAAGCAGACCAATCAAATGAGACAACCTTGGGAAAAGATTTGAGCCACATTGAGCCACACTGAATTAAAGGGAGAAGAAACGACCAAACCAAGGGGTAGAGGACACAGATCAACAATGCTGAGAGGAAAGGAGACATCTGAGGATAACAGGAAGAAGGTGGTGACAGCCCATCAGTCTGGGGAATGTTACAAGATCATCTCCAAAAGATTCCAGCTCCATCCATCCACTGTAAACTTACACCAAGAAGTGAACTAGCAAGGAATGGCTTAAGAGAAAGAAGATTTGTACTCTAGATTGGCCCAGTCAAAGTTCAGACCTCACTCCTATAGAAACGCTGTGGCAAGATCTGAAGAGGACAGTATGTGCCAGGTGTCCCTCATCCTCTCAACTGGTTCTGCAAGGAGGAGTGGGCAAAAATCCCTCAGAGCAGATGAGACACTTTGTAGTTACGGAAGATGTTTGGTTGAATTAATGTCTGCAAAAGGAGGAGGCACAAGCTACTAATTATAAGAGTTCACAAACTCTTGCACTTCTGTTGAATAAATAATTAATGTGTGTGTCCCCCCCCCCCCCCCCCCCCCGTTTTTTACCATCTTCTGTAGGTGGATCACAATTTTTAAGCAGCACTGTGTGTGTACATATATTAATTATTATTATATTATTAATATACACAGTATATATATGTGTGTGTGTGTGTGTTTGTGTTTGTGTGTGTGGTGTGTGTGTGTGTGTGTGTGTGTGTGTGTGTGTGTGTGTGTGTGTGTGTGTGTGTGTGTGTGTGTGTGTGTGTGGTGTGTGTGGTGTGTGTGGTGTGTGTGGTGTGTGTGTGTGTGTGGTGTGTGTGGTGTGTGTGGTGTGTGTGGTGTGTGTGGTGTGTGTGGTGTGTGGTGTGTGTGGTGTGTGTGGTGTGTGGTGTGTGTGTGTGTGTTGTGTGTGTTGTGTGTGTTGTGTGTGTTGTGTGTGTGTTGTGTGTGTTGTGTGTGTGTGTGGTTGTGTGTGGTTGTGTGTGGTTGTGTGTGGTTGTGTGTGTGTGTGTGTGTGTGTGTGTGTGTGTGTGTGTGTGTGTGTGTGTACAGTCCTGACCCTGTCTGTTCCAGGTATTCCACACGGTGGTTCGTAGCCCATGAAGGCGTTGTTGCTCTGTCGGGTCATTCTGGTTGTGTGCTGAGTTCAGTCTGTGTTCATGCTTTACTGCTGCTGCCATGGGGGTGCGTGACCCTGTGTGGTTTCCATGGAGACTAAACATAAGCCCATGTCTTCTCTTTCTCATTTGCCTTTAACCACCATCTTGCTATTACCATATGTTCGTTTTCTGCCTGCTGTGCACGCATTGCTGACTGTGCCTGGGGGGCACTCTGCTTCGGACTTGCACTGGTTTGAAGGCACCGCCGGACTCCCACCGTGACTGTTGCGCCTAAGAGCGCCAGTGCTGCAGCTGACCACACGGTGGAGCTAGTGAGCACGGCCCCTTTTCAAAAGAGTTCTTTGTGGTCTTGTATTCCGGATGGTCAGCAGCAGTGCTAAACAAGCCGATGAGTTTGTGCTGGTCCTGTTTGTATGGGTCTGTAACCCCCACTGTCTTTGATGACCTGTACATATCCCTCCTTGCTCTCATTATTACTAACGGATAAGTATTGGTAATTATTATTCTTTAATATTAATCTTTAATGGTGCATTTTTATGCCATGGTAAAGCACTAGAATAAAGGAGGGTCGTATGCTCTGTGGGAGGACAGTAGAAACTGACATGCGTGGTTTATTAGATCCAGTGGATTTAGTGGACTGCGTTTTTGTGGGAAAGGAATGCTCCTCCTCTTTGTTTGTTTGTTTTTGTTTTTAGTATTTTTCATGTTTTTGTTCTGCTACCATTATCCATCCCCTCTCCCCATGTTTTTCCTTTATGTTGCTCCTGAAGATATTGATCAGTTGAAGCTAATCATGATGCTCATCGGAAACCCAGGGCCCGAGCTCTTAATGAAAATATCTTCAGACTCTGTGAGTTCTCCCTGAGTGTGAGCCGTCTCTCCCTCTCCCTGGCCTGGGTCCCTCCTGCCTGAGTGTGAACCCCCGTCCACCCCCACCACTCTGGGTTCCTTCCGAGGAGCGTCCTTCTGTGTGCTTTTTGCAGCAGCCTTCAGTCCTGTTCCCCATCTTGGCATGAACGCCACCATGGCCTGCCATGAGGCTTGATTGCTGGGTAGTGTAGTCCCGCGTTTACATGGCTACTCGGCTTGGTAGTTGGACAGCTGGCATGCTGGGAAGGCCTCTGTCACTCACTAGCGCCCTCTGCTGGAGCCACTTTCACATGGCTGTGAACAGGTCATTCACGTGCATTGTCTTTGGTCTTGCTTGTTGCTTTTTTCAAATCCTTTTGTCCATTTTCCCACCATATCTGAATATTCTGGGTTAATGAACATGGTGTGCGTGTGTGCGTGCATGAGGTGGCACATCTAACACTGCAAGAACCTGAGCTCATGTAGTCACCTCCCCTCCTCTTACCCATCAATGGTTTCTTCCACTTCCTTCTCCTCCCTCTGAATGGTCTCTCCTCACCATGACAGCACAGGTTCGGGGTTTAGATGGATTTAGAAGGCACTTTGCCATGGATGGTTCTCTACGTGTATTGTTAATGTAAACCCCTTGACCTGGGTGTTTAAGATATAAACCAGCTTCAGCAGATAATGCGCCTGACTGGAACTCCACCTGCCTCGTTAATTAGCAGGATGCCCAGTCACGAGGTGAGCAAGAACCCCGCCCCCTCCCCAATCACACCTCCCTACCCACACCCTCATCCCCACCCACACGCTTCTCCCCAATCACACCTCCCCACCCACACCCTCATCCCCACCCACACGCTTCTCCCCAATCACACCTCCCCACCCACACGCTTCTCCCCAATCACACCTCCCCACCCACACCCTCATCCCCACCCACACGCTTCTCCCCAATTACACCTCCCCATCCACACCCTCCTCCCCAATTACACCTCCCCATCCACACCCTCCTCCCCAACTACACCTCCCTACCCACACCCTCATCCCCACCCACACGCTTCTCCCCAATCACACCTCCACACCCTCATCCCCACCCACACGCTTCTCCCCAATCACACCTCCCTACCCACACCCTCATCCCCACCCACACGCTTCTCCCCAATCACACCTCCACACCCTCATCCCCACCCACACGCTTCTCCCCAATCACACCTCCACACCCTCATCCCCACCCACACGCTTCTCCCCAATCACACCTCCACACCCTCATCCCCACCCACACGCTTCTCCCCAATCACACCTCCCTACCCACACCCTCATCCCCACCCACACGCTTCTCCCCAATCACACCTCCCCACCCACACCCTCATCCCCACCCACACGCTTCTCCCCAATCACACCTCCCCACCCACACGCTTCTCCCCAATCACACCTCCCCACCCACACCCTCATCCCCACCCACACGCTTCTCCCCAATCACACCTCCCCACCCACACCCTCATCCCCACCCACACGCTTCTCCCCAATCACACCTCCCCACCCACACGCTTCTCCCCAATCACACCTCCCCACCCACACCCTCATCCCCACCCACACGCTTCTCCCCAATTACACCTCCCCATCCACACCCTCCTCCCCAATTACACCTCCCCATCCACACCCTCCTCCCCAACTACACCTCCCTACCCACACCCTCATCCCCACCCACACGCTTCTCCCCACCCACACCCTCATCCCCACCCCACACACTTCTCCCCAATCACACCTCCCCACCCACACCCTCATCCCCACCCACACGCTTCTCCCCAATCACACCTCCCCACCCACACCCTCATCCCCACCCACACACTTCTCCCCAATCACACCTCCACACCCTCATCCCCACCCACACGCTTCTCCCCAATTACACCTCCCCATCCACACCCTCCTCCCCAACTACACCTCCCTACCCACACCTTCCTCCCCGATCTTCCCACCCACAGCATCCCTTGTTAACACCACCATGGCTAGCTGGAAATGAAAACCAGCAATAGTCACTTAGTTTAAATTATTATTATAATAATTATTACAATTAGAAGAATGCTAATTGGTCATAAGTAACTTTCATTCATTCTTAGATATGTTAGCATTAGCAACATCATTAGAGGGGAGGTTTTCCATTAAGCAGGGCTATGTCCACTCATGACCCCAGTAACTGAGGGTCTTCAGACCTGGTCTACCTCATCTGGTTCAGTTACATGTTCCTCAGCATAAAGTTCAGCATCTCCCTTTTGTATGCCCCTCCTCCCTGCCCGCCCCCTTCCACCTCCTCCATTCCGCCCCGCCCTCTGCCCCCCACCCCCACTCCATCTTTCTACACTCTGTCCTCCCCTGGATCTCTGCCTCCGAGCCAGTCCCCAACACCCCGCTAGCACCTGCAGAGCCGGAGCCACAAGCAGCCCCTCCCGAATCACGCTGGCATCGTGGAGTGCATGACTCTAGCCTTAACACTGGGTGTAGGTGACTCCTGCCCACAGCAGTGCTGCCACAGATTGGCCCATTTGGTTTGTTGCTCTTTTGCAGGCTCGGAACTTTATCAATTCTATGGCCTACATGCCCAAGAGGAACTTCGCTGACGTCTTCATCGGCGCAAACCCTCTAGGTGAAGAGTTTATTACACCACTGAAACACTCAACAGCACCTCCCTGTGCATGGACATGCTCGCATTAAAGAGCTCATGTGTTCATGACTCCTTCCCTCCTCCCGCTGGCCAGCTGTAGACCTGTTGGAGAAAATGCTGGTTCTGGACACGGACAAGCGCATCACGGCCTCGGAGGCCCTGGCCCACCCCTACTTCGCCCAGTACCACGACCCGGATGACGAGCCAGAGGCCGATCCGTTTGACCAGAGCTTTGAGAGCCGTGAGCTGGACATTGAGGAGTGGAAAAGTAAGTCCATGTGGGGTATGCAGTGTTGTAGGAAATAGAGTATTAATATCAGTTATAACTTATTTACTTTTATTACATGTACATAAAGACGTTAATTATGTCCATAAGTACCCAAGATGTACACACAGACGATATTCAGAGTAGCTCAGCGTAGCTGCTGATGCAAGATACCTTTTTGAAACCTTGACTGACTCGGAATGTTCACTGGTAATGAACGTTTAATAAGAACATTCCTACAGGCGTTTGAGAGTGTTAATCAAACACCTCGACCTCTGGACACAGTCTGAAGAGTGCCTCTGTTTTCAGGGCTGACCTATGAGGAGGTACTGAGCTTCGTGCCACCCGTGTTTGACCCAGATGAAATGGAGTCATGAAGAACTGCCACTCCATACACACACACACACACACACACACATCTACACCCAGGCACACATACCGGAACAATGGCAATGTTCACCTCCCCTCCATCAAATAAGGAAACATGAACAGACTGATATTAAAGCAGCCTGAACTGCTAACATTTCTAATCACGATTGAGAGCTAACAGCTGCTCATTAGCATTATGCAAATTAGGTCATGCTAATTGGTAGCTCCTAGCATTCATTATGTGTTAGTAAAGTTAGTTTTATTGGGGGTGGGAGCATTGTTTAAGTTGTTGCTTTAAAGTCCTGAAGTTTAGACAACTCTGATTCTCCATCTACATGCGTCATAGATGGAGGATACACCAACATTTCTACAATGATGTTCAGTTGAACACAGAGAATGTAGAGTATTATTGACTTTTTTTTGTTCTTGTACTTTTTTAACTGGTTGCTGAAACGGCCAGAAATCTTTAGAATAATCAGTGGAAATATAATTTACATATGTATTTAAATCTGGAAAATACAATCATAGACATCCCAGTATGAAAGATGTTGACATGCAATTCCATGACTTAATTGCTTCTGAAAGAATATCAAAAAAGCTCAAATCTACCTTTACTATGACCTTTAACCTGTACAGTCATAACGACCATAAAGGACCCTAAAAGGCCCTTTCTAGTGTTTTATGTAAATACCACACTTGTAAATACATAATTGTGCAGTTGCAGTTTTACAGTGTTGCGGTGCCACACATTATCAGCACTGCCGCTCGGACCACGCCGGCCTCTCTGATCCACAACTGTGGATCTCCTGCTGTCAGTGAGAATGTAAAGTATGTGTGATGTGATTGGAAATGTCAGGAAATGCTTGTGTCCAGGCTGTTTTATTTTATTTATATATGAGCTTCCCTTTTATCTCCTAAGCAGTTTTATGGGTGTCAGCAAGGGTTGCCAGACTTGCTGTTCTTCCGAACTTCTGAAAATGCAGATATAATAACTCCAGTAGTGCTACATAAAGACAAAGGTGACTTCTGATATGATGGTGTAGGTCCAATTTCATATTTAAAGCATCTGTGAGATTTTTACATTAATATTATATAGAGCCTGTGGCCTGATCTTAAAATGCATTCTCTTGTGTGTCTGTTGTGGGTCCTCGGGAGAGTGGTGCATCTGACCTCTGGCTTCTTGATCTGCCTCCCCTCCCTGTTCTTCAAACAGGTTCTTTTGCTGTATCTTAAATTATTATTTATAGAAGTGATGACAAAGGATGGATGTCTGTAGAAGATGGTGTTCGGCCGAACCGGGAACGTACTGGTGTTCAGGCGGTTTTAGCACACTGGCAGCAGACTTTTCCAGTGTGAGGGAAGAGCTGCTTCTCCAGGTCCATGTTGGCGTGATAATCCCAATTCAGGTTGCCCGCTACCCTTTGCCCTGATTCTGAGCACATTCCCCGTTCTCGATGTTGGCTGGTATGTGCGACGGGTCTTGGTGCTGTTAGAGGAGTCCTGGTACACCATCGCAATCTGAGCCAGTAACCAAGTGTGAGCCCGTATTGGCATCCCGAACTAAAAGATGGACATCAAGAACAGTAAACTATGCCAGCACCTAACTTATTTTATCAGTTATATTGTTTAAGATTGTTTTAGAGTGTGTTCTCCATGATATATGTGTATGTAATCACTTAATTTTATTCAGCAATATTTTCTGTATTATTTGGGCACGATTGGCATGGCCTTTTTAAGGTGTGGTGGAATGTATGGCTGTTTATATGTTTACAGCTTTCTGCAAAATGACATAACTAACCAGCCTGTCAACACCGGAGAAACCGGGATCACTTGTGGTGGAAACAGCAGCGTTTTCCAGGGGTGTTTTTATTGTTTTGTTTTGTTTTTATTTTTGCATGGTTGACTTGTAAACCGAAAGGAAAGTACACTCTTGTCCTCTTTACTGCATGTAACAAATTTGACTCGTCCATCAGTCAGATCGGGTGACGGCCTGTAAATAACCACTGATAGTAAAATAAAGTCAATTATTTTTCAACACTGCATCATGTCATTGCACTGTTATTCAAAGTTCAGTTCGTGCCGTGGGATCGTTTGATTAATCAACACTGCCACCTAGTGGTCGAGCATCTTGATTACGTGAAAATCTTGGAAATGTGTAATTGGCAATGAGCACTATTTCACCACCTCAAATACTTCTAATTGGTCATGGGAAGACGTTGACGTGTTGGCTGATTAGACGTTGTACTTAAGCAGTAGGCACTAGATTTCAATGCAGTGCGTTCTTTCAGTAGGTGACTGGGCAGTTTTTATAACCTCGGACGTACTACATGTTATCTCTTACTGCTTTGGCGTACTGAATAGGAGGGAAGTATAGCGTTTCGGATTCAGCCGTTGTCTACGATGTCACGTCTTGGTACTTCATTCCAGGAGATGGCGCTAATAGATTGGTAATAATAAAATTTATTTTTATTGTCACATGATTACAACATTTGTCATGGGGACATGGAACGTGTACTGTTTATATATATATATATAACAGTACACGTTCCATGATATACATGATGCATTTTACACGAAATTGGTCAATATTGAAAAGATCCGAAATATCAGGATTTCTCTGCCTTGACTAAGGGCGCGGAAAGTGAGTGGGCGTGGCTAAAGTGAGTGGGCGTGGCCAACAGAGGAGAGTTTTGTTTGTGGAAGTTTTTGCAGAACGACGCCTGCGCCGAAGTTGACAGTGTACACGCGGCAAAGCCGGTAACTAGCTACAATATGGAAAAGAAAGGTGAGCATTAAGATAAAAAAACTAGTTCCGTTATCGTAGACAATGTTGCGTCGTGTTTGTGGCAGAGCTGAAAATAACAACTGCAAAACAAAGAGAGCAGCTGTGTTGCTGAACAATAGCCCGTGATCCTGCTGTCCCGCTGGGTCCCGCACACACTGTGCAACGTGAGCTGGCGAAGCTAAATGGCTAATGTAGCTAACTGCCAGCTAGCAAGTGACAAAAAACTCGTTAACAGTCATAAGCAGAATATAACAGACTGTCGGGCGTAACACTAATTAATGTCCGCGGTTTGACATCAAATGATGTCAAGCACATCTTATAAGAAAATAACCAACTCCGACTCCACCGAACAGCGAGCTTGCTAAACCGCTAACTACTGCACTCACCGCCAGCGCGTGCTGGACCGCGCGAGCTAGCGTAACTAGGTAACGGGTGTTAGCCAGCTAGCCAGGTTAGCTACTGGGCAAAGTTGAACTGCGGGAGCTAAGTTTACTCATGTATATTGTTCCTGAGGTTTTGAGCCAGCTGGTTGTTCGGATTTCACTATTAAGATAAAAAATTTTGTTGTCGTTAATGTGCACAGTGCAATACGGATGTACAAGTCACCTGGCTAGTTGTCAGAATGAGCCAGCTAGCTAACGTTTGGGTTGTGTTGAGGTTCGCCCTCCTCTCAGTGAATGGACCTGCTGGGGCGGCTGTAATGATCTCTCCATCCTCCTCAAGTGGGCTTCCCGTGTTCTCCTGTCTCTTTAGTGCTTGCGCTCCAAGCGAGGAAGAAAAGGAACAAGCCGAAGAAGCCTGGCAAAAGGTAAGATGTGGTTTTCCTGGTACGGTCCAGACATGAAGCGGGGATCCTGTGCCCTACGTGGGGGCCACTGTAGGGACCGGGTGGACTAGCAAGTGTGACAGACCACCACAGCTGCCTCACACCTAACACACCCAGGTTAACAACAGGCAAGTTGTTAGTATAGGTATGTAACACAAAAAGCATGCCTCAAATGGATGTTTTGTCCTTTTGTAACAGTCTTCTATTGTTTACTTTGGAGCCAGTTTACAAAGTCATTTTACTGCTATTCTTTCCTCAGAAAGTGTCTGTGGTGTTTATAGGCAATATGCTGATAACCAAACAATACTTTAATGAAGTTTTAAATGTCCACTGATGAAATGTCTGAATGAAATCCTTGAAAGTTGTATCTGTTGAGCCTGTGTGTGCATGTGTGTGTGTGTGTGTGTGTGTGTCACATTGATGGAGTTCTTCAGGGTCTCTGCTCACTGCACACCTCTCTCATACCCTGTGGAATGCTCCATTAAAACCCCTGCCAGTTATTGAAGCCATTGGCTCAATTAGCTGCTCTTGCCACCATTGTGTCTCGCGTTTGTGCTGCACACGCATCCGTGTCACATGCCCAGCACTAATCTTTCTTCTGAAGCAGGATTTTTGAGCCGACTCCAGGCTCAGTGTCTGTGAGTTCACTCTAGTCACGTCTTCCTTTGAAATGAGCATCTCTGCACAGAAGCCCAGTGTTTCAGTAGGTTTTGGTCACATTAATTCATCTAAAAATGCACAAACGATTAGCCAGTGTTAGGTTTAATGTCTTCAGAGGTTGCACTCAATTTGAAGCTGTCATGGTTTTGCGGTCATGGCACTGTTTTGACTGCGACAGCCCAAAATAGTGTGATGTGCTGCCCATACTCCACTAGTAGTGTGTGCATGTGGGTGTGAGGGTGTATGTGTGTGTGATTGTGGTGTTCGTTCTTGACTTTCCCTTTTGGACTCTGTCCAACAGATCCACCAACCATGTGGAGTCGCATTATGTCACACATTATGGAACACAACAAAGCTAATGCCTACATGTCCATCTCTCTCTCTCTTTCCATCTCTCTCTCTGTCTACATGTCTCTCTCACCATCACTCTGTGTGTAATATAATAATAATGACAATAATAATAACTACGCTCAGTTTATATAACACCTTTCACAAACCCAAGGGCACATTTGGCAGGAGGGGGAAAACTAGGAAGAATAATGAGCAGTAAAGAGGATATTTTTAATGTGGAATTTTAAAGGGAGACGGAGTAGAGCAATTGGGAAGAGATTGAGGCGGACAGTTCCAACATTTTGGGAGTAGCAGCACTAAAGGATCCGCCACCCGTGGCTGTGAGCTGAGTCTGTGGAACAGCAAGTAGGCCAGAGTTAAGAGGGTCCATGAGAGAGCTGGTGGAAATGGACCATACTGGAGAAGTACATAGGCACAAGACAACTTGGAGGTTTGAAAGTAAGAGGAAGGATTTTATCATTAATGCAGGAGAAGACAGGTAGTCACTGCAGCTGCTGAAGGCCATGTGTGGACTGCAGCTACCAGGCGTTTTGCATGTACTGAAGATGGTTGATTAATTTAGTAATGGTATTTGGTGTGGAGGAACAAATGAAGGTGTTTATCAGCATTCTTGCGTCTGTGTCCTTGAGTGCTGTCCGCACACGGGCAGATAACTAAATGCAGCTTCATATGGGACTGAGTGATGAATCAGAGAGAGCACCAAGGTTTTTAATAATTGGAGGTTATTAATAATGGGACCTCATAGGACCATATCAGTAGTGGGCTTTGAGAAACTAAAGAAGCGATTTAGGCCCGACTAGTAACATTTCAGATTTATTAGAAATCCGTTTCAGGTTTTTCTCTTGCAGCCAGAGTTGTAGTCCTCTGATGCATGAGGTCAGTACATGGGCAGAAGCTCAGAGGAAGCAGTACTAATATAAATCTGATTGATTAAAGTGGGATTTAAACTAGGGATTAAGGATGCAAATGATTAATCGACTTTCGATTAATTGTCGATCAAGAGGTTACTCGATCAAAATGTATTAATCACGATTAATCGTTAGAGAGCGCTCCTGTAGTAACTTGAACAGAGCGTAAAAACGAGAGGCGAACACGTGTCGCGAAAGACCAGAGTGGAAAACAAAATGAAGCGGGCGAAAAGACGTGCGGTGTGGGACCATTTCAACATTGTTAATTTAGGCAAAGAAGTCAGATGTTCTCTGTGTAATGCGGTATTGAAGTACAACAGTTCCACTAGCTCACTCAATTATCATTTGAACACTGTGCATGCAGCTGTCCTGCATATCACCAGTGCACCTGGTCAACCTAAAATCACAGCTACACTGGGAAGGCGAGCGTTTTCGAAGCTCGCTACGAAAAAAGAAGAGTGAGCTAAAAACAAAGCTAGCTACTGCTACTACTGTAGCCCTTACAACAGATTGTTGAACGGCTCTAACAACAGAAAGTTACATTACCGTGACGTGCCACTACACTGACGAGAACTGGCAGCTAAAATCTGCAGTGCTGATTACGACGAACATGTCGGATAGACACACCGCTGACAATTTAGCTGACAAGCTCAATTATGTTGTGGAGACTTGGGGACTCTCCGGTCGCATTACAGCGTGTGTTCACTACAACGCTAGAAACATTGTCCAAGCATGGGCTCAATAATATTCTGTTTGGCTCTCTATTTAATTTCTTCTTAAATTTTTTTTTTTATGTCTAATGTTTCAAATGGAGCCAGTCCTTAATTTATTCCTTTTTTTTAAATGAAAGAATGTGTTTTGTTATACCATAAAAATTTCCTAATGCATAATTACTTGAGCAATATATCATATAATACAATATAATTATCATAATGTAGCTCTCTTCACAACAACACGAACACAGGTCGATTCTCTGAAACAGGCGTTTATTTTTTGGACACGTCTAGTCGCTGTGATACATGCCTCCGGTCACGCCGTGAGAACTACATGCCCAAAAAACACAGTACAAAATCCATCAATAAACCGTACAATCCAGTTTGCAAACGAATACAACATAACGCTTAGTCTTAGCCTAATACAAACATGTATAGAATTAACATGAAATGGCAAATACCTCGTTGGCCGCTTGTCATGAAAAGAGGTTCTTAACCTTGAAAATAATTCTCAAATGATTCTCGCATTTCTTAACAGTCTGTCTTGCTTTTCTGCCATCAAAGTAAGGCCTTGTAATGAGCTGACGGAGCCCTTTGATAGACCGTCGCTAGGCTGCAGTTCATGAGAACAAAAAATTATGAATTCTGAGTTCCGGTGAGCGCAGCAGCGTACTCTCGCGAGATATAAGAAAATGTAACTTTCTGTATTTTAACCGTAACATATTTTAAACTTGCATTACAAATACAAATACAAAATAATTTTATCACAAAAATTATGAATAAGAACAAGAAGCATTTGCATGACACTTACACTCCCACCAAATCACTCATAACTCTGAATGTGGGATTTATTTTAAACAAAAATCATTAAGGAAGTCAACAACATTAACGTGATATTATGTGTATGACTTAGCTGGCCTCAAGCAGAGTTACTACCTTGTGAACAGGCCTTTCAAGACTAAATACTCTTGTGAGTACCTTTCCCTTATCAAGTTTAGTGTCGCTAACTAGTAGTTTCAGTTTTCGCACCAGGCCATCAGCACTAGGATGAACTTCTACAACCCTGGCAAGTTTCCATTCGTTTCTTGGAACATTGTCATCCTGAAGAATCACAATGTCACCTACTTGAGAGTTTCGTGATGGTTTTTGCCACTTCTGTCTTTGCTGGAGGTTTAGCAAGTACTCTCGTCTCCATCTTTTCCAGAACTCGTTGGCTAAGAACTGCACCCTTCTCCATCTTTTACGCAGATAGAGATCTTCCTTGCAGAACTGTCCAGGAGGGGGTAGAATAATTGAGGATTTCATGGTTAGTATATGATTGGGGGTGAGTGGTTCTGGACCATTGGGATCATGAAGATGCTCAACACTGAGTGGTCTGCTGTTTATTATAGCCATTGTCTCGTAAAGAAATGTTCTTAAAGTTGTCGTGTCGAGCCTGCTTGCGGACTTGTCAAGCATAGCAGTCAGGATGTTTCGAATCGTTCGAATTTGGCGCTCCCAGACTCCACCCATATGGCTTGCGGAAGGGACATTCATTATAAATTCGCAGCCGATTGCTTGTTGGCGCTCTTGACCCATTCCCTTGAGCAACTCAGAAAGCTCTCTCCTAGCACCCATGAAATTTGTTCCCTGATCACACCTTAATTGGCGCACAGGTCCTCTGATAGCTATGAATGTTCGAAGTGCATTCATGAAAGCATCGGTTGTCAAGTCCTCTATTGTTTCTATATGTACTGCTCTGGAGCACAAGCAGGTGAACAGCAATCCATATAGTTTTAAGTCCTTTCTTCTTTCTTTCACTATGAATGGGCCAAAACAATCAAGACCGCAATAAGCAAAGGGAGGTGATGCTTCAGTTCTCTCTTCTGGTAGATCTGCCATTTGTTGGATCTGAGTAGTTCTTCTGTATCTCCTACATTTTATGCATTTATAAATGTGTGAAGAGACCACACTTCCACAACCTAAGATCCAAATTCCATTTGCACGTAGCTCATTTAGGGTCATGCCTCTCCCTTGATGGTGTATGCGTTCGTGATGATGTTTGACAAGCAGGGCAGACGCATGAGATTTCTTTGGGAGAATTGCAGGATGTTTTATGTCATGGTGCAGGGCTGACTTTGACAGCCGTCCTCCCACCCTAAGGACACCGTTCTTATCCAAGATGGGACTTAATTTGTATAACTTGTTATGCCTTCCCAAGCTGTCCTTTTTCTGGAGCTTGATTTTCTGTATGTCCTCAGCAAAGGCCTCTTCTTGCACCAGCCTGATTATAACCATTTCTGCTTCTCTTCTTTCTTCGAGGCTACTTGTTTCATTTGTTCTTGGCTGAAGTCTCTTTAGTTCTTTAATAAACCTCTTGAGCCTGGCGACAGCTCTAACTGCTCTGGACCAGTCAGAAAATCTAGCGAAGCGGTCCACCATTGATTGAAATTCTCTCATCTTGACTGTGTGAACGTGGGCCTTGCGAAGTTCAGGATCAGTTGATTCTACTTCTCCCACCGTTTCCTCTTCACATGGAAGATTCTGCTGCCACAGAAAGCCAGGGCCAGTCAGCCAGTTAGACTCTTTCAGCTGAACTGCATTCAGTCCTCTTGAGGCATAGTCGGCTGGGTTGTTTTCTGAGCTGACATGTCGCCACTGCTGAGGGTTTGTGCTTGATCTTATGCGTTCGATCCGATTGGCCACAAATGTGTGAAACCTCTTGGCATCATTATTTACATAGCCTAGGACTACCTTTGAGTCTGTCCAGTAATACTCTTGAAGAATGTCAATGTCGAGCTCCCTTTTTACAACATCACCGTTGCGGACTGAAGTCACTGCTGACGACAATTCAAGTCTTGGGATCGTCATTAATTTGGTAGGAACTACTCTTGCTTTCCCCATGACGAGTGAGCAACTAATTTGTCCTGTTTTGTTTACAGCTCTGAGATATGAACATGCACCATATCCTCTGAGACTTGCATCTGAGAAGTTATGGAGCTCATATAATGCAACCTCACCAAAGCTTGATGGTAGATAGCTTCTTGGAATCTTCAGGGCAGCCAAGTGAGGTAGATCTTTAAGCCATGACTCCCATTGTGGCAAAATGTGCTCAGGAAGATCTTCATCCCAGTTTAGTTTGTCTCTGCATAGTGCCTGAAGGATCTGTTTGCCGACTAGTACAAAGGGGGCTACAAACCCTAGCGGATCGTAAATTGATGCAACGGTGGATAGAACTCCCCTCCTTGTCAGTGGGTTTTCCTTGACTGTGACCCTGAATTGGAATTCATCTGCTTCAACGCACCACTGAACTCCGAGTGCTCGCTCGATATGGAGTTCTCCCAAGGCCATGTTCAGATCTCTGGTTTGGGCACATTCTTCAGGTGGTATTGAAGCAATAACTACTTTGTCATTGGATACGAACTTGTGCAGTCTAAGCCTCCCTGTTCTGCACAAGGCTCTTGACTCTTCCACCAGATGTATGGCTTCAGCAGATGATTTCACACTCGTTAAGCCATCATCGACGTAGAAACCATTCTGGATGAACTTGATAGACTCTTCACTGAATCTTCCATGGCCCTGCGATGCCAGATGTTTGAGTCCGAAGTTGGAGCAGCCAGGGGATGAAGCTGCTCCAAACAGGTGCACCTTCATCCTGTACACAGCGGGTTTGGAATCCAGATCGCCTTTGTCCCACCAAAGAAATCTTAGATAATCTTGGTGTTCCTTTGCAACGTGAAATTGGTGGAACATCCTTTCGACGTCACACATTATGGCTATGGGGCCCTTTCTAAATCGGCATAACACCCCAACTAATGTGTTAGTCAGGTCTGGACCAGTCAAGAGATGATCGTTCAGAGAAGTTTCTTGGAAGCGTGCGGAACAATCAAAGACCACACGGATTTTCCTGGGCTTGTGGGGATGGTATACTCCATGATGTGGAATGTACCACGCTGGTTGGTTATCAAGCTCTGGCTGTGGAACCCTTTCAGCATCTCCTCGGGTTATAATGTCGTTCATGAACTGGACATAATCCTTGTAATACTGCTCGTTTTTTCTCAGTCGTCGTTCTAATGAGGTAAGCCTATGAATTGCACATTGTTTATTGTCTGGGAGATTAGGTTCATCCTTCTTAAAGGGAAGTGGGAGTTCATAGTGGCCATCTTCTTTCTGCCTTATGCCTTCCCTTACTTTACACAAGAAAAGAAGGTCTTCTTGAGAGACTGGATTGTTATCTGTGGTGTGATCGGTAAAGTCAGATTCGAGAGCCTTGATTATGTCTGTTGGAATGATCTCTTTGATATGAGTTTTGCACACAAAGTGTACTTCTCTCCTTAGCTCGACTGATGGTTGTACAGCAGGTGTTACTTGTCTCACTATGGTTCTATGACTGGTTCCCATTACATCACTGTAGTCACTTGCTGGATGCGAGCAGCCGACGATGCTCCAACCAAGATCAGTCTTCTGTGCATATGGCTGATTTTCTTTGCCGGACAGAATTTCTCTTGGAAGAAGTGCTTGATGGCAGTTATAACCAATTAGAAGGCCTACTTCGCAATCCAGTGGTGGTGGAATCTCAATTGCCAATTGTTCTAAGTGCGGCCATTTTCGAGCTGTTTCTGAAGTTGGAATGTGTGACCTGTTTGCTGGAATGAATTCTCGTGTGAAAACTGGCGGCAATGGAATCCTTTTTTCTGAATTGTATCCTCTCACTTGTAGGTTCTTAAGTTTATGACAGGGAATGACTGTTGATTTTGCAGACATTGTGGATAACTGCAAACTGACACTCTCTTTCTTTGTGTTGAGGTCTTGGGCCACTTCATCTAAAATAAATGTGGTATCACTTTGTGTGTCTAAAAGTGCATAAACTAGGACTTCCTTTTCTGGCTGTTTTATGGATGAGACCCATACGGGTATGACTGAGGATGTTTGTGTGCTCAGGCCATCTTGCGAGACCGTGTTGGAAGTTGCCATTGCAACTATCTCTGTTGATTCTGATTTGTTCTCTGAAATTTCATCTCTCTTAGGAGGTGTAGATCTTTGATGTTCCTTGAACTTGTCATCATGCAGACATGTTGGGTGTCTTTTCTGACACTTTTCACATGTGCTCTTGTTATCACACCTTCTTGAATGATGACCTATCTTCAAACATCCAAAGCAAAGCTTCTCTGCACGCACAAACCTGACACGATCTTGAACTGTCCTTTCGCTAAACTTTCTGCACTTAGCAAGGACATGTCCTGTTCCCTTGCAGAAAATGCATAATGGGGTGTTGCTTTGTGTTGTGTTTGTGGACAGTGTCTTTGCTTGAATGGTTTGGTTTCTTGAGTGCTTTGGTCTTTCATTTTCCATGTTCTTAAGTGCTTGTATTGAGGATACTGGATCACAAGCAAGATCTGCTTCCTTTGAGAGAAAGTCTACAAACTCCTTGAAAGGTGGATATCCAGCGTTTGCTTGTCTGGTTTCCATCACCTTCCGGTTCCATCTGGATACTAACCAATCTGGCAATTTCAGCAGAATTTTTTGACTCTCGTTGCAGTCATTGAGAACTTCTAATGTCTTAAGATGGGGCATTGCAGCCTCACAGCTCTTGAGAAAATCTGCAAAGTCCCTCAGTTCATAGCCATATTTAGAACTTATCTTTGGCCACCCGTGTAACTTATCTCTGAAGGACTTCCCAATTATGAATGGGTCTCCAAATCGTTTTTCCAACAGCTGCCAGGCTGAGTCGTATGCTGCTTCGCTGCCTAGTAGGAAAAATCCTTCAACAGCTTTCTTTGCAACGCCACCCAAGTACTTTCTTAAGTAATACAGTTTTTCATTTTTTGGGATGTTTTTCCTATCTATTAATGTTTCAAATGATAATTGCCAGTCTTTGAATTTCAAGGGATCTCCTGTGAACAATGCAGGCTCTGGCATTGGGAGACGATTGGAGCTTATAGCTTCTGATAGTACATTGATTAAATCAGAGTTGTTCTGTGCACAAGGCATGGGTATTGAGGTTGGTGGAGTATGAGGTCCCAGCTGCGAACTTCGTGGAGCAGTAGCTTGACTTGCAACTGGTAGGGACTGAGGGATGAATACAGGACTTGAAGCATGCAGGATTTGGGTTGTGACTGGTAGGGATTGGGAAATTAATGGAAGATTTGAAACATGGGCAGCTTGGCATTCTGTTGCCATTTCAATATGATGTGGCAGGGAAATTTCTTCAAGATTTTCATCGACTTGGTCGTAGATCTTAACTCGAGCTCTTGCAGCATTAAGTTTCTTTAGTTCTTCTAAGCGTTCGAGCTTTCTACACTTCTCTTGTATTGCTTGTTGCCTAGCTAGATTCTCAGATTCAAATTGTGCTAACCGTTGTGTACTTTCTGTCTCTAACCTGTGAAGTTCTGCAACTTCTTTCTCTTGTTCAGCCAACACTGTCAAAACTTCTTGAGATGCGGCAGCTTCAGCTGCAGCTTCCTTTCTTTTGACTGAGTCAATGCTAGAATGAGTGGAACTACATTTTGATTTATAAGACATTGGTCTTGATAAAGAACATGTTGAGTCTAGGACAGAGCCAACATCGGGCCAGGGTTCTTTTTCTTCTTCATCTGATGTATGGCCCTTAAGTTGGCCCTTTGCTCTTTGAATAATAAATTCTGAGAGTGCTATGCACGTGTCAACTCTGCGCCGCAGATCAGATTCTGGGGTTTGCACTTGACGTAACTCTTCAAAAATGTCCTTTACATTAGAAGAGGCGTCTTCCATGTTTTTAATCAACTCATTTAATTCGTCTTCAGAGGCTCTGTCCCTCAATATTTCCTTGCCTATTCTTGCCTGACATCTCCATTTCTCATAAATTATTCTGTACCGACGTTGTATGCCTTTTAGCCTTTCTTCTTGAAGTTCTCTTCCCTTTTCTGTCAAGGTTCGAGTTCTTTCACTTCGTCGTAGCCCTTCTACCCTTTCTGCAAGCTCTGAATCCATAATTTTAGATTCTTTAACATTTTTATGGAAGGTCTCGTTGCCTGGGTCGGACATCTTAGGATAAACTAAATGACTATGAACTATATGTAATGTATGTATGTTTAAAATTAATTTCTATTGGGATTAGTGTAACTGTAAGCAGTTAAGAAAGTCGTTCAAAATTGTATCTATGCTTAAGCTTTATCTAGACTTATCAAACCTTCAAACCTTCTGTTGACTTCCAACTCAAACAAGGCAAAGTAACTGGAAAACATAAACCTTACTGCAGGAAGAATATACCTATACAGGCAGAAAATCACTTAGGTCTGTTTTAAGAAAGTTTTTAAATCAGTATAATTACCCTTTAAACTTTACTTAAATTGCCTTTTAATATTATGACCGCAGCACCAGCACGTTACATTCTTCCATAGTTGTATGCTAAGCACGGTATGCAAGGCTAAACTCGAGTTTTCAGTTGCAATTTTCCAAGTTAAACCGCTTCTCACACCACCTTAACTTGACGGTTGTGGTAGAGCCTCTCGTGAATAGCTTGAAAGCTTGCGTCTTCAAAACAGTCCGTTCGCCGTTGATTGCAATCACTATGCCGACCATAAGCTATGTTCTTACTTCGTCGTCGTGCTGGATCTTCGTCGCGGTATCGTCGTCTCTCCTACCCGTGTCGAGCAGTCGAGTTCTCACTGTAGCTCTCTTCACAACAACACGAACACAGGTCGATTCTCTGAAACAGGCGTTTATTTTTTGGACACGTCTAGTCGCTGTGATACATGCCTCCGGTCACGCCGTGAGAACTACATGCCCAAAAAACACAGTACAAAATCCATCAATAAACCGTACAATCCAGTTTGCAAACGAATACAACATAACGCTTAGTCTTAGCCTAATACAAACATGTATAGAATTAACATGAAATGGCAAATACCTCGTTGGCCGCTTGTCATGAAAAGAGGTTCTTAACCTTGAAAATAATTCTCAAATGATTCTCGCATTTCTTAACAGTCTGTCTTGCTTTTCTGCCATCAAAGTAAGGCCTTGTAATGAGCTGACGGAGCCCTTTGATAGACCGTCGCTAGGCTGCAGTTCATGAGAACAAAAAATTATGAATTCTGAGTTCCGGTGAGCGCAGCAGCGTACTCTCGCGAGATATAAGAAAATGTAACTTTCTGTATTTTAACCGTAACATATTTTAAACTTGCATTACAAATACAAATACAAAATAATTTTATCACAAAAATTATGAATAAGAACAAGAAGCATTTGCATGACACTTACACATAATATAATATATACTTTTTGAACAAAGTGTTTTAACTATTTAGCTGATATTTTTAAAGGCCCTATTGAAACACTGAAATTCAGGTGGAATACGCCGCTTATCGATTAATCGAAAGTCGATCGATAAGATCAATCAACTAATGATTAATGAATTAATCGATAATTTGCATCCCTACTAGGGATGCAAATTATCGATTAATTCATTAATCATTAGTTGATTGATCTTATCGATCGACTTTCGATTAATCGATAAGCGGCGTATTCCACCTGAATTTCAGTGTTTCAATAGGGCCTTTAAAAATATCAGCTAAATAGTTAAAACACTTTGTTCAAAAAGTATATATTATATTATGATAATTATATTGTATTATATGATATATTGCTCAAGTAATTATGCATTAGGAAATTTTTATGGTATAACAAAACACATTCTTTCATTTAAAAAAAAGGAATAAATTAAGGACTGGCTCCATTTGAAACATTAGACATAAAAAAAAAAATTTAAGAAGAAATTAAATAGAGAGCCAAACAGAATATTATTGAGCCCATGCTTGGACAATGTTTCTAGCGTTGTAGTGAACACACGCTGTAATGCGACCGGAGAGTCCCCAAGTCTCCACAACATAATTGAGCTTGTCAGCTAAATTGTCAGCGGTGTGTCTATCCGACATGTTCGTCGTAATCAGCACTGCAGATTTTAGCTGCCAGTTCTCGTCAGTGTAGTGGCACGTCACGGTAATGTAACTTTCTGTTGTTAGAGCCGTTCAACAATCTGTTGTAAGGGCTACAGTAGTAGCAGTAGCTAGCTTTGTTTTTAGCTCACTCTTCTTTTTTCGTAGCGAGCTTCGAAAACGCTCGCCTTCCCAGTGTAGCTGTGATTTTAGGTTGACCAGGTGCACTGGTGATATGCAGGACAGCTGCATGCACAGTGTTCAAATGATAATTGAGTGAGCTAGTGGAACTGTTGTACTTCAATACCGCATTACACAGAGAACATCTGACTTCTTTGCCTAAATTAACAATGTTGAAATGGTCCCACACCGCACGTCTTTTCGCCCGCTTCATTTTGTTTTCCACTCTGGTCTTTCGCGACACGTGTTCGCCTCTCGTTTTTACGCTCTGTTCAAGTTACTACAGGAGCGCTCTCTAACGATTAATCGTGATTAATACATTTTGATCGAGTAACCTCTTGATCGACAATTAATCGAAAGTCGATTAATCATTTGCATCCTTAATTTAAACCCATGATTATGAATGGTCTAGGCGAGAAATACATCAAATGAAAAGAAGAGGTCCAAGGACAGATCCCTGAGGTACTCCTGAACAGCAGAGGCAGTGGGATGCTGACACTAAAAGGAAGGAGACTTGGTAGTGAAGTCAGAGTGTAAAACTCAGCAGTGGTAAAGACAGACACAACTCTGTCTCTCTCTGTTTCTCACTTCTGTCTTTTCCCCTCTCCCCACGTCCATGTCAGTGCTTCAGGGAAGACGGACATACAGGGCTCCACTAGGACTGCAGAGACAGTGTTCCAAAAAAGCTCGGTCACAAGACCCAGATTCTTCTTCTTGTCACATGTTTTTATTGTTCTAATTGATTGAGTGTAAGGTTAAGCCCCTCACTTGACATGTGTTTGGTGTTTGGAGCATGTATGACACTGCTGGTTCTTGGTGCAGTGTGACGTTTTGTCTTCTCTTACTGCCCTTAAATCCCTGACCTTGATGCTGAATGTTAGTTTGACTTGGGCTTTTTGTTGTTGCCTGGCTAAATATCAAATCTCGCTTAGCACCTTGTTAATTAAACGGCTAAACGCAATCACTTGCTCTGGCGCTGGAGGAAGGCTGAGGAAGGAAAGCACAGCGAGTCAATTGAACAGAACAGAGGTCCCATGGTAAAGTCGTCAGGGTACCAAGGTCCGGTGTAGGACTCGTCAGTGTGTGGAGAGCAGTACCCAGGTCCCTGCTCAGCTCTCTCATCGCAGTACTGCCGCATTTCGCTGGCTGGCTGTTTTTGCTTTCTGCACGTGTCCCACGACGTGCCCGCGTGCCCCTTCTGCACGCAAGTGTGTCAGTCTGTGAGGCTCAGCCACCCCCCACCATCCCGGCTTCTCCAAACCAACTCCTCCTGTACTCTTGTCCCACACACACACACACACACACACACACACACACACACACACACACACACACACACACACACACACACACACACACACACACACACACACACACACACACACACACACACCTTCCCATCCTTGTTTCCTGCCTCAGTGGTGCACAGCAGTGCCGGAGTAGTCACAGAGCAGGCAGGCAGCCTCGTTCGTGGGGCGAGAGTGTGAGGCAGACAGACAGACAGGAAAAGATACAGCGGTAGAAGAGGAGGCCATGTGGCTCCTGGACTGGATCGTTTCCCTCAACACAGCTGTGGTGAAGCTGGCCAGCGGCCTGAGGTGCAAGTGAGTGGCCGTGTGTGTGTGTGTGTGTGTGTGTGTGTGTGTGTGTGTGTGTGGAAAGAGAACTGAAGTGGTGCTGCAGCTATGGGATGGTATCACTGACTATTGCTGGGCTGATTTATTTTTAACTGCCAAACACTGGTGGCCAAGAGGCTGGCTTGATTAATTGGACTGCTGAAGTTCTGGATGGGCTGTGTGTGTGTGTGTGTGTGTGTGTGTGTGTGTGTGTGTGTGTGTGTGTGTGTGTGTGTGTGTGTGTGTGTGTGTGTGTGTGTGTGTAAGCATACATGATGTGAATGAGATCAACCCTGACTTTGCTGACTTGTCCTTGACACCCGCACCAGTATCGGTTTGATCAGGTTGCTTTCTTCCTTTGTTCCTCTCCGTGGGTTGAGGGTGTGAAGTTGGAGCCACCCTGTTCCCCATTGGCCCCACAAACACCCGCTCCTCTCCGTGCCCACTGGTCCTTTGCATCATCGGTGCAGCGTGTTCCATCTGTGCATCATTTGGAGCTGTGTGTGCCTGCTGGTTTCGCTTGTGCTCCGCAGGGAGGGCTGTGTGAGCACTGGCCCGCTCCATAGCTGTTCTGGGTGTGTGAAGAGCTCATCGTTGTTTCATCACGGGCTCCCAGCAGAGTTGGGAGATGCTGTCCTGCAGACGCTGCGCTGTCCTGCAGACGCCGCGCTGTCCTGCCTTTGGAGGGGTTTGTGGCAACAGTGTTGCTGGAAGGTTATAACGATGCACAGCCGAACCTTGGCTTGCTTGTGTGTGGCTGCTTGTGGTGACCAAAGCATTTCCATGTAAGGTTTCACCTGTGTCTTAATGCTTGGATGCTGGTCCAGATTTGGGGTTTTGTCTGTTCAGCACTGCAGATTCATGTTTCGTTCACACGGAAGACGTTGTGAAATTGTTCAGAGAGCTGATTTACCCCTGGACATGAGTAGCTTTGACCTTATTGTCTGCCAAGTTATCTCAGAGTGCCGTTTGATGTTGTAAAACATGGGCAGACATGTTGAGAAGTCGGACTTGTAGTCAGACTTGTTCCCTTGATAACTGCCACTACTGAACAGGACCAGGTGCCCCTACTGAACAGGACCAGGTGCCCCTACTGAACAGGACCAGGTGCCCCTACTGAACAGGACCAGGTGCCCCTACTGAACAGGACCAGGTGCCCCTACTGAACAGGACCAGGGGCCCCTACTGAACAGGACCAGGTGTGGCAGATGGATAGATGAGGTTCCTCAATGCAGGACAAACGGCACTGCAGACCTGCTGCTGGCATTGAAGTTTGTAAGCAAGCACAGACACACCCAGGCTTGTCCCGTCTCCAGCAGACCAGTCGTGTCCACGCCTTCTCTGTGCTGGTGGCAAAGGTTGCATAGTGGCATAGGCATATTTGCACAGGAGTCCGGTGTGTTCTGCAGTCTTGAGTCTGCTCCATTGCACCTGTGTGCATCTCAGGTGGTAGATGTTTTGAGTAAAGTGCATGCGTCTGTGTCCACTATAGGTCCCTATAGGGTTCTGCCCTGTGGCCTCCAGTTAGTATATCACCGAAAACTTTTATAGCAGCTGTCTGTAGTGTGACTGTGTTGTTGACAGTGGCCTGTATTTTGCAGTAATTTTCCATTGCGGATGTGGCTATGCGGCTCTTCAGGAGTGTTCGTTGAGGCTTTGCGTGTTCAGTTTGGGTCATGGCTGTGGTTTCTGTTCTCTTGATTCGTCTCCCTGCTTGATTATGCTTGGCTTTGCACTAAGGAGTGGTTTTGGATTCAGTTCAATATTATCTGATTTATAAGACACACACTCTTGCTCTCCCTCACATATCTCTCTGTCTCTCTCTTTCTATCTCTATCCATCTCTCTCTAGCTATTCAGCTCTGCATCACGTCCTCTCTGCACCTCTTTCTCCCTCTCTTTCTGTCCCCCACTCTTTCACCCCCCCCTTCCCCTGGAGTCACTGACCTCGTTCTTATTACAGTAAGTAAATGCCGAGAGTGTGTGGGCATGGCCTCTCTGATTGTCCACTGTCATGCCCAGCCACTGCTAACCGACGGGTCTCTCCACACACGTCAGGGCTCAGACGTTCCAGAGAGTCTCTGGTTGTATGCAGGACCTTCTTCAACCTGGTGTGTTTCCTTCTGCGCCTCTAAGTAGCAAGATTATGGCGCTCTTGACCAAAATGCATCTATTTCAATTGTATAAACAGATGTATCACGTTTGGTGCCTGGCTGCTTGTTTTAGAGTGAGTCAGATGAAAAAGCCTTTGTCTTGAGCTAAGTTTAGTCAGAGTCTTAAATGACATGCATGTAAAGTGAACCCTCCATCCTTCTTCAAGGGGAAAGTAAAGCAAGTCTAAAATAACAAAGGAAAAGTACCGAAAACCAGTAAGAGAGAAAACAGAGGAGGGCGCTAGAGAGGAGGGAGGGGTGCAGGACTGAAGGGTCCAGAGACAAGGGGGCTGGCAAACGAGAGAGAGAGATGTTCACACCACTTCTGGAGAAACATGTTTCAGACAGAGGTCCTTCATCAGCTGTGCAATCAAAGTGCTTCTGAAGCTCTGGAGGGTGGGACCAGCTTGTGTTAGAAAGATCAGATGTTCTAAACTTCTGACAGTGATCAGTTCTTTTTCTTGGAGTTTCAGGTAAAACTTCGCTGCTGTCATAGCAACAACTGGGGATGCAAACAGATGTGTCATTAATGCAGCACTGAAATACTTGGCCATTGGTAATGACATACTTAATTCTGAAGGTCTGCAGGGATTCAACAAAACCATCATTACTCTTTGTTGGTTTCTCCAGTGTAAAGCAGAATGTCAGTAGACAGCTGCTGAAATGTGTGTTTATATATATATATATATATATATATATATATATATATATATATATATATATGTGTGTGTGTGTGTGTGTGTGTATACATATCTATAAATATACTGCAGCAATGTACATAAGGTTTACAGAGAAATTGTTTTTGTAATATGGTCCTTCATCAGCTTGACGAGCAAACTGCATATATTGTTCTAGGATGTGAAGTCAGTTTGTTAGAAAAACCAAATGTGAAAATCATAACATTTCATAGTTATGTTTTTTTTTTTTTACCTGCAATGCAGTGCTGTGCTGCTCTAGCCAATGGAATTCCAGGGTTTTGAGAGATGGGGGCGGGCTGTCCATGCTGACGGCAGCAGTGGATGGCAGCGAGAGAGAGAGAGGGAATATGTGTGTGAGAGAAAACGAGAAGAGTGTGTATGAAAGGCAGGGTGTTTGTAACAGAGAGGAGCATGTGTATGAGCCGGAGAGTGAGTGAGTGAGGGGGAGGGAGAGCGAGCGAGCGAGCGCGCGCGCGCGTGTGTGTGTGTGTGTGTGTGTGAGCAGCTGCGTCGGGCGCTCAGGCACCGTCGGCGTGTGGTGGCACACGGCTGTGAGCGCAGCCGGTCTCGTGTGCAGCCTGGCCGCTGCCTCTGGTTCATGGCTCTGGTTCTGTCCCGCCAGCCGCCTCAGTCACCTGCGTACCTCATGGGCATCCGAGCGTCCTGCAGGTAAGCGGGCACCCCTGGCACCTCTGACGCCCCCCAGAGCGCCAAGGCGCCGCTTTGTTGTTGTCTTTTGTTTGTTGTTGTGGGATTTTTTTTGTTTGTTTGATCTTGCACGGGATGTGTTGATGTGGTTGTGGTGGGGTGTGCTGTGGTGAGGGAGGAGGGCAGGGAGTGAGACCCTCGTCATGGAGCACAGCTGGAGGAGCAGGACCCCACACACTCCTTCCTACTGGCGTGTTTGGCGTGTCTCCGGCCTCTCACGACTCCATCGCAGCTCAATCAGTAGCTGTGACGTATGTGCAGCTGGGTCTTTGGGAACTCGCTGGAGATCAGGGGACCGCCAGCAGAGGGGTGGAGGGGTTGGAGACAGGGAGGTGGAGGGGTGCAGGTAAAGAGGCGGAGGGGTTGCAGACAGGGAGGTGGAGGGTGCAGGTAAAGAGGCGGAGGGGTTGGAGACAGGGAGGTGGAGGGTGCAGGTAAAGAGGCGGAGGGGTTGGAGACAGGGAGGTGGAGGGTGCAGGTAAAGAGGCGGAGGGGTTGCAGACAGGGAGGTGGAGGGGTTGGAGACAGAGGGGTGGAGGGTGCAGGTAAAGAGGCGGAGGGGTTGCAGACAGGGAGGTGGAGGGGTTGGAGGGGTGCAGGTAAAGAGGCGGAGGGGTTGGAGACAGAGGGGTGGAGGGTGCAGGTAAAGAGGCGGAGGGGTTGGAGACGGGGAGGTGGAGGGTGCAGGTAAAGAGGCGGAGGGGTTGGAGACGGGGAGGTGGAGGGGTTAGAGACAGAGGGGTGGAGGGGTGCAGGTAAAGAGGCGGAGGGGTGGAGGGGTTGGAGACGGGTGGAGGTGAGGGCAGAAGCTCCCCAAGTAGTAGCTTCCCTTCCACTGCCTCTCCATCTTAATCTGTATGTAACAAGCTGCTGTATCAAGGCTGTTGAGTCTGTCTGGTTCTCTCTCATGCTTTTCTATGTCTCTGACTTTCTCTGTCTAACTCATCTGTCTCTCTTGTTTCTTGATCTGTCTTTCCTACATTCACACATCTGGTACAGTGAATTGGTGCTGCTTTGATTTAAGACTGCTCTTGTTATGCAAGCTGCAGTACGTGTGAGATATGGTCCAGCTTTCTGTCGGTCTGCTCAGGCATCTCCTCTGCTCATGCCTTCACTACTGCATTGCAGTAGGAATGTGGAAAGTTCTGGCATTTTCTATTTTTTCTTTAGAAACGGCGTTATCATTTAGTCATTTTTCTAAAGCAGCCAGAGCAGTTTGTGTGTGGGTGTCTGTAGCTGGGCGACGCGTGGATGTGTTTCCAGGGAGTCTGACGGAAAACGTGCAAATATCTAAACTGTCATGGTGTATGTTTGCGTGCATGTTCGTGCGGGTGTATACTGAACTTCAGAAAGTTGTGCTCTGCAGCGAACTCTCTGTATGCCTCCATAACGGCGGATGGATGGATGGACATGAGCTCCACCTTCCAACCTGCAGCAAACATCATTGCGATGTTCCACCCACAAGGTCTGTGTCACAAGGCCACCTGAGGGAGTTACCTCACTGGAACCCGCCCACAAGCCACACTCACACCCTCTCTGTGTCATCAAAATAAAAGCCCAAGTTCCTGGTCTCGCTCCTCGGTTTCCTCTGTGGTCTCATCTCCAGCCTTCCTGAAGGCTGGGGCATTGGCAGAGTGCACGTCACGACTCTCCCCTTCTGTGTCAGACGGTCTCTGATGTGTGTGCTGGAGTGAGCTTTTACTTTGAGCGACAGTCAGCGGCTCTCGTATCTGTCATGTCAGAGGTGCATTTAACTCCACGTTTACTATCGCAGAGTTATTAGCATCTACCGAGATGCATCATATGCGAGTGTGTATGCATGAGAGAGCGAGATGTAAACGTGCATGTGGTTTTAGATGGCAGGTTATGTAAGACTAGTGGTGCTTATTTTCTATGCTGAGTGTGGGGGTGAGCGGCAGACCAGACTCACCATAATGAAATTCAAGGAATCTCGGCAATGTACAGAAGTGTCTGTTGTCCCTACCGTAAACAGTAGAAAATGGGAACACCCACAGCGGCTCTCTCATCACACAACCACCCGCCCTAGTGTTGACATTATGATACGTGCTGATGTAATCGCACCCCCCCCCCCCCCCCCCCCCCAGCACACACACACACACACACACACACACACACACATGCATGTTCACTCTCCATCTCAGCTCCAGCCTCCCCCCAGAGCTTCTCCATGTGGGTAGCGCAGGGTCCGTCCCAGGATCGTACTGTTTCGGGAAGCACAGAGGTGATTTGACTTGTTTGTGTGGGCTGCATGAAATCGCTGTCAGAGGGGAGAACAGATTTGAGCTTTGTGGTGGTTGGAGATAAGAGCGGGTGGTGCAGCGGGATGCATGGGCCCAGCGGGGAGTAATGGCTTCTCTTCTGCCTGGTGTCAGGCCGCTGTATTTCCACACTGCTGACACTATTTCTGGATGGCAGAAGCACTGAGATTCAGCCGCCTTCACTCGTCAACTCCGTCACAAGAATCATGAGAAACTAATTATCTGTGTATCAGTGTGTCACTGAATGGTGTGGCGCTACCGCCGTCCACCGTTTCCTTCTCCTCGTTTGCGTCTCGTTCCCCCTCATGTTCATAGACTCGTTTGTTAACCTGCAGAATGCTGCACATTAATGACTGAACTCAAACTCACTTCCTGTCAGGGCTGTACGCTGACGACCACCTCCAGGTTTGGGTTGGCTGTTAGGGGCCCGTTACGGTCTCTGATGGATGAACCGAGGTATTGGCACTCGGCAGCGTTGCAGCTGCATTGAGTATCTTTTACAGAACTCTTACTTCTCTGAGAGGTGAAGTCTATTTTGGGCGAGGAGCACGAGGGTACACTTTTGTTTGTGTTCGTGTGCACGTCTTGCCTTTTATCGATCTTCTCCGTGACTGAATCGCCTTTGGCGGAGATGCTTTGTTGCTCGCCCTCCTCCAAACCCACGGAGGACTGAACTCTGCTGTGTTTTTCATGAGCCTGTAGCTTTTGCGCTTCCATCTTGTTGGTTTTTGAAAACATGTGGATGTGCAGAAAAGAGCTGCACTGTCTCACACAGGGACGGCGGAGACGGAGTCTGTGTGGGTTACGCACGGGTCTTCACAGAATAGACCTTCACCTCAGCCGTGGTGGTGTTGGGCAGGGGAAGGCTTTGGCCATTGGATTTGTACTCATACTCTCTGCCTCAGGCACTTCCTCACATCTTTCCAACAGTTTCCTTTATGAAATCATTTCCCATAGTCACTAAGTCCACACAGATAAGTTTTTACTTAAACAACAAAATGGAATAATTTTATTTGTAGACTGTAAAATTCTTGATTTCTGTTTCCATGTGCGAGGAAGCCTGTTTTTATTCTGAAGCTGATCTGTCCTTATGAAAGCTCATTGGTTGTCTGTTCAAAGTTGACTGCAGCTTCATCTCCAGCAGTAGGGCATGCAGTGTCAGTTCTTCCCCACACTAGCTGCTAGATGCTAGCATGAATGAACGCTGCAGGATTAGAGCCACAGTCATCTTTGCTGTTTGACAGTAGCAGCTACGCCACCTTGTTGCACCACAGACTGACGTGAAATGTCTGCTGCATCATTTCAGTGTTTTGAACATTCAAAGGCTCATCAGTATATCTATCCCTTGGTCAAATAGTCCGCTCAGGTAATTGAAGAGCAGATTTGATGCTCTTCAAGAGTTTGTTCCTTGCACTGTTGTAAACAGTGTAAACTGTAAAACTCTGAGTACAGATCTTGATCTAATGGAAGACACAGCATCTTACTGAAATAGCAACATTAAGGGTCCAGTATTCCTTTGTGGTAAAGTGGAGGTGGCACTATGTTTGTAGACATAGCTACGCCTCCACAAAACCAAAACAGCCCAAACGAAGTCTGAAGGTGAAATCACGTTTCAGTATCTCTTTAACTATACCACAAAATTACTTGGTTATTTTTTTATGTTTTTTTAGTGGACTCGACAGTTGGTTCCACAACTAAATGGCTGGTTGGCTTTTAGAGATTCTACTGTGATAGCCAGCATTCCTCAAAGTGACCCTACGACCCACTCCTTCTCTATGGGGAATTGTTTCAGAGAATTGAATCACTGACTTGTTTTTACTTCACGTCTGTCCTCTTACCAAAACAAACAGTTAGGAATGTGACGTGTCATCCTTGGGGGTTTTTCTGACAGACACAAAAATTCAGGGGACCCACGGGGTGCCAACCGCACAATTAAGGACCATCTTCAAAGCAACGTGCCTCGAGTCTCTCGCCGAGACCGTTGACCACAACTGCCCCGACAAAGCTGCCTTTTTACCCCGGGATGCCCCGGCGGCTTTGATTCCATATCCAGATGACCTCCTCTGTGTGCGGAGGGGAGGAGCTTGTAACTTGTAGTCGCGCCGCCCCCCCCCCCCCCCCGTGCTCCTGTCTGTCAGCGCTGCTCCTTCGAGCGTGACCAGGGCTCTTTGAGCAGTAGCGGGATAAGAGGATAATAAGCTCTTGGTGTAACTGAGGAGGAAGAGAGTTCTGCTGAGATGAGAGGACCATGTGACGTGTGGCTGGAGATGATGACCACCATGTGCGAGTCGTTCCTCAGCGTTGTCCGTTAAAGCAGCCATCATCACGGTGCTGTTGTCCTCACACTCTGGTTTGAGAACTCTGCCTGCTCCAACACCACATTTACACCACAGTGAAGTGAAACACCTGTGTTGCCTCCTGCTGGTCATTTTGGGAGAGTGTCACTAAAATCGCAGGTGTATCCGTCCACAGCAAGTGTGTGTAGAGTTGTAAGGGACATTCTCTGTCTTAATTAGGGGTGGGTATCACCACTGATTTCCCAGTTCGATTCGATTCCGATTCACAAGGTCCCGATTCAATTCGATTTTCTATTCGATTCGATTCTTGTAGGGAAATTTCAGTTACAATAAAAAGTGTAGTTTGAATGTGAAATGTTGTAATGATACAAGGAACACTCAAACTTTATTAAAATGTATTAAGATATTAGTGTTTATACTGTGAACAACTTTTTTATATCAATTAATGCACACACTTCCACATAGCTCCTTTACCAGATAAGGCATTGAAAGCGGTTTTGAACAGCCCTTTAAAGTGTAAACACTAAGGTCCAAAAACTAAGATTTATTCATGACTGCTTTCTGACATCTTGGAGATTGTCAAATTTTTCTGCAAGAAAATGAGCTGATCAACATGTTGAGGAGTGAGACAGCTCCTTTGCAGTAACAATATTGTCAGCTGTTGAGAAAACGTCACAGCTTTATACTTGATACGTCGCGACCGGCGTGAGGGTCTGCACACCGAAAACGACGCAATTGCGTTGGCTCCGCTCGTGCGCTGTCACTTCGCGAGGTCGTGCACCTCTTGAATTTTGTAACTTTGTGCGCGCTGCGCTTCAGCGCAATGAACAAAGTCATGTTTGCAGGGTTCATACACCTAAACAAGATAAAACGCGAGATGTTAAAACGGTACGCATATGCGGGGAAAATTGGCCAATTCTAAAGATAGATCTCAGGTTTAATAAATCGATATCGAATCATTCAAATGAAGATCGATTCGAATTGAAAAATCGATTTTTTAAACACACCCATAGTCTTAATGAAACGCTGACGCAAGAAATACTTCAGCCAGTGTATAACATATCTGTTTTTGTGCACAGCCGTATTGAAAAGTACAGGAACTAGTCTCATCCAACTAGTCACAGCGCTGGTTTAAGTTTGTGCCATGACTGAACGCACTGACTGATTGGCTGCTGTCCAGCGACGGTTGCCTCTCATATGCATAAAGTGGAGATGTGCTCAAATGTTCGACACCCCCTTAGTAGGGGTGCACGATATGACGATATAAAATCGTGAATGGCGATAACGAGTGGAGAATCGCAGGCGATCTACCAAATTAGAGAAATCGTATAGATCGCCTTTGCCAATCAGTGCAATTACTTTTTTATGCTGGTTCCCACCGATGCGTCAGACGTAGGACTGACCAATCACAGCGAACTGTGCGTCTTCCACGCCTCCATGTTGTGTTTGTAAAAACTAAAAGTGGACAACGATGGCTGAAAGCCAAACCGAGGAGCTGGTAAAGAAGAGGCAATCCACCTCTATAAACTGAAATTGATTCGGATTTTCTTCCACTGACCAAGACCAAACTACAGCGATATGTAAAGTGTGCAAAGAACATGTGAAAACGTCCGATGCCAGTACAACAAATTTATTCAATCACTTGAGACGTAGACATCCCAAGTAATATGCCGAAAGTGAAACAATGCGGGCAGCCGTCTCACAAGTGACCATAGCGCGCGACTCCGCCACACCTCGCGCGAACGATATGTGGTAGTATAAAGAAACACCCCTCAAAAACAGGAAGGAACATTTACTTGACGAATTTTAATGTTGCTTTGTGTTTCAGGTTTGAAAAGTGCTGGAATTTAGGCTAAGTAGCCTACTTGAAAATGCTTGAAATTGTAACTACTTCGTTTCACAACAAATATCTGTCTGACTGATCAGTTCTCTTTACGTTAACAAATACGAGCCTCTTGTAATTCCAGGACGAAACATGAGAGAACGTGAAGACGTTAAGATTGGGCGTTTTGAAAATAAACCACCATTAAATAATGTGAATAAAAAAGCGAATTATATCTAATCATTTCGACTATATGTATAAATATTTAACTTTTAAGTTTAAAGTGCTGGAAAATATTTAGTGCAATAGTGCACTTTAACATTGTAAGCAACTGCGTGACACAGAGCAGGGAGGCGGACACAAAAGCTGAGGAGAGCGAGATTTATTGAATGGAACTCCAAAGGTAGTGTCGTAATACCGGGCAGGGGCCAACGGGTAGGCAGTCCGAACATGAAATATAAACGGGCATGGTGGCACAAAGAACAAAACAAGGCACGAACATGAAATATAAACGGGCATGGTGGCACAAAGAACAAAAGGCAGGGGAAACAAAGACTAGGCTGAACGTACTTACGATGAAGACGAAACAGAAACAGTTAAATCCACTAGAGCACGAACGAGGCAATAGAATAAACAGGTAAGTAGCACAAAATAACCGATACCGACATGGGAGACACGGGGACTATAAATACATTGAACTCGACTACAAACAGGCAGGGTTGCCAGGTCCCATATCCCGCACAAAGTCAGTGTAAAACCCGCCCTTCTGCAGCATAAACTAGCCCAAAGTGTTTAAAATGGAGACAAATTAAGTATTATATCGCGATCGATTCGTTGTCTTGACTTGTAACCCCCGTGGTGGCCCAACCGCACCCCGCGACCCCAGAATTTTTACCCGCGGCAGGATTTTCAAACAAGCCCAATTTGGCGTGAAAACCGCAAACCTGGCAACTATGGAAACAGGTGAAGACAATAACGACATGGGCGTGGCAGACGTGGGGAAACCATAGAAACACACAACAAGGCGGGTTCAAGGAGCAGGGAACAACAGACATGAGGAACAGGGAAACCGGAGTGACAGCTAGGAGAGGGGGGCGTAGCCCTACGTGACAGTGTCACGTGTGTTGTTTACATTTTTTGTTTGCACATGGAAAATTGCAATATCATTCATTTAAATCTGCTTAAAAAGAAGCTTTGTAGCCCCATTTTTTTTTTGTTTTTTTTTGGATGGAAGATCGTGATAAAAAATCGAAATCGTGATTTTATGAAAAAAATCGTGATACTATTTTTTTCCCATATCGCCCACCCCTACCCCTTAGCTTGGTTTACTCACTGCTCACTCTATAATCCCCCACGTACAACTGCTGCCTGTCTTCACAGAGACGAATGAGAGGCGGTAAATGAGCAGTAATGGAGGTGCAGCAGCGGTGGTCGTAGTAGCAGGACCTCTGTTGTTTGAAACCCAGTAACAGTAATGGGACGAGCCGCATGTGATCCGTCCACCCTCCTCGTGTCCTGCACGCTGCAGGGACGCCCCTGCCTAACTCCCAACATCTATCAGGATGCAGCTGCCTGCACTGTCTCTGTGTGCTGACCACACACCTTCTCCACCCCACAGGACCGAGCCCCACCCACGGGGCTCCACCCAGCCGCTGCACTCCGCTCTGCAGGACCAAGAGGAGGAGATCCTCGGTTCGGACGACGAGGAGCAAGAAGACCCCAATGACTACTGCAAAGGTGAAGGGTTTAGGAGGAACATGAAGTTCTCACACAGCCTTGTTTCACACGCAGGCCGTTTTTAGACTAACTGCATAAGACACCGAGTTGGGGTTCTCGGTATTTGTCATGATTTTCTTTGGTGTTGATGGTGATCCCGCGCAGGTGGTTATCACCACGTGAAGATCGGTGACCTGTTCAACAGCCGTTACCATGTGATCCGCAAGCTGGGCTGGGGTCATTTCTCTACTGTGTGGCTCTCATGGGACATCCAGTGAGTTCCAGCTCCATTTATTCTGGTCTTGTCCACTTAGTCCAGTTTTCTCAAGTGATTGTTTTCCTGTACACTTGGAGTCTCTACGTGCATTTGTTCATTACACATGCACTCACTCCTTCATCTCGTTCAGTCTTCATTTACGTCTATGTAAAGTATGAAGTAAAGTCCAGTGACAGCGGATGTGTGTGTGTGTTAGGGCGAAGCGCTTTGTGGCCATGAAGGTGGTGAAGAGTGCAGAGCACTACACGGAAACGGCCCTGGACGAGATCAAACTCCTGCGTGCGGTGAGCTGCCTCCAACACCCCTGCTGCCATGGTGACCATTGTGATGATTCACCGGAGCCCTTTTGCGTCAGCACATTCTAGACTAAATTCCACTCTGAGATTCGGAAATAACGAACAACCCCTGCAGTCCCCCCACATATCCGAAGCAATTTCCTCTGAATAGAAAAGCTGTTAACATTTAAGCTGTAATAAAAAGCAAACTGTGGTAAAATGTTTTGAGATTTGAAAGCTGTCTAAAGAAAATCTGCATTTCCTGTCTGCCCGGTTAGGTGAGGAACAACGACCCCAATGATCCCAGCAGAGAGAAAGTGGTGCAGTTGCTAGACGATTTTAAAATTTCAGGTGTCAATGGTACTCGTATCCTTTGCTTTGCATCTGTGACATCTGCATATATGACATTTTCGTGTTAAGAGTGCTTGAAAGTCAGCTAGCACAGATGCTCTACTCAGGAATGATGGCTGTGTTTAGTTTCTCATCTATTTTTGGTTTCATTTGTTGGTTTAGAGTATTTTGCATGCAGCGTTTGCACGTACAAACCATTATTACTGCAGTAATTCACAAAGACCTTCCGCTGTCTCCGGAGCGGCGCTAAAACCCAGACCTTCTGCTCTCTCGTGTGGGATTATAAATCTGCTTTACTGTTTAATAAGAACTGGTGTCGCTGGCCCCTCCCACTGCTGGCCCTTCCCTCACCTGACCTTCCCGCTGACCTTGACTCGGCCCCTCGCAGATGTGTGCATGGTGTTCGAGGTCCTCGGTCACCACCTGCTGAAATGGATCATCAAGTCTGACTACCAGGGTTTGCCCCCACCCTGTGTGAAAAGCATCATCCGTCAGGTACGGAGCGCCAGGCACACGGCTCTTCTGCACCTCCCACGTTGTAACGCGTGTTCTGGGCCGCAGGGCGGGATGGTCTGGAGAATGACTCATCATAGCTCTGCAGAGCCTTTAAAGACTTCTCTGCACAACAGGTCAAAGATAAAAGTGGCAACGGAAGTGGGTTTTAGATGTGGGCGAAGAGAGCTGGTCATTTTCTAATGGAAGGATCTGGAAAGGCATGATTGTCAAATTAGAGTGTTTCATTATGATGGTACAGATCTCGCATACAATATTTGATTTTATGGTCAATCCTGCAGTGGATTGTACATTATGTGCTTGAAAGGTACAGCTTTATAACTGATGACGTGTTGAGCATAAAGGTCTTTGTACATTGTTTTGTGTAGGTTTTGCAAGGCTTGGACTACCTGCACACCAAGTGCAAGATCATCCACACGGACATAAAGCCGGAAAATATCTTAATGAGCGTCAACGAGTCCTATATCAAGCGGCTGGCTGCCGAGGCTACTGAGTGGCAGAGGTCTGGAGCTCCGCCTCCGTCCGGCTCCGCAGGTGACGCCCACTTGTATGTGCTGCATATGCCTGATGTGTCTGGCCCTGCTATTGGGGTTTCAATAGTAGGTTAAGTCTGGGATACTGGAAGGTGCCTTTCCAGGAGCAGGGTGTGTGTGTGTGTGTGTGTGTGTGTGTGTGTGTGTGTGTGTGTGTGTGTGTGTGTGTGTGTGTGTGTGTGTGTGTGTGTGTGCACATTCGCTACACTGACACCAAACAAGTTCTCTGATCTTGAAGTTGCACGCTTTTGAGGTTAATATATTAAATGATGATCTGATGGTACACATCACTGAATGTGTTGCTCTTCGTTTGGCCTCTCTGAGCCGCGTTTGTGAGACGAGCTGCATCATTACTGGTTGTAGAAACCAAACAAGCTCCCTGCTGTTCCAGCTTTTGATGCATTGTTTTAATCAGCGAAAGTAGTGCATCGTGCCTCTGTAGAGAAAACCGTGCAAAACACCCAAACATTAAATCGAGTGTGCACATCTAAAAAAAAGGACGCTGTGAGTCATTTGCTTGGATTCAGAAATAAACACGTCCCCCAGTCAAGTGCGTGATAGTCCCTTTCGTCTCAATCTCTCCGGAGAGGTTCGGTGAAGCAGCTCTCCAGCTGGTCCAAGGCTACGTCTCCACACGCTACAACTACACTTGTGGTTCAGTTTGTCTGGTGTCGTTGGTGCTAAACTGAAACTAATAGCTGGATTTCTTTTCTCTCTCTTTCTCGTTTTTACAGTCAGCACAGCTCCAGTCCCTAAACAGGTACGAACTGTTGCAGTGATTTCACTCCACCTTTCACTCCACCCTTCACTGCGTCCTGTGACACTTGTGCTGAAAGTGCTTGATGGGTGGCGAGGTTTGCCCTTAGCACAAGGCCTTTGTGTGCATTCGAGGATCGTTGGTGTTGCTTTGCACCTGTTTGCCATTACGTAACAGGTGGAGGTGCCATCACACCCCCACTCCTCCACCCCCACTCCTCCACCCCCACTCCTCCACCCCCTTTCAGGCAGTGAAGATGTCCAAGAACAAGAGAAAGAAGCTGAAGAAGAAGCAGAGACGGCAGGCGGAGCTGCTGGAGAAACGCGTCCTGGACATGGAGGGGCTGGAGAGAGCCAATGAGGGGCCGGAGGACCAGGAGGACGAAGACGCCGAAACCCCCGACAGCACACCGTCAGTTCCCAACAGTCAGACCCTGCAGGAAATCCCAGCCGAGACCACTCTGGGTGCGTGGGGGTGGGATGGACTGATGAGAGAGAGAGAGAACAGATTCAGAAGTTAGCCTAGAAAAGGAATGTTCAAGTAGCGTATGCTGGTAATGAAGACTTGCACTGACAGTGACAGTGACTTCATGGGACGTGTCTCTTGGATGACAGGAATAGCCCATCATCCAGCGCTCAGATGCACCTGTAGCTCAGCTGTGAAGTTATTAGCTGTAAAGTTATTCCGTCTGGTGAGGCGGAGCTCCAGTCTGACTCACAGCTGATTATACCTCAGAATGAACTGATGTAACGTTTGTGTCTCTCGATGATTTTCTACATTATTAACAATGGCATATTTAAGTGGATTGATTTAGACAAAGGGCATTAGTAGTAGACAGAAATAGTTTTGTAATGTTCTTACTGGCACACACTCAGTAGTGCGTTCTGTGCTTGGTGTTTAATGCAGACGGTGCTCCAGACGGCTGGTGTCAGCACAGTGAGCGTGCCACAGACACTCGCAGCCACAGCCAGGGCCCTGAGCATGACAGAGACCCCCACGCTCAGCAGCAGGCAAACAGCGAGACCCCCGCCAACCCTTACGACAGTGGCACCGAGTGCTCGGACCCGCAGCCCGTTAACCCTTACCCAGCATGCAATGGTGCGGCCCAAGGCGAGCCCGACCGCCCCGCCCCCACCGCAGACGGTAATGGACCTTTGCGATGCGATGTGCTTGAGTCACAGGGCCCCAGGGTGTCGCAGGACGGGAAGGGCCCCACGGTGGGGCAGAAGGGCCCGGCTGAGATGCGGGGTCACGAGGGCCCCAGAGCGGAGGAGGGCCCCACGGCGGGGACAAAACGCCCTGCCGGCACACGGGGTCGGGAGGGCCCTGCGGCCGAGCCGGGTCTCACCGCACAGAAGACCCTGAAGGAGGAGGCGGACTCCGCGTTGGAGGCGGAGCCGAGCTTGCAGGCAGGCGCAGAGGAGAGTTTGAAGGACGGTCAGTGAGGAGCGCTGTGGGAGGAGGTGCTCTCTCTCCCCCACCCTGCACCGTGTGCTCTCTACTAACCTCCACCTCTCTCCCTTTCTGTTGTGCTTTCCCCATGGAGATGGCCTCCAGATTTTCTGTCTTTGGGTCTTGTGGGTTTTCTAACACACTTCTAACTAATTGCTTTTGTGTTTGTGGTTTTCATATTTTAATTAAGCTTTAAGGTTTTGTTTTTGTGTTTTTGTCGTGTGCTTGCAAAACCATCATTGGAGCAAATAAACCAGAGCTGACTTCTCAGGAGTGGGTCTACCCTCAAATCAGCTGTGTTGTATGATCATGCTGGAAAATATTACTGCTCTTGTAATTTATAGGGATTGGATGCTTTTCACTCTCTCCCCTTGAACAAAATAATGCAATCATTATTGGACTTGAAATTGACATTTATTGATGTGGAGGTTAATCAGGTCAAATGCTAAACTAAACTTTCATCAGACTGTTTATAGATCGATATCTTCTAGCTGTCAGTGTAGTTAATGAATCAGTCACTGTGCTGCCTGCTGTATGCCCACGGACTGGAGCTGCTTCACTCTCTGGACTGAACAAACTGCAGTCTTTGCTTTACCCCTTTAAATCCAGTTATAAATGTGAAACCAATCCCTAATAGACTGGCTGGAAAGGACGATGGCTGGATTCTCATATCTGCGCTTTGCAGAGTCTGCCAGTCCTCCTTTCTGCAGCGTCAGGTTCCTAGATGGTTGGTATCTGCTGAGTCATTATAGCACCTTCATTGATCCACATTATTGATTGGCTGGGAAGTTCACACCCAGAGCTCCGCGTCTGAGTGGACGGTTAAATGCTGCACGAGTGAAGACGGCTGGCGTTCTGCTGCAGGGGCGTGAGGGGCGGAGCCGTCGTAATGATGCCTCTGCACTCTCCTGTCTCACTGTCCTGCAGCTAAACTAGCAGCCGGGAACCTGCTGGTCAACCCTCTGGAGCCGCTGAACGCTGATAAGATCCACGTCAAAATCGCTGACCTGGGCAACGCCTGCTGGGTGGTGAGTGGAGCAGACGACCCGCATAATGATCATGTTCTCAAATCGTTCTTCTAGAACTTTCTGGACCCTCCACTTGAGGTTGTCTCTCTGCAGTACCAGCATGTTGGGTTTATTTTTGAGTGTCTCTCTCTCTCTCTCTCTCTCTCTCTCTCTCTCTCTCTCTCTCTCTCTCTCTCTCCTGTCCTCCCTTGCTCTGCCCTTTCCACTGTGCTCAGCACAAGCACTTCACCGATGATATTCAGACACGGCAGTACCGCTCTCTGGAGGTGCTGATTGGAGCGGGCTATGGCACGCCCGCAGACATCTGGAGCACGGCATGCATGGTAGGCACAGCACATACACACGCACAACACACACACACCGTATACCTAATCACCACATCCCACCTCCATCACATACACCACACCACGCTCACCCCACATACACAAACGCCACACGCCGCACCACCATCTTGGCACCACAGGGTGCTGTGTGACTGGGTGTGTAGGCCAGTAACACTGGTCCAGTCAGTGTTGTTATTTTAGTCAGTGCAGCTCCACAGGCCCCCCGTGCTGCCTCGGCCCACATGTGGCCAGACGGCCTCCACTCTGAGCCCCGCCTCAGCACCCTTCACCACACACACACACGTCTCTCTCCGAGGCGCCATTTCAAACCCACTCCGTCAAACAATGGAGAGACACACAGTTACATCAATTGGCTGGTCACTGCAGGGCTCGGAGGGCAGCCTGACCTTTAGCTCCCACACACACACACACACACAAAGCGCATGTTCCACAGTCATACACAAACAATCTTATACCCTTATGTGTCATGTGATCGTATACTGTACATCTGGCCTTAGAGACCTACTGTGGTGATATGGTGATGTGTGTGTGTATGTGTGTGTGTGTCTCTCTCTCTCCAGGCATTTGAGTTGGCGACGGGCGATTACCTTTTTGAACCTCATTCTGGAGAGGATTACTCCAGAGACGAAGGTAATTTAACCTTTGTGTTAGGGGTGACCTGCAATAGTCGCTGATTCGACTATAGTCGACTATACCCCCTAGTCGACTATGAACGTCTTAGTCGAATGTACCATTCTGACTGCATGGGGGTGCCCAAGGATGCAGCTAAGCATTAGTTGTTACATGAAATGTCTTTGTTTTCGTTATATATAGCCTTTTGTCAAATAAAATCATCCAAATTTCTGTTAATAAATATTTAAAAAATGATGTTTGCGCATTAACAATAGGCATCTTCCTTACTACACATTAATAAATCACACCCTGCTGTTGCACAATCCAAACGAGCGGAGCTGAACACGCTACAGAATACGCAGCATCTGCCGAGATTATAATGGCTACTAAAAAACTTCAAAAGTATTTTGAAAAACATAAAGATGAATCAAACAAAGTAAAGTGCAACTTATGTCATCAACGTCTTTCATTTCGCACGACAACAACCAACATGGCATACCATTTAAAACGCGTAAGGCGAAAAAAAAAGTTTGTCGTTTCGGTCGTGTCGTCGCGGTGCGTCTCAAGTAGGTCTATAAACATTTTTTGTTGTTGTTTGCTTTTAAACCCCGTTACTTGAACCTTTCCTTGTATTTTTTTGCTGTTGTGTGGCAATTTTAAAAATATTTTCAGGCAGGCATATTTTATTTAAAATATTCTTGACATTTTGCACGGACAGTTCGATATGCGAAATGCGCTCTGACTGTTAATGTTCTCTAACGTTTCATAAAAAAAAAGTAAATAAATAAAAGCTGAATAAAGCCAACCTACCGTGTTTATTCATTTATCTAAGTGTTTTAGGTTTTTACTTTTAAGAGGAAAAAAGTCCTGAATGAGAACGACCGTTTAAGGCGCTCTAAAAATAAATAAAATAAACCCGATTCGACTATTAGTCGACTAAAGGGAAAAGCAGACGAATCAGATTCGACTATGAAAATCCTTAGTTGAATACACCCCTACTTTGTGTGCTCTCTGGTTAAATCATCCCACACTGCTCTGCATGATCTCCTCCTATTTCCTGTGTGTCTTCAGTGAGAAGGTAGCGTGCCTTCATTCACTTCCCACCCCCAGCTGAGGGGCACAGGCACAATGCTGCTCAATGTTAAAGCGTGTTGTGCTCCATAATTAACACTCGCATGCATGTTTAATAAGAGCAGTTAATACATAAACTCCCGGGCCAGTGTGGACTTTATGCTGCATGTTGCCAGGGATGACGCACACTGCAATCAACTGGCATAAGTAGGCTGAACCGCTGCATAATAATACGTCTACATACATGGAAAAAACACACACACACTCATGCACATGTTTGTGTATGTGTGTACAAGCATGTGTGAGTGTGTGAGTATGCTAAAATACCTGCATAATAATAACATACACCAACTTTTCTTCTCATGAACAGATCACATTGCACTGATAATTGAACTTCTGGGGAAGGTTCCACGCAAGCTTATTTTGAATGGCAAATATTCCAAGGAGTTCTTCACCAAGAAAGGTGAGCCGAGAGACCTTCCCTGCCTTCCCTCAATCCTGCACACACCTGCCGGCCCAGCCAGTGCTCACTTCCCCTGCATAGGAATAGCGCGTGATGTGTCTGGCAGGTTTGTGCGAGTTTTACTGGCCGATGAACGGGGCATGTGTTGCTACTCCGTTCTCTGTGGCACAAGAGTCCCGTGTGGCGAGTGTGCTTGTCCAGTTATCTGTGTGTGTGCCAATGAATTAGCGGCTAACTGTTCTGTGGTGTGTGTGTGTGTGTGTGTCTTGGCCTCAGGTGATCTGAGACACATCACCAAGCTCAAGCCGTGGGGTCTGATGGATGTCCTGGTGGAGAAATACGAGTGGCCGCAGGAGGAGGCGCAGAGCTTCTCCAGCTTCCTCCTCCCCATGCTCGACTTGATCCCAGAGAAACGGGCTACGGCGGCCGAGTGCCTCCGCCACGCCTGGATCGCCCCCTAGTGGCCAGAAGCCTCCAGCACACACTCTCTCTCTGTCTCACACACACACACACACAATCTCAAACTTTTGCGTAGTAACCCGGGCAGACTCTGAGCTCACTCTCATCGATGCTCAGCCTCGTTTGAGACTACGAGTTGTAGCGACACCGTCTGCTGAGGCGACACCTTGGCTAGTGTTGAAATGTGAGGAGTTCAAGCACGCCAATCTATCTATTTCTCATATTCCTTTTTATGTACTGGGTCTAACTTGAGTTAAGCCTTCGTTTCAATCGATTGCGCTCTCTCTCTCTTTCTCTCTCTCTCTCTCCTGTGTGTCAGTAGTAAATGTCTAACCAGATGTTGATTTGTTTGAAAGGTGTCTGTCTCTTTGTTTGAAATATTCATGCTCAGATAGCAGTACTGAAGGACGCAGGGACCTAGTGACACTGTTCTGTGCTCTTTCTCCAGTAAAAGGCTGTTAAAGCCCCGACTACGTTGAATGTTTCTCTCTAAGGCAGGCTGTAGGTCATCAGCAACCGCTCGTCAGATTACTGGAGATTTATAAGATCATAGAGGACCTGAACTGCAAGTTTATTGGCTTAAACTCAGAAGAGCTGCTGCTCAGTGCAAGAATAAAACTGTTTTTTTAATGGAAAAAAGTAATAAAAAATAAATAAATACGTGGGTTTTTTTAATGATTACCAGAAGTATTGTACGGTCACTGCAGTGATGCATCCATTTCATTAAGTCAGCATAATAAGAAATAAAATGGTTTTCATCATAGAACTGCTGTAGCATTTCCAACAAACACAGAAGCAGTTAAATCTTCTCATGTTTTGTACATTATTGTCCCAAAGGTGGCTCTGTTCTTCACACGTGCTGTCTGAATTGTACAGTTTTAAAGAACTTGCTTTGCGTTTTCTGCCACGGCTTTGCTGAATGGCTCGAGGGTCAGTGTGTGAGTAACCAGTACAAAGATGCATTGAAACGTGCGTTTGTGCATTCGTGAGATTAGGCTGATGTTGCTTGAGGCAAAATCACTTTGGCTCTTTTTAAACTTCTGAATGAGGACAGCGGGAGTCATGTACTGTGAGGGACCCTGGCTTTCCCTCTCTCTTTTGTATGAGACACTTTCACCTTTGACCTTTTCCAGTCCCCACAAGCACAGTTCTTGTCGTTTCAGCTTTCTCTCCTTCAGACACTCTGCTGTTGATTGTTACTGCTGAACTAAAACCATTTCTGTAATTATTCTGTAATTATGAATAAAGGTTTTGAAAAGCTAGATCACTGCTGATTCGTTTTTTTTTTTAATTGTTACTTGCTTCAATTGCGCCTTCTCTTTCTACGTTAGCTTAAATGACTTTCAGCTCAAATCAAGAAGCACTCTGTAGTGGACATAAGTGTTGACGAGGCTAACATGGTTACCGTGGTTTTTGTTTGTATGTCCAAGGGGTGTGGCCTATTCTGGCTCCTCATTCTAGTTGTCAGCACTTAGGTCATGATACACTTTGTGTCTAGCAAGTGTGAATGCTTGCACTATAGCAGGGTACCCGCGGGTCCTTAAAAAGTCTTAAAATGTCTTAAATTTAGTTTTCCATATTCAAGGCCTAAAAATGTCTTAAAATGTCTGGAATTTTATGAGGGGAGGCATTAAATTATTATAAGTGTGTGTTGTTCAGTTGTTCTGGCGCGATGTGAACTTTGCCGAATCTAGCGCTAATGCAGAAAATAACCGCTCCAGGGTCCTAGTGCTAGATTTCTAGCGTTGGAGAATACGGCCTCAACAACGTCAACAATTTTCGTTCGCCACCCCCCCCCCCCCCCCCGTCAACAATTCTCGTTCGCCACCCCCAACCACCCCCCCCCCCCCCTCAACGATGTGGAACACACCAGCATCCCCGGTAATAGTATTATTTTTTCTTGTGAGAGGTATTAAAAAGGTCTTAAAAGTCATTGAATTTGAGATTTAAAAATGTGCAGATACCCTGTATAGACAGAATACCTCGAATCATTATGAAAGAACAAAGGACAGAAGAATAATCCTGTTTAAAAGCATGTATTAGTACATGCATGTATTATATTAACAGTAACTGAATACCATAAAGCTACTCTGTAATCACACGGTTAAACCTGTCAGACCAGTCCAAGCAATGGTAAAACAATGGAAACATTTACTTCACTGTGCTTTTGGTTTGGAAAAAACAACCAACCTGTATTTCACATTCACAAAGCATATGCACTTAGCATTGAGAGAAGCCTTCCCCTGCACAGTAGTGTATACACACCAGCCATAACATTAAAAGCACTGATAGGTGAAGTGATTAATATCCTCTCATTACAATGGCACCTGTGGACAGCTGAGGTATATTAGGCAGCAAGTGAACAGTGTTCTTAAAGGAAACACGGGCAGGAAATCTGGGCAAATGTAAGGTTCTGAGAAACTGAGGAACCTCTCCAAAATGGTAGGTCTTGCAGGGTGTGGTCCCAGCATGCAGTGGTCTGACTCTACTACTGAAAGTGGTCCCAGAGTAGGACAATGGTGAACCGAGGCATGCTGATACCCATATGAGCATCAGGACTGGACAACGTCCTGTCCAGATTGGCCCCACCTCACAGCGTATGGGATTTAAAGGATCCGCTACTGACAACTCTGCAGAGGTCTTGTGGAGTTCATGCATCGTAGGTTCAGGGCTGTGTTCGTGGCGTAAGGAGGACCTACACAATATCAATCCAGTGGTTTTAATGTTAGAACTGGTCAGTGTACATTAATATGTAGGCTACAGTGCAGATCCCAGAGTGAACACATTTCATAAATTAGGACATCTTCTAATGTTTGGCTTGTCAAACAAGAATATTCCAAATTTCACAGATTATACTTGAAGAGAATGATAAAGGACAAGTGTGTGTGTGTGCGCGTGGGGGGGTGGGGGTATTTGGGACACATAATTCAGGTGGGTTCAGATTGTCCAGTTATGGTTCAGATGTCCCATCATGGTTCAGATATCCGTCGGAGGCATCATGCTTCTTCTGAAACAGAACATTTGACATGAGTCTTGCAAAACAACTGTTTAAAGCACAAATCTTGCACAAAAGACTCTTTATGTATTAACTGCCACTTCAAAAAGAAATCAAATGCTTTCCTCCCGTAATTATTGCCTCTTATCTCATAAATTAATTGTGCTTGATAAAAATGTAGTAATAGCACAACCATTTCAAAGAGGAGTCTGCTCTATCAATTGCTCATCTTGATACCAAAACAGCATTTATTAAGTTGCTGTAGAATGCAAACAATCATTTTGAACTGACTCATCTGGCCAAGATAAGCCACATGCGACCAACACTGCCAAACAATACATAGAATACATAGATTCATAATTAATCCTGTACAGTTATCTAATTTTTCACTACCTTTGTTCTCTTCCACCTGGAAGTCTTCGGGCAGTAGTTTGTCCTGCCGGTTGCCCAGTACGAAGGCCAGGAAGGAGAGGATGAGGGAGTCCATGATGCTGATGATGGCGAGGATGTAGGCCCAGCGTACTGTGCAGTTGCCCAGGGTGTACTTATCTGTACGCTGGCCACACATCCGCTTCACCTCCTCCGAGTCCCAGCCGTCTGGGTAGATCATGCAGCCTACAACCATACATGTGGCTGGGGAGTGAAGGGGGGGTACGGACATCACCGTTTCATAAACATGGAGAAATGATTTCAAGACAGCCAAAGAGCAGAAAGCCGGAGAGATGTGACCCATTGCTGTTGGTATCGTGGACAGTTTTGTTGTCAGACATGCTTTGAATTGTCTAGAAACTACATTTTCCTGTCCAAAAGTTAACTCAGCTACAAGGAAATTACCTATGAAGAAAACTATAACGGACATAAAATGTTCCCATGTGTACAATTATTAAAGAAAAATATATTTCTGTTCTTTTTGTTGTCTTTCTGTTCCTGATTTATCTTTTATAAAATGGAGCACTGTGGTGCGACTCCAAACTTCATTGACCTCAGAGTTGCCAGGCAACTCTGGCTAGTCATGTATTGTGGGTAGGGAACTGGATAAGCTGATATCTATTATTTACCTAGCGCAGTGTCATACTATATTTGTTACTTTCTCCATTTACCAGGACAACCACCCTGTAGGCTCAGGTGTTGGCTTACTGGACAATCTTTCAGTCTGGCTTTCTCTTATGCCGCTTAGGTAAATATGTTACATAATACGTTGTTATGGAGTTCATAGGAATGGTTCACACCATAGTAAAAACTTTTTATATGTCTTTTAAGTGAGCCTTAAGTGAGCCTTATGTTTTGCTTTTTAACTCTTAATGTTCTGGACTTTAAGTCCTGAAGTTTTGCACTGATTTGTGTTGTTTCTTTCTGCTACACAACACAGCAACATCGCCAGCATTGAAATGAGATATGACTGCAGCACATCCATCTCTCCAACAATAAACACAGCAAAGTTTCATTTAAGATTGCGTGTTTTATTCAGCAGTGGAGATTTCTCTCTTCCTGACTCAAGGGATCAGATATCAACTCCTTCAGTGTTGCTCCACTGACAAAAAGGGAGTGATCCAGTTAATTGTTGCCTGTTTAGTATCCAAACGTCTAAACTAGCAATAATTTCATAATATAGCAAGCTATATCTGGAACTAACCATGGTGCTGAATACTTAATTTCGTTTCTTCTTTAAGAGAGCGTTTTATATTTATTACTCTTGTCTGGCATTCTTACTTTTTAGGAACATAATTTAAAGACACTGGGCAGCTCACACTGCATATAAAACTGTCAAACGAGTCTGTTGGCTTGCCAGGGTCATGAAAAAGCAGTAGATAGAAAAAAAAACAGTGGCGCTTACCAGACGCAAGCTGCATCCACGCACAGATCTTGTAGACACTACCGGCATTACAGAAGAAAAATAAACTAAAGCAACCGATTGTTCCAACGATCAAAAGGAACGAAATGCCCACGAAAAACATGGCGGTTTTGAATGCTCCAGACGGAATGGAGCCAAAGTCCAAAGCGCTTCCTTTGCACACTAGTTCTCCAGTGATGGGGTTCCCGATACAATAATGAAAGAGTCCAAAATAGCCGGACTGAGGAGTGTCCACGCTGTCTCCAATCCAGTAGGGCTGAATGAAGACAACCATGGAGATAATAGCAAAGCAAATCGTGAATATCGTCCAAAGCACGCCAACCGCTCGTGCGTTTCTCACGTAATTTGTGTGGTAAATTCTGGCGGCTTCTTGAGCCGGGATAAGTTTGGCCATTTCTGAAGGTGACGCGAGTGCCGAAACGCATGCAGTCCAATGAACAAAAAACAAAACAAAGATTAAAATTCGAGGCCTACGCGTATCCCTTACCGTCTCTTACACTGCGTCCACTCTTTACTTTCAGTGAAGCTTTTCTTTACTGCAAAAAAGCTCCCAACCTATCGATTCAAACTGTCAGAAGAGCTAAGGTTCATCTCCCGCGGCCCAGTCGCGCACGTGTTGGTGGACAGCTCCAGGTGCTGATAGCTTTTCGACAGTAACACCAGCCAATAGTTATTTCCCGGTTGTCTTAATTCTAAAAGACGTTCAGAAGTGGCGATGGGTAAACAGTGTCATAAGAGAAGCAACTGATTATAAGGTTGTGGAGGTTCGTTTATTATTCACATACAACTTTCACTTTGTTCCTGTGAAGTTGAGGAATGACTAATTCATGGTAAGCCTACCCGTAGAATCCACTTACGCCTCATTTTATCCAGTCAGTATTGTGCCAGATGGTGAATTTGCACTTCAGGAATGTTTTAATTACGGGTAAAAGGCTTCTGTAAAGGTAAGTGGCGGCTTGTTGTTAACCTCATACTTGTAATTATCAGTAAGCTATGACGACGGAAATGAATAGGATAAACTCGCAGATGATCTAAGTGTTTCATAACATAAAAGAAATATTGTAACCCAATTTCTGTACTCAATGACATTTTCTAACGGTAATACTATAAGAAATGTTTTTCTTACCCTTAAACGTTTAGGCCAAGTTGTAAAAAAGACCAAAATCATTATCCGTTTCCTTTGGACTATGATACTGCCCAGATACATTTCTGTGCAAAATGCTGATGATAATGTAGGCTAAATTAGACTGCTAAAAGACTTTATAACTGCAGAGTAACTGTAGTCTTGCAACATAGTACTAACCTATAGACTTATTTGCGGTACTTATCCAGTAGGAGTCGCTATAATATTGTAGAAAGTGCGATAGCAGAGCAGCAACGGAACGATTCGAATTTTGAAGTTCTCGTCATCATAAAGCCCAACATTAATACACAAAAAAACAATCCATCGCAAATCTGTTCACAGTAGACCTGTAGCGGGAGTCTGAACGCAAGTTGTCAACCAGTTTCAGTTTAGAATTTCATTTGTCTAGGCATAGGTTATTTGACTGTGTATTGTTTGACTTTTGTATGGTGTAATTACATTACATTAACTCATAATTCTTTGATTCCGCGCTGTGAGGAATCTCCTTGTCAATTTAAATAATTGTTGATGCTGGTACCATTATTATAAAAATAAAAGGACAAATAACACTGTCATTTAGGGGGACGTAATGCCACCAACTCTGTTGCCATCACCTGCCACTACGCATAATTTCTCAATAATTCCTTATTAAAATATATGAATCAACGGCAGTAAGACAACGGAACAATGCACTGGTCTCATGGGTTCGCCTAAAGAAATCAATGAAGCGCCCGTCAATTCAGCTGTCCCGTAGCCTTTGTTATGAATAGCTCCAAGCGACCCACGGAAACTGCCATCTGTTTCTGCTGATACCATGTTTTCTGTAAGCGACGCACAAAAATGTCACTTGCTGACTAATTAAAACTAAGTGGCTAGCCCACATATTATGGATGCATTAGGCCCAAATAACGTTAACATATTAGATTTTAGTAACCTGTTATTACCGCTAATGAGTTTACCACCTCAGCAGTATTTTAGAACTGCAAAGCAGTCCAAACAATGTCTTGTTCTAACTCACATTCGACACAACTGTACCACACTCGTTTTGTGGTTGCAATGGCTAGCAGTCATCTGAATTGAAACGACGTACTCATTACCACAGAACCTGACTTGTAGACCGAGTTCTGCTAAGCATCTAGCAGCCTGCTGTGTAACACCGAAGCATCCCCGCCCCCTACCCTGACTTCAAATGACCTCTTCATCTCTATTCATTAAGCTCCTCCCAAAGCGCGTGGCAAAGTGGCACGAAATTTTATCCTGCAATGACCCAGTATGGCGTACCCACAGTGGCGAGAGCCTCACGGGAAACTATAATAATTAAAACTGTTATGATTAACAGTTGGGATATGGAGTTTCTTAGAGCCACTTAGACTCATCAAAGGGTGACGAATTATACAAGCATTGCACATTTACAGCAGCAGTCAAAGACAGTATGTAATTGGGTACAGTTCGTATTGTAGTAATTATAGGTTAAATATTTGTTCACAAAATTGGTTGTTTGGCAGTGTTGGTCACAAGTGCCTCCATACACACACACACACACACACACACACACACACACACACACACACACACACACACACACACACACACACACACACACACACACACACACACACACACACACACACACCTAGAGCTTAAAGATCTAAGGCAAGAGAGAGACTATTAGTTCAATGTGTTGTGGTATCAGTTGGCCTAAAAACTCAAACCTTTCTGCATTGCTCCTGCCAGCTTCAAGACTTGATTGGCATCCCTTAGCACAGAAGAGTGCACTCACATTGTATGAGACATGAGTATTTATAGAGCTTTTCAATACTCAGAGTGCTGCTGAAAGTACTCACCAGGAAGCAGATGCTCATCCCTTGATCTGCTGCACCTCAGGTTGTGCAAAGGATCTTACGACCAGCACACATCCTCAGGAGTCCCTTAGTTTAAAAAGTTTCCACACAAACAAGCTATAGGATATGACAAAACAGACTGCATGATTCTAACCATACACTAATCCATAAGGGGTTTATTATTTATTGCCAACATAGCTGCCATAACCGTGACTTTGCCTTTCAAGGTCTTAACTGTGCATTATATGTTTAGTTAGTGTTTCACAGTGTAATGATACACGCTCTATATTTTACATGTATCCTTGGAATCATAGGTGGCTGTTCATAACTTGTGCTCTGGGGTCAGAGCAATAGTGTACAGCAGTTCCTAATTCTCCCATGGCCCATTGCTCATCAGTGCAGAGCTAATAGAACTCCCCAGCTGATCCTCTGTGACCTCACAATGCGTCTTCTTCCATATGGGGCCTCTTTGTCCAGCATGCTAGAGTAACCTAGTCAATTAGCTCCGCCCTCTGAAAGGCCACATGGAACGCCTCTCCCTCTCAGGCAGCAACACAAACAAGACAGATCTCCGTAAGCCTGACTAGGTGGAGGTGCATAAAGGCCCTCGACCACCAGGCACCTCAAACAACAACCAAGCATCTATTGTCTGTGTACTCGTGATGCGGGTCTCTTTTGCTGCAGGCTAAAGCAATGCCTTTTGCGCTGATGAAAAGTAAATAACATGTATCTAACAGAGACAGCCTCTCTATAAAAAGGATACTGATAAGAAGAACTTGACCTCAAGCGTGCCTCTTCTAACAACACTGACCTCATTTCACGACATTAAATAGAACGAACCATTTATCAACTGAAATAGCACCTATTTGAATGGCCTGAGGCAGAATGTATCATTGGTATATGTGTACTAATTTTAGAGACTAAATGGTACTATAATGCACACAGACGAATGCAAGGAAGCATTATCCAAATTATATGTACAAGAATACACTGAATGAAAACAGGGATGAGTGCTGGTTTCAAACCCGAACCTACTGGCAGGTTTGTCTTTCAGCACAGATGGTGGTATGGATGTGTGAGACAGGGTGTGTGGGAGTGTGTGTGCATGTGCACTCTGCAGTGGAGCTCAAGGGCATGCTCATCACACAGATGACCTAGATGTAGTCAGAAGCAGCTGACCGTGTGCCTGCTGGCTCCGTCTCTCTTGTCCAAATGTGTTTCTGAGCTCAGAGCAAAGGAGTGCGGACAAATTGTTGTAATAGTGGGTCTGAGGCTGGGTTGTGTATTCTGTCCCCCAAACACACTTACACACATACACACACACACATACACCCTCCCACACACTTTTTTAAGCTTTGAAGTCCTGGTTGTCAAATAGCCAACTTTATTTTATGATGCCGAGCACAGCAGGCCATATCCATTGCACAGAATGTGCTATTGTTGACCAGTGTTTTGTACACACACACACACACACACACACACACACTTATGCAATGAACCATACTGTTGATATAGTAAAAGGCTTTTGAGACATTCGGTATTTGACCTGTTCCCATGTTTTTTCTTGAACAGTGATTTGGCAAAAAGCAACTGCATAATCTAATTTAATTCCTTTTAATTTTGAACTGGGTTTATTAAAGAACATGAATCAGATTATATATCTAAAGACGAAATTAGAAACACTACACTGGGGGATTACAGGAACATCAAAGAAAGATTAAAGAAAAAAGGGTCACATGGTCTCTGCTCTGTCGCTCTCCCTCTTCTCTGTCGTCTTCTTCATCACACATCTGTAGACATAGGCACATCTTCCTCATCACACAGCTGTAGTAGACATCACCTCTGTATTTCCACCTTCCATCCAGGCAGCTAATGAATGGGTCCAGATGTGAATACAGACAGAAGACAGATACAATGAACTGAATGCACCTGGATACCAGCGAACACCTTCAACACACCGAAAAGCTGCAGTGGAGGCTCATGTGAATGTGGTCATACGCAGACACAAGATACACGAGGAGCAAAGCCGCAGATCTCTCCAGCATCTTTTCTAAGATCATGTGGTGTTCGAAATGTCCAAGCATATTGGTTTCAAAAAAAGCCCTCAAAAGCATGTTTGTGTGCACATGGCTGCACACGCATACACAAACACACATTAACACACAAACGTACTTTTCCTTCCATATGTTGTGTTAGAATAGAACATTAAGGTGAATGTCAATAACCAACTTTGAGCGCTGGTTAGTAAACCCTGCAAATCGTATGTCTCTGTCTACATCAGCACTTTTTTTTACACATTAGTCATTTAAAGAGGTCTGAGTGCAGAATGAAAATTTACCCTAGTGAAAGTACTCACCACGTGAACCGGGGCGGAATGTAGCTCTGGATCCTGCACTAGTCCGCTAAAGCCCTAAACCCCTGAGATGCTGCATACATTCACGCGTTAACCCAATTTTGGCTACAAAGCAGAGTCATAAAGCCTAATCTTTTATGGCATGTGCATTGGGACTATGCTTTTTTGTTCCAACAGGAGTGAGTTCCCGAGGGACAGGGCTGGCTGTGAGCTTGCTTAGAGGTCTTATGTCAAAATGCTGCAGTTTTTTCAGGAATTAATGTTTTTTTTACAGACTGTAACCTGTTTTAGTGTAATAGCAACAGACAGCTCATTCCTGTTGAGTATTTCTCTTTGCATCCAGCCTTGTGTCAGCCCTCAGACCCAGAAGGGTCCCCAGAAGGGTCCCCAGAAGGGTCTGAGGTTTTAAATTCTGGATTTCGAACTTTTCTCCTTCTCAGGGACATTCTCAATTTACAGCCGTTAAATGCGACTCAGATGCTGCCGCCACAGTTGCGCTGAATTCATGACTACTGTGTCTGGTTTCTGGTAAGCGGTTGCTGGCGTCTAATTGGCCAATTATTCCTTAGAGTGGGCGGGAATAGCGGCCGTGTGTGGTTGGATGACTGTCAATCGCAGTCGTAAGGACACGCCCACTCCGCTCTCTGCAAACAGAAGCGTTCGGCGTGAGAAAACGCTAGACAACGGTGCGTGGCTTCGGATGTGAGCCGGACACCGCGCACACATATATGACTGGACACAACGCAGGTGAAATTCAGAAGGATATAGCAGGACTGCGATGGTTCAGAAAGCGTAATTTATTTTCTGCAGGAGAGGTAGTACGGCGACAGACGATGCCAGGGTTTGTATTGTTGATTATTGTTCCAACGTGACCGACAAATGGTGTTGTGCGTTTGCGAGGCACAACTCTCTTACTGTTAACATAAATAGACGAACTTACAGCACTCCTCATCTGAAAGACGCCCCGTGAAAGCGGAAGATATGGCCACGCAAAACGACTGCTGTGTCAAGGTCTCTGTAAGGTAAGTCAAACACGTTTTCGGACGGTTGGAAATCGTTCCCACCAACGTCCTAGCTAGCTCGTGTTGTCTGTCAGCGTGCAGTAATCTCTTTAATAAGAGGTAAAGTATCACACACCTTATCTGCGTGTAGTCTTTGTGCGGTCGTGAAATTGCTCAATAAAGAGTTTCAGAGACAGACGTTGCTCTTGCAGTTTCTGGGTGGTGCTGTTCAAGGTAATCCGGGTGGGCGCGATGTAAAACTATGTATGGGCTTGAAGCTTCTGTGTGTAAAATTGCACACCATAGACTATTATGAAATATTTTACGTTGTCCCGTAATATTTTCTCACGCATAATTCCCGCATAGGTTATGCCTATTGGTATTTTTCCTTCGATACTTCTGTTGCCGTCGCTATATTGACCTCATGATTTTAGTAACGTATAACGAGTTTTTTTTTAACTAATAAAACATTTTTGACAGACAGTAATGATTTGTATTGTGAAATAATGGCATATGCACTCTCTGCGTCTCCATTTGTGAGACTGTGCAATGTCATATCCTTTGTTAATGGCCGGTAGCTCATCAGTACAAGGATCGATCCGTTATTGACCGGTGTTCAATGTAATTACCGCTCCCTGCTTTGGCCACGCGCGAACCTAGTCCGCCCGAATATTTGGATGTTAGCCGCATTTATTACTAATCAAGTTAGTAAACTGCGGTAGACTAGTTCATAAAAATGTGTCGCATGTCAGCAACCATGAACAGTTGAGTACAGTCTGAAGCTATAGGCGGTGGTCTGTCCATTGTCTACCCGCCACTCTTCTGAGATTTGACTGAGGGAAGAATTAGCGCAGTTTAGTCTGTGGTAAAAAGAGGTGTAATAGTCTTTTGAAGCCAACCGTGACAGACAGCCCCATTTCCCCAGGCTATAGCCCCGTCTGTATTTCCCTTTGTGCTCTGCTGCTGTACAAAGAGCAGCCACTATTTGCTAAATGCTGAAAAGGCTGATCCAAGTCTGTTGATGGCCTTCAAATTAGGAAGTAAAGCGGCAGGTGCTCGCATATGGACTAACTACATCGGCGTGATGCGCGCGCCCGTGGCCGGTGTGCGCGCGTCGTGGAGGTCACACCTGCAGATGGGAGTGTTTTGATGCGTCCATGAATGAAGTGCGGCTCACGTGCTCTTCTGGGTACGACAAAGGCGTGACCGGTGCTGCTCGGCTTCAAAGGTTTACGTCATCTGTTCGCACGTTCGCCATGGACACCACGTGGAACGATCGTGTCGTGAAGTCGTAACCCAAGAAATCATTTGTGAGGAGAAACTCGGGTGCTGCTTGTTCGCCTGTTCTGTTTTTTTTGTGATCTGCTATCGGAACCATGCGCTAATAGAACCAGACAGGAGTGCATGGGCTGGAGCCAAACGGTTCATGGCACCAGCCCAGTCAGAGTGATAAAAAAATAGAATTTCCTTTCCTTCCTGCCAACTACTTTAATATTCTTTCAATAAACACTGATTAACAGAGTTAAGTAAGGTGCGCAGACATGGTTCTTTCGTTTATGAAAGTCAGCGTTATGTGTGTAGGCTTATACATAGCAGTGTAATTGAGTTTACAGCTCTTGCAGACTTCTGCCAGAACTAGCCGGTCCAGGACCTTTCTCTAATCTTGTACCATACATACGACACTCTCCCCAAAGCCCCTCTCTCCAAAGACATTCGTGCTTATCGCGTGGCCCACCCTCCTGTGTGTAATTTATGCACTTCTAAGTGCAAGTCTCCTCCCATGTTTTGCCAAATTCAGCACTTTCTCAACCATCTGTACTTTTACTGTTAATGCCTGTCACAAAATAAACTGATTCCCCTCCCTGGGGTGGGCAGTATCGGAGTCTGTGTGTATGTCTGTGTGCCTGTGTGTGTATGTCTGTGTGCCTGTGTGTGTATGTCTGTGTGCCTGTGTGTGTACGTCTGTGTGTGTGTGTGTGCGCGTGTGTACGTCTGTGTGTGTGTGCGCATGTGTACGTCTGTGTGTGTGTGTGCGCATGTGTGTACGTCTGTGTGTACGTCTGTGTGCGTGCGCGTGTGTGTCTGTGTGTGTGCGTGTGTGTAGGTCTGTGTGTGTGCGCGTGTGTGTGCGCGTGTGTGCGTCCTACCTTCTTCACTCTGTACACAAGAGGTTCTCCAGAATGTGTTGACTTGACCAGACACAGTGCATCTATACCCAGACACAGTGCATCTATACCCAGACACAGTGCATCTATACCCAGACACCGGGAATAAATGTATTTGGAGGGAAGTGCTGATGATTTAAGAGTGATGGGGGATGGTTGTCTATAGTTTCAGACACTGTGTGTGCGTGAGACTCTTCTCTATCTTCACAAAATGTCTCTGGAGACCAGAGATAAAGTGTATCTCATGATTCTATTGGGAATTGCCTACAATGTATAATCATATGTTGCTAAAATAACCTCGTGCTATGACACAGAGCCTAATAGTTGCCAAATGGCCAAATTTGACTGATGCCGCATTTCAGTGGTAAGGGCAGGGGGCTGTCTGTTTGAAAAATGTATGTCCTGTTTATATGTCCGGTCTGTTTCCTTCTGACGCGGTATGAACTTCACTTGGGCCAGACGGAGAATTTGTGGGGTGACCTTGGGGGAGCTGGTTTTAAGAGGTGGATTTGTGTGGGAACCAGCCTCATAATGGCTGTAGTTATGGGAATGGCCCCCTTCCTCAAGGCCGCAGGGGCAAAGCGTGAAGGATTTGAGCTTGTTAAGATCTCCGCTTGATTAGGGGCTTCATGGTGGCTTTACTGACGTGCCCTTTATTTCCTCATTGAAGTCACATGTTGAGGCCCTTCGGTGCCCTGTGAGTTCTCGTTTTTTTAATGCTGACCTAGAACCAGGCTGAATGCAAGACTCCAGCCTTAACCGTTAGAGGGAAGAAATCGTGCGAATGTTTTCAGATCAGTGCTGAGGTGCACCAGACGTGTGCACTGCAGTATATAGTTGACTGTTTCGTAATCTTCATGCTACGCTCCGTGTATGGAGTGGTGCTGTAAGAAAAAAAGGGACAATAAAAGAATATGTAAATGTGTTTGTAGCCCTGACAAACCTCAAAGCTATATTTGAAACAGTGACCACTCTGGGCTATACCAAATCAAATGATAATGAAGTTGAAGAATAAACAAGCCATTCAGTGGTTCATTACTCTGTATATGGGACAAACCATTTTTGGTGGTCTACGGGGGGTGGTGACACTTCTTTTTTTTATGCTTTGTAATATGTCTTGTGGCACAGTGTGTTGTCTGTCGAAATCTATTTTGTAGATACGTAAGTGATTTTGGACTATGTGTGCAAGCAGCATGACTTCCCCTTGGCCACGCGCCCCGGAACCACTCCTCAGTGCTGCTTCCTGTTGCTGTAGCATTGTCATCTCGTCTGCTTTGGGGGCAGGATGGGCGGAGCTTGCCCCGAGTGTTCACAAAGCTCCGCCTACCAAAGCTTTCTCCAAAAGCAGGCACCAGAGGCGCCTCTGACATCCAGCCGTGCTCGTGTCAGGGCCGTTGGCCAACCGAGTCTAATACAAAAACACAAGTTTATGTGCAAGTATCTGCCAAGCATGGCATTTCGAGCTGGGGTTCTTTCTTTAAAACAGTGGAGGATTATTTCCTGAAGAAGCATCAGTAGTGCTCTGTAGAAACCCTGTGTCCTCTGGTGGTTCGGTACTGAAATACTGCCAGTGATCTGACAATGCTGCACATTCTGTGTCATTTCGGGGAGTGGAGTGCACTGTACAGGAAGTAAGGTTTAGAGGGCTCAAGGTTATGTTTTTGTGACCCATTAGTGTCACTAATCTTTCCTGTAGAGTACATCTACAGTAGGCTGTAGCCTTCAGTAGCCTAATGGAGGATGCTCAGTGACCAGCTCTGCCCACACCAACAGCAGCCACCACGACTGGCTCCAGGACCCCGGCTGCACTCGTTTTGAACGCTGGTGTTAAGTCACCTCTCCTGTCTTTAACTCGGTGAGGTAGGGGAACGAGATATGGGGAGAGAGGGAGAGGGAGAGAGAGAGAGAGAGAGAGAGAGAGAGAGAGAGAGAGGGAGAGAGAGAGAGCGAGAGTCAATCCATGATGTCCTGGTTGATTAGATGCTATTCTTTTAGACTCCACTGCCGAGTGAGGATGAAAAGAGCAGTTGTTAGAAAAGGGGAAGGGAGGGACGGAGAGAGAAAGAGGGAGACAAAGAGAGAGTGAGTGAGTGAGTGAGCAGGAAGTGTCTCTCTCTCAGTGTCAAAAGGGCAACAGAATAAAAATAAACATTTAGCTCTGACTGCAAGTAGACAAAGAAGAAGGTTTTGTTAATTGTCAGTGTGCCGTAGCGTAGAGGACACACAGATGTGTGTGTGTATGTGTGTGTGTGTGTGTGTGTGTGAACATTTTATTAGGGATACACACATACAGTCATGTCTGAGTGAATAAACAGATGACAGAGATGCACAGCTGTGATACGTTTACAGCCTCCCACAGACAGTGTGGCACAGGGGGGCAGTGAGACAGGGGGGCAGTGAGACAGGGGGCAGAAGGGCAGAACAGTCAGGGAATCATTGCTACAGTCTGGAACCAGGTGGCAACCCCTCAGGAGACTGAACAGCTACTGTCTCACACACTCAAAGATGGATGCTTTTAGATGAGGCTAGGAAGCACACATTAAAACAGCGATGTAACAACTGTATATTAATGGAAGCGTGTGTTCATGTGCTTTTTGGCCTGGGTCTACACAGACAGATGTATTCTTGCGCTGATGTTGTAATGTGTTAAAACATTTTGATAGCTAGCCGTAATTCCAAGCTTATCCTTCTGAAACACGTGTCTTTCTCACAGAGGGACTGCTCTGCAGACGCAGGGCCGCATCCCCCGCTGTCTTTTAATTGATCTGAAGCGTCCCTGGTGCTGCGCTCTCCTCCTCTCTCAACTGTTTTGCTGACAGTGGCCCGTTTTTGCAGCTTTTGAAGGTTCGGTGCGTTTCAATGAGGCCCTTCTTATTGGAAATTCAGATCTGTGCCATCGGGGGGCTTTCTCCCGCCGTCACGCTCGGCTGCTGGGGTCCAGAGGCCTGCGGACGTGGCCACGTGCTGTGATCCTGTGATTCTTCAGCGAGGCGCCTCTACTCTGGCCTCTTGAACCCCCCCGTCTGTCAAAATCTCTTTTGTAGATACATAAGTGATTTTGGACTATGTGCGCAATCTGGCTGGACTATGTCTGCTGCTGGCCACTGCTATTCCCCACTGGTCCTGACCCTTCCCCCCAGACACCCACTTTTCCCAGCCAGGTTTTGAACGGGGGTAGAAGGCAGGATGAGGCAAAGGGTGTGGCTTCTGGCCATGGGCGTGGCTCTCTGTGGAAGCTCATTATTGGCTCTTCACAATGCATGACTGGCATGACTGGTACGACTGGCATGACTGGTGCGGTGCAGGGCTGCCCAGAGCTCACCTTCGTGGGCCCTCGTGTTGCCCTGCAGGTAGAGGACAATTAGGGCAGGTCTTTAGAAGCTGGGCGAGCAGACGCTAATTAAACCCTTTCTTGTACTAAGAAGCTTACGTGCTTACAGAGCCGCATCTTGGAGCCGTGCGATGTGCCGGGGAGGGAGAGGAGGTGTAAGTGTGGGTGGAGATGCTGATGGAGTCACCGGTAGTAGTCTGGGAGGCGGGAGACGGCCATTCACACTGAAGGTAGCGGTTCACCTTCTCACCTTGAACCAATGTAACAAACATTACATTTAGAGAGAGAGAAGTGTGTGTGTGTTCGTACTTTTGTGTGCATGCGTCTGACGGACTATTTAGCTGGCACTTAAACCAGCACAGTAGACTCCCCACAGTAGACAGACACACACACACACACACGCACACACCTCAAACCTCCACTGCATATGCAGAGTTGGCATTTAGCTAATCTGGTAGGTTGTCCCCCAGGGAGGAGCTGCGGATAACCTAACTGAGGAGAAGGTCTCCTTTGTCCCCCCTGGCTCCGAGGACGTCGTCCTGGGCTACGGAGCCAAGTTAGCCAGCCTGAGCAGGGCTAGGGAGTCGAGAGTATAGTGTGTGTGTGTGTGTGTGTGTGTGTGTGTGTGTGTGTGTGTGTGTGCGCTAGCGGTGTGTTTTGCGTAGAGCTTAATTACTGTCTGCCTGTGGCGTGCTTCTTAATGTTTGATGGTTTGGGGCTAATGCGTAGCTTAAAGCTGACTAACCCTGGTATCCGCTTACATAAGCCAAACATCTTCAGACAAAATGGCAGATTTTTGGGTTTAGGGGTTTGGCTTTAGGTGTTGGGTTCAGGCATATTTATAGAAAGAGATCCAGTAGAATAATTGTGTGTTCTTTTTAAACACTCAATCACTCACATATACTGCTTGAATGCTTTATTTGTTTTATTTCTCCTATTCTCTCTCTCTGCACACACACACACACGCACACACATGTGCGCACACACACACACACACACACACACACACACACACACACACACACACACACACACACACACACACACACACACAGTGCTATGCTTTACATTAACTCAATGGCAGTCTGACTTTGACACAGGCAGTGAGAGGAGCTATTGAACCTGCCCACTGGGACTTTCCTGAGACTCCTTCCATGGAGTTGTGTGTGCGCGTGCGTGTGTGTGCGCATGTCATGCGTGTGTGTGCGTGTATGGGGGGGGGGGGGGGGGGGGGGGGTTGTTTCCTCTAAATGTCTGCACTTGGTTCTTTTTCTGTATTGTGCATTTCCTTAAATTGTTGTCCTGGTCCTTCACCTCGCTGTCTCGTGGTCTGTTTACGCGTTGGCTCCGTGTGTTTATGTTTTGAGTCCGTGCATGTCGTGCTTTGTCAGCACCTCACAGCAAGACTGCTGAAAGGATCCTCTGTTTTCTGTGAAGGACTCCGTTTGATGCAGTCATGTCCTTCCTGTGATGTGGAATAGGGGTGTGTTGTTGTTGTTGTTGTTGTGTGTGGGTGTGTGCATGTGTGGGTCTGCATAAACCCAGTGCTTGCTCTGTGCCTTTATCATTAACGAGACGAGATCTTTTAACTGGTTGAAGCTGGTGGAGGAGACAGTTGGTATATCTTGTGTGTGCTATTATGCTTCCACAATGCAGGGAAATTCTTCTCTTACACACACATGCTCATATACAGTGAGAAAAATCACCCTGTGACTTTACAAGTTCTCCCACTTAGAAATCATGGAAGGGTCCAAATAAGTATTTGAACACCTGTGAAAATCAAAGCCTGATGCTTCCACCCCATGCTTCACAGTAGGGACGGTGTTTTTGGGATGGTACTCATCATTCTTTGTCCTCCAAACACGGCAAGTGGAATTAAGACCAAAAAATTCTATTTTGGTCTCATCTGACCACAGAACTTTCTCCCATGACTCCTCTGGATCATCCAAATGGTCATGGTCAAACTTAAGACGGGCCTGGACATGTGCTGATTTAAGCAGGGGAACCTTCCGTGCCATACATGACTTTAAACTATGACGTCTTAGTGTGTTACCCACAGTAACCTTGGAAACAGTGGTGCCAGCTCTCAGCTCTCAGGTCATTGAGCAGCTCCTCCAATGTATTTCTGGGCTGATTCCTCACCTTTCTTAGGATCACTGCTACGCCACGAGGTGAGATCTTGCATGGGGCCCCAGTCAGAGGGAGAGTGACGGTGGCAGTCATGTTTAGCTTCTTCCATTTTCTAATAATTGCTCCAAGTTGATCTTTTTCCATCTTTTTTATGTCCCTCACAGTGGACATTCACCTAAGATGAAAATCTCAGACCCCTCCACGATTTCTAAGTGAGAGAACTTGCAAAGTCACAGGGCGTTCAAATAATTATCCTCACTGTAGATGTATGCATACATGGATACACACACACACACACACACACACATCCATAAACTCATCCAAGCACAATTTGCACCCATCTCTCTGTGTGTCTCTTTGTCTAGCACATCCTCACTTCTGTTCCATTTCGACAGCCACCACCCCTCTGACACAGTGTCACGGTTACCCCGCCCCTCTCACCCCCGCCCCTCTCACCCCCGCCCCTCTCACCCCCGCCCCCTGGGGTTAACCCGTGGTTTATCTAGCAGGCTGTTATCCCTCTCGTTTAAAGTTGCACGCTAGGCACTCTCGCTCCCCCAGCCTGCCAGTGCATGACTACACCGTGTACAGAACACTCTTTAGGTCTTTGTAATCCCATCTTGCAGGGCCTTCTCAGCCATCGGCCACAGAACGGCCTTCTGGGAGCTGTAGTCTACCTCAGTCTGGGCTCGTGGACCAGGAACTCGATCCTCTTGGCTTTCGGTTAAGTGATTGTGTTGGAGAGCAGAAGGTGAGGTGAGGTGAGCAGGGTGTGTGTTAAAGTAACGATTTCACAGCAGGAGGAACTGCTAAGATAAACAAGTTAAAGGATGTCTTTCAGCATTAATGGAGATGGGCAAACATAAAGGCCTCATAGGTGTTATTCAGGGAAGCAATCCTTTTAGTGTGTGTGTGTGTGTGTGTGTGTGTGTGTGTGTGTGTGTGCGCGCGCGCGCGTGTCTGTGCACACATGTGCCAGTTTGTTGTCTGTGCAGGATTCGTGTGCACATGCACTAGACAGCCAGTGACTTATGGACACATGGCAGTGCAATCTAACAGAGTAGCTTGTGTGGTGGAGAGGGCCTGACCGTGTACTGCATGCTTTTCCATTACAGCCCAGTGCAGGGAGACTTATGACCAGAACCTATAGGCTGTAGTGCTTCATGTGCGGTAACGGGAAACTTGAGGTTTTTCTTCATCTGTGATGTCTGCCAGCCTGGGCTGGTGTCAGTCATACCAGACTGGCAGTGGTACAGACCTCAGGGGTCCGTGCCCACTGTCTGTGCCATACAACCGTCTTCCAGTTAGCGAGTCTCTCAACTCTCTACCTGCTGCAGCCCCGCCCACCAATGCCATCTCCACCCACCTTGTGGTTGGCAGAAACGTGGATAGCCAGAACCCCTCAGAGGGGGCGGGGCTTGGAGCAGCTGCCCAGCGAGGGCCCTGCTGTCTGAGTCCGGTCACCCTGGCGCCGGTCACCTTGGAGATGGTTGTGGAGTGAGCAGGTCATATGGCGTCTCTGGCCGCAGATGTTGGCACGTCCCGTCAGCCAACGCAGGGGGCGCTGGCAGCAGTGCCCCCGGTGGTCGGGGACGTTTGCGCGGGCTCTGTAACAATACATGGGCTTCCGAATGCCCTCCTTCTGTTTACGTGTGTGTGAATGGAGCATCTCGTGTTTCTCTAAGAAATCAATGTGATCAATACTGTGGCACGGAGAGAGGGGACGGACACGGAGAGAGGGGACGGATCACTGGACGAGGGGACGGATCACTGGACGAGGGGACGGATCACTGGACGAGGGGACGGATCACGGGGAGAGGGGACGGATCACTGGACGAGTGTTCAGGGAACCGTTCCTCCACGCTGGTGCAGAATGGTGACTTCTGTAATGGTCCTCCACCATTTGTAATCTGACGTGAGTGGATCAGCTGTTGGTTGCCAGCAAATTAAAATGGGAGAAATCACTTTTCTTGTAGGATCATTCTGCTTTGCACTATTATTTCAAATTTATTTCACTTTTCTATCACAAGCATAACTGACATTTTACAATAGGAAGAGTGTATCTGTAGGGTTACAAGTCTGTTTCTGTCTTCACTTCTAACTGCATCACAACACACTAACACTGACTTTCTTTGGTTGGTGTGTTGCATTGCCATCGATTCATTTTATTCCACTTGTTCTCTGTTGCCATGGTAAATAACAACATGATCGTAATGACTTGCCTGGATAAATTAAAGGCTCAATAAAAATAAATAATTAATTAAATGAATTGAGCGAATGAAATTCAGTCTTGTGACTTCAAAGTAATGCAGTCAGTGCATTCTCACACACGCACACACACACACGCACACACACACATGCACGCACGCACACACACACACGCACACGCACACACACACACATGCACACACACACACAGAGCAGTAGCATAGGGTGGTCTGATCTCTGAGCCAGATCTGCGGGCCGACGTCTCTCGCTCAGGTGGGCGTCCTGCTGCCGTGCGATTGTTTGCGGTTTGGGGCTTGGTGGTGGCAGTCAAAACACAGCCTGCTGCAGCATGCACAGATGTCCCGCTCGGGAAGAGCAGCGGCGGGTCGGGCCTGCCTACCTGCCGCCGGCGGGATCTACCGCCGAGATGAACAGAAGGAGAGAAGATGGTTCAGACGCCCTCCTGGGTAGCGGATGAAGCTTCACACCAATCAGCGCTGTGGTGACGGAGCCCAAGGACATGTGCGGTGATCGCAGCAGGCAGAAGACGCCCAGAGACCTTCTCAACCTGTTCTCCATTCATCAGAGAAATGACCTCTGTGGGTTTTATAACCCCCCCCCCCCCCCCCCCCCCCCACATCTTTTTCAGTACCTGAAAACTGCCTTTGCTACTGTACGTGTGTGTGTGTGTGTGTGTGTGTGTGTGTGTGTGTGTGTGTGTTCCTGTCTCGTTGCGTCGAGACCCTGGAGGCAGTGCTAAGACTGTGGTTATGTAAGCGTAATGGAGGGTAGTGGTGACAGTTTGCCATGCAGGAGTATTGGCGCTCACTTACACTGCTTCTAGGAGACACTTTGGAGTTGGAGCCATGGAGGTGTGTGGAGAAATGCTCCCTCTGACTGACCTCAGAACAGCCCTAAATACACCAGCTCTGGAAGGAAGTGGACTCGGCCGAGTTTACACATTAGACACGCTGCTGTCTCCCAAAACATACTGCAGAGTTAAAGCCGTGAGACATATACATACACACACACACACACACACGCATACACACACACGCATACACACACACGCATACACACACACGCATACACACACACACACACACACACACACACACACACACACACACACACACACACACACACACACACACACACATCATGTATGATCTCATGCATGTTTGTATTGTGAGACACATTACTGTTTTACTCAGAACCAAAGCAAGCTTAAAGGGTAATATGTGCACACACACACATACACACATACACACAAACATACACACACTGAAAAATAGCATAGGGTGGTGGAAAATTGTCTCTTCAGTCCCCTGGGTCTTAACAAACACTTCCTCAAATGAGATGGATTTTGGTGTATGCATGAGAGTGTGTGTTTGGTTGTGTATGTGTGTGAGAGTGTGTTGGCACATGAGTTTGTTAATCTGTGTTATTCATGTGCGCATGTGTATAATGGAATAGACTAATCCTAATCTCTCAGATACATTTGCATCATTCGACAGGATCGGTTTCTTGTTTCATTAAGAGAGTGTGAAAGTGTTTGTGTGTGGGTGTGTGTTAAGAGAAAGAGATTGAAATACGAACACTTTAGGTGCGGAGAGTGAATTCCTCATTGATCATGTCCCATGTTCCCTCTGACTGTGAGTCTCCTCTGTAGCTCTGAGCTGTGTGGCTGCGTTTGGAGGTTGTAGATTTCACTCCTACTTTCAGAAACTCGATACATCTGAGCTAGCACACTGAGAAATGCAATAAGTGTCACTGCTTTGCAAGCTGAACTTATTTATATACTTTATTAATATCATATCAGCAGAATAATAAAGCTGTACGGCTGTTGTCTTTGCTGATATTTGGCCTTTTGCGTACGTGTAAGCTAATTGCTCTGGCGTGGCTGGTGTGTCCTGCTGTCCCGCAGTAGTATAGCGTAGGTAATGTTGTGCGGCTGGTGCGCAGGTAACACCGGCTGAGTGCAGGACGCCCTGATTGGACTGGACATTGGAGACGGAGCCAAGAGTGAAAACCTGGCCACATTGTTCTGCACGGGCATCACGCCCAAAAAGCACCAGGGTCGGTCGGACACTTGGTTTCGGAGAGGTGCTTATGTGTTAAAGAGTCATGAGGTGTGTGTGTGTGTGTGTGTGTGTGTGTGTGTATGAGAGAGAGAGTGAGAGTGAGAGAAATAGCTTTACTATGGTCTGTACAAAATGTCACTCCTTTGAGCTGTTACGGTCACACACACTGAAGTCACACACTGACACCCACATTCTGTTGTGCCAGGCCGTAAGTTCATTTTAATGATTATGATCTGAGCAGCAGCCAAGTGTGTGGGATAAGTGCGTGCGTGTGTAAGCGTGTGTGTGTGTGTGTGTGTGTGTGTGTAAGCATGTCTCTGCATGCTCTTTGATAATTTCACATGGAGTGCAGTTGCTAACGTCCAGCACAGTTCTCTGCATGAGCAAAGCAGGCTGGTTTCTGTTTGAAAAGAAACCTCTTTGCGTCGGACGGATTTATAAAAAGAAAACAACAACAGTGTTGCGTGTGGAACTTCATGTGAACGGTGTGAACCGGCTGCCTGTGCCTGGACACTGAGGCGTGGAGCTGCTCACTGTAACCATACGTCACATGCACCTGCTTCCTCATGCAAATCACCTGCTTCTTCATGCAAATCGGTGGACGGTGAAGCGCCGATAATGAATCGAGAGCAAACAGCGAGGAGCGATCCTGCACTCCATCTTCACGCCTCTCCCTCCATGTTCTCACCACGGTGAACGTGAATGCCGTGGGAAGCAGGTAGATGTTGTGGTGGAGAAATGCTTTATTTATTCCAAATGCTTTCCTGGTGGGCCACCCTCTATGGGCTGCTGCCGTGTGTGTGTGTGTGTGTGTGTGTGTGTGTGTGTGTGTGTGTGTGTGTGTGTGTGTGTGTGTGTGTGTGTGTGTGTGTGTAGTCTCTGACATCTGTAGTCTGTCGGCCCGTCAGCACCTCCTCATCACCCAGCAGCATGACCCTGGGGATGGAGGTGTGGTCCTGCCCCCCCGGATGCAGACGCCGCCCTCTCTAGGCGTGACTGAGGCGGTGTCATCGCCCTTTGTGTGGTGGCTGGGTGTGGTCAGGTGTGTGTGCTTGGGTATGCTGAGGTCCCACTGTGTGTGTGGCTGGGTGTGGTCAGGTGTGTGTGGTTGGGTATGCTGAGGTCCCACTGTGTGGTGGCTGGGTGTGGTCAGGTGTGTGTGGTTGGGTATGCTGAGGTCCCACTGTGTGGTGGCTGGGTGTGGTCAGGTGTGTGTGGTTGGGTATGCTGAGGTCCCACTGTGTGGTGGCTGGGTGTGGTCAGGTGTGTGTGGTTGGGTATGCTGAGGTCCCACTGTGTGTGTGGCTGGGTGTGGTCAGGTGTGTGTGGTTGGGTATGCTGAGGTCCCACTGTGTGTGTGGCTGGGTGTGGTCAGGTGTGTGTGGTTGGGTATGCTGAGGTCCCACTGTGTGGTGGCTGGGTGTGGTCAGGTGTGTGTGGTTGGGTATGCTGAGGTCCCACTGTGTGTGTGGCTGGGTGTGGTCAGGTGTGTGTGGTTGGGTATGCTGAGGTCCCACTCTGTGTGTGTGGCTGGGTGTGGTCAGGTGTGTGTGGTTGGGTATGCTGAGGTCCCACTGTGTGGTGGCTGGTAGTGCAAGGTTCTCTCTTTCTGGAGACCAAATGGCTCTAGTAAAACAAAACAAACAAAAACAAAACACAAAAGGTCACGCAGGCCAATTTCAGTATTAGGTTCAGCATTGTTTAGTGACAATAATACAAACGTCAATGGCACTACACCATAAAAATAGCAACAGAAGTCTGCATGGGGTGGAGGGTGGAGAGGTGGAGAGGTGGGGTTTCCAGAGACTCGCAGAACACGAGGTGTCTGGCCTGTATGGAGTCTGGAGGTGTTTGGCCTGTATGGAGTCTGGAGGTGTTTGGCCTGTATGGAGTCTGGAGGTGTTTGGCCTGTATGGAGTCTGGAGGTGTTTGGCCTGTATGGAGTCTGGAGGTGTCTGGCCTGTATGGAGTCTGGAGGTGTCTGGCCTGTATGGAGTCTGGGGGTGTTTGGCCTGTATGGAGTCTGGAGGTGTTTGGCCTGTATGGAGTCTGGGGGTGTTTGGCCTGTATGGAGTCTGGGGGTGTTTGGCCTGTATGGAGTCTGGGGGTGTCTGGCCTGTATGGAGTCTGGGGGTGTCTGGCCTGTATGGAGTCTGGGGGTGTCTGGCCTGTATGGAGTCTGGGGGTGTCTGGCCTGTATGGAGTCTGGAGGTGTTTGGCCTGTATGGAGTCTGGAGGTGTCTGGCCTGTATGGAGTCTGGGGGTGTCTGGCCTGTATGGAGTCTGGGGGTGTCTGGCCTGTATGGAGTCTGGAGGTGTTTGGCCTGTATGGAGTCTGGAGGTGTTTGGCCTGTATGGAGTCTGGGGGTGTTTGGCCTGTATGGAGTCTGGGGGTGTTTGGCCTGTATGGAGTCTGGGGGTGTTTGGCCTGTATGGAGTCTGGGGGTGTTTGGCCTGTATGGAGTCTGGGGGTGTTTGGCCTGTATGGAGTCTGGGGGTGTTTGGCCTGTATGGAGTCTGGGGGTGTTTGGCCTGTATGGAGTCTGGGGGTGTTTGGCCTGTATGGATTGTGGGGACTCAGGTTCTGAGCCTGTGGCTTGGCAGACATACATGCACTAACACACCCCTGATCCCTGGTCTTTTGTCCCCTCCAGAGTGCTTTTAAAGAAGTGGTCTAGTGTGTGATCAGCCAGAGCACTGAGATGAATATAAAAGAGAGAGAGGGAGAGAGAGAGAAGGATTGAGACAGAATAAGAACAAAAGAGATGGAAGGAAAGGCGGTAAAAGGTCAAATGAGTGTGAAAAGTATTAAAAAAAGAACAAAAAAGTAACTTAATTAGAATGTATGTGTTAAATTCCCAATTGTGATTTACACCCCAATCGGAGTTGTGTGTGTGTGTGTGTGTGTGTGTGTACAAATGTATATATGTATGTGCGAGGTAGAGAGACTGCCTTACTCTAACTGTCTGAGTGAGAGGAAGCAAATGAGGTCCATTTCCTGTGCTGCAGCCCCGCCCTCCTGACCTATTGACCTGTTTTCCTCGGTTGGGGGTGGGGTGCCAAAGTAGTGATGATAAACATAATGTTTGATGTCCCGGGAGGAGGAGCCTCCCTCAGAGCTCCTTCCACACTAGGCACCTTTTATGTCAGGCAGTATAAGGCAAACCAGCAAGTTGTCAGAGACCGTTTGTGTACGTCACACCAGTGTCTCTCATTTTGATCCGCGATGCTTGCTGTGAGAAAATTAGGGTGTGAGCGTTCTCTGTCTGAACTCGTCCACGGAGGAGGAGACTCTTTCTGGGCGACGGTGTGGGGCAGAACCCTGGTGGTGTTTAACACGTGCACTTTCTCTCTTATCCTCTGTCATTTGAATACACCAGATATTCACTGTACCCAAGCAGGTGGCCAGGCATTATATAACACGCTTGTGTTCTCCCATTTTAATAATTTAAATCCTTCAATTATATGCAGTACACTAGACAGTTGCTTCTCCTGGATTTTATGACCATGCTATTGTGGTTCGATTGGCAGTGTGCTGAATGGCTTGACTGATCCCGTGCCAGGATTATTGCCTCTCCTCTGGATTTTGGCTTAGTTTGAGTAGGTGGAGCCCATTAGAGCCCCTCCCCCCAGCAGTGCATTTGGTGGTGATCCCAGGACATCCCAGTTCAGCCATCACACTTAAATCAAGCCTTTTAATAGTTCTGTGTGTGCGTGTGCGTGGGCATCTTTGTATGCCTGTATGAGCTTTTAGTTTCCTTTGTACTAACTGGTTTGCTCTGGGTTTTGTAGTCTGATCATACCTGCTCTATCCCTCATAGCATTCTGACAGGACGTAACCTAAGCTCTTTGTTTTAAGCTGGGGACACACGGACCCGGCTGTCGAGCAGCGTCAGGTTGTTGGAGGACGCTGGTGTCCGTCTTCTGTCCTCAGTGCAGTATGTCCCGCCCTGTTGGCTCTAGCTGGTCCCCGTCAGTGATGTTTTGTGCATGTTGTATCAGTGCCAGCTGTGGGCCATGAGGGAGGGTTTTCTGAACGGTTCAGTCTAGATGTGACGTGAGCGAATATAGACATAAACTGCGTGTCTCTCTTGTTGCACTGTGGCTTGCTGTAACGAGGTGCCATGTGGCTTGGTGTAACATTTTACCAAGCAGAAAGTAGCTGTCTTGTTGCTAACTGTGTAGACAACCAGTATTCTTGCACCATTTTGGCAAGCAGGGTTAGTCACCTTTTGAGGTTACTGAATGGATTTTGAGGTTACTGAACAGAAATGTATTTTTTATAAGTGCGTGATGTCCGCCAGCTGTAGACGCTTTGGTGTGTCAAGTGTGAATACACACAGGCACTGAGGGGCACCTGAACTGACTGAAGGTGATGATGTCATCAGTTCTGTAGTGCCTGGCCTCTTCCTGCCCTTATAGACTGCAGTGAAACACATCAGTACGACGTTCTCACGACGTTCTCCAACAACAGTGTTGATCTCACTGTGTGCGGACCGTGCAAAATATGAAGCGCATAATTTTTCGTAAAACCGTTTTCAATAGTGCACATGGTGGTGAAAAGTTATTGGTCTTTTCCCCCCCTTTTTTCTCATTTTTTTCTCCCATTTGAGCAGGAAGCTGTGCTGTCATTGGTGACTCGTTGTGGTTTCCATAGCAGCATCGCACCGTTAGTCAGCTCACAGCGAGGAAGTGGTGAAAATGGCAGCCTGCAGGCCGGAAAAGGAGTGAACTGATCACACACACACACACACACACACACACACACACACACACATGAAACCTTGGCTCATTTGAAGATGCTGATTATGTTTGGAACTTAATCCTCATGAATAATTGTAGTTTGATAGTGGGACAGATAGCACCGTCTGTCTTTACTTTAATTACCATCTTTTGTTGTGCTTTACCCCTGGGGAGTTTTCTGCAAGCAGCAAATAATAAGATACGCTGTCAGGAAAACTTTTAATAAAGTTTTGAAGATCTATTGTATCACATTTCCAGCCAATTACCAGCTTCACTAGATTAATAGATTAGAACAGGAAGACGTGGGAAGAAGTTAACATTCCCTTCTGTTCTGAGATCAGTTTGGTGCATAATGTCATGCAGATTAAAACTATAGAGTCTGTGTAAAAGGAACTTTTCTGGAATAAGATACCAGAACACTCTGGATTAGAGAGAATCTAAAGGAAGAATCACATTCATTCCAATTGATTTAGGTTGTCTGAGGCAGGCAGTTTGGGTGTCTGAGCTGCCAGAGTTCTGGGTTATTTTTAGCGGCCATAGTAGCAGGCGGAGTGAGTGATGCGTGGGATGTTTGTGGTCCAGATCAATGCGCTTTAGATTTCAGCCATTCGGGGTGGGGGTGGGGGGGGGGGGGTGGCGACGACCTGATGGACGGCCAAGGGGGGCCAGCTAGGTCTGAGCAGAGGGGAGGGAGTGGGTGGGGGTTGGGTGGGGTGATCCCAGGCCAGTGAGGGTGTGGACGTTTGTGGTATGGCGTGTGTGAAGCAGAGGGGGGTCTGGGCTGCTCTCTAGGGACTCTGAGTGTGGGCATATGGGTGCCAGTGTGCATGTGCAAATTGATTATTCATGGATGCTTTGTTTCCTGTCACATTAGGTCAGTTTGACAATCTCTTAAGATCCTGTAACTGTCTCCTTCAGTTTTCCTGGTGTGATTGTGTATTGTAGGGTTTTTTCAGTGAAACATATACATTGATGCAACAACATTGACTGCACTGATGCGTTTACAATGGGTTTGTTTTGTATGTGTGTGTGTGTGTGTGTGTGTGTGTGTGTGTGTGTGTGTGTGTCCTTGTATTCATTTACAGCCTTATAACTCACAGCTGCAACATCCAAACATAACTGATTCCACTTATCCAAAGATATCACTCTAATAGCAAGTTATTATTTAATATCACATAATGTAGAATGACTTTAATAACCTCCATCTTGGCCAGTTTGTCATGAAGTGTCTTTATAAGGTTCTTTAAAGATCTAATAAAAAAATATATTTTTGATAATACTGTTATTCCTTTACTGGCTGAAACCAGTACTCCCAACAGCTAGTAGCTTTTTACATGCTGGAGGACCTGAACAACTCCTTAAGTTATGAGTGCGGGGGAGGGCTGGATATGTACATGTGTGTGTGGGGGGGGTGTGTGAGCAGAAGTTTTATTGTGAGGATACTTTTAACGTGGGCTTTATGACTGCTTGTTCATGGTGTCATTGTAAGGTCAATGTGCGTGTGCTATGTCATGCTTTTATCGATTACTGATCGTGTCACTTTGTCATTGCAACACTTCTATGGCAGGTTTGAGGTTATAAACCATGCCTGCATGCAGCTCTGATCCTCAGCGTGCAGTGTTCATAGATTTATGTGTGCACACATGCTTGTGCGGGCATACGTGCATTCGTGTGTGTGTGAGTGTGCATGCATACGTGTGGGGCTCGTGTTCAGTCTGCAGACCCCTGTGGTGACACAGGCAGGAACACCCAGCAGGCTGCGGATGGGGTCTGGAACACCACAGCTGGCCCTGCCCCATCACAAGCTCCCCCCCCCCCCCCCCCCCCCCCAAAATAACTCCAGCTAATGAAACACATTCATTTGTGTTGTAGACATTATTCTGAGCTTGTTCTGAAGCGTGTCTGTGTGAAAACTACGGCCGTACTCTGTTCGCACTAGCAGTCATGAGTGTGTTTGCTTCTGTGGTAGGATACGGCCGCAGATGGCCAAGGAGAAGATCGAGGGCTGCCACATCTGCACCTCGGTGACCCCCGGGGAACCCCAGGTGCTTCTGGGAAAGGACAAGGCCTTCACATACGACTTTGTGTTTGACATAGACACGGAGCAGCAGCAGATCTATAATGCCTGTGTCCACAAGCTCATCGAAGGCTGCTTTGAGGGTTACAATGCTACAGTCTTTGCTTATGGGCAGGTGAGATACACACGCACACACACACATGCACACTTGTATTGCTCTGGGAAAATAGACACCACTGCAAACTTATCAGGTTTTATTTAGTTTTTTGTTTGTTTTATTTTGTTTGCTGCTCCCAAATTCAAAACAAAAATATTTTCATTTAGAGTATTTATTTGCAGAGAATGACAAAATAACAAAAAAGATGAACAAATTCATACCAATTTTATAAACAACGCAATATTAATGTTTTATGTTTCTTTGACATTGACCTAAACCTTGTGGGGGAAGAGCCCAGATTTTCAGTCTTGGCTTTGCTGTGTCTTTGCCGTCTCTTTCCCACAGCTGACAGGTGAGGTTCAGGTGATCATCTCATCAGTACCTCGTTAAGTAATGTGCCTAGTCCCCATGTGGCCCCACACTTCTCCAGAACTGGGCCAGAGGTGATTACAGCCCCTGTGTGGTGCTCCTGCTGGCCTGTGTGAGCATCATGGAGTCAATATCTATTGGGCTTTCCCGTGGAGTCTATACCTATTGGGCTTTCCCATAGAGTGTTTATGAAGGACTATAATGAGAACAAGGCCCAGAAGCCAGAAAGCCCAATATGTATTGACTCCATGGCAAAGCCCATCAGGTATAGGGTCCACGAGAAAGGCCTAAAGGTATAGTCTCCATAGAAACCCTCAAAAGGTTAACCAGCTAGCCTGATTTCTTGCCCCCTTCACAGTTAGCCACATGGGGTTTAGATGTTGATTGAATTAGAGATATCAGGGAAGGTTTATCTTTTAATCTTAAAAACTGAGTTTTATGGGCTGGGTTATTTGCTTTAACGTGCTTATTATAAGGCCTGGTTTTTGTTTTTGCATGTAATCAGTCTGAAAATGCTTGGAGAAACAGCCTGTGTCCTTGAGTAGCTGTGGCTTTTATTTTGACATCCCTGTGTGCTTTTAAGCATGTATGTATGTATGCATGTATTTAAGTATGTTTCTGTGCTCCGCCCTTCTCTCCTGGATGCAGACGGGCTCGGGGAAGACGTACACCATGGGCACGGGCTTTGACGTGAGCGTGGGCGCTGGCGAGCAGGGCATCATCCCACGGGCCGTGCGCCAGCTCTTCCAGGGCATCCAGCAGCGCCGCCTGGAGGCCCAGGAGGGTGGTGCGGCCCCGCCTGAGTTCAAAGTCAGTGCCCAGTTCCTGGAGGTGAGGCCTTCGCCGTGGACGGGTGGTACCTTGCTTGCGTTATACACGCTTGTGTGACAAGGTCACCTTGCTGATGAAACCCACCATGGCATATGGATGATAGGGGTGGCCTCTGGGATATAGAAGGCGTGGCCTCTGGGATATATCCCCTTAAACCCCCCGGATGGAATAATGAGTAAATCCAGAATAGATGACTGAAATCACATGTATGGAGGAGTTGTGTGTGTGTGTGTGTGTGTGTGTGTGTGTGTGTGTGTGTGTGTGTGTTGAGTCAGACATAGTGAAGTGAGAGACTAATTGAAGTGGAAATAGGAAGAGAGATACAGAAGAGGTGATGACTGTCTGGGAGGGCCGTCAGGGAGGGCTGTCCACATCTCTCTCTTAGTCATCTGACCTAGCAGGCACTGTGCGTGTGAGCGTGTGTGTGGACACCTCATGCTCGCTGAGCTGGTGTGATTGGTGGGCAGGACCTGTCCTCTCTCAGGCTGGGTGAGCTGGTCTCATTGGTGGGCAGGACCCGTCCTCTCTCAGGCTGGCTGTCTGACAGAGTCCTGGATAAGGAGGTCTCCATAGCTTCTCTGCTGCTGTAAATAAATGGAATCTCTCCAGTAGCAGCCTTATTCTTTAAGAGTGATCTACTATCAGACTCCTTTGGGTCTCACACACACACCTTTCTCTTTAAGTGTTTTTCTTTTATCCTGTCTCTCCATTATTTGCCTTTTTCTTTCTGATTCTGGCACATCTTCCCCTCCGTGACTTCCTTAATGGTCTTTCTTTCATTCTCGGTCTGAGAGCCGCACACACACACTCACGCGCACACACCAATGCACGTACCGTGTTTGTTCAGCTGAGGTCAGCGTGGTTATCAGTATTTATCATAGTCAGCACCTCTTTAGCTCATTGTGTAGCCTCTGTGGTTCACGTGGCCCAAAGGTCGGCCTCTCGCTCTCTGGCCTTTTGACCTCCTTGACCTTTGGTTAGCAGCGGGTCAGAGTGTGTGTGTGTGTTTCCCCTGTAGCTCTATAACGAGGAGATCCTGGACCTATTTGACAGCGCGCGCGACCCGGAAGCTCGCGGCAGGAAGTCCAACATAAAGATCCATGAGGACAGCACCGGAGGCATCTACACGTCCGGAGTGACCTCACGGCTCGTCAGCTCAGAGGAGGAGGTCAGCGTGTACAACCCCTAAATACTGCACTGAAATATCTGGTCATACGGTGTCGCTTGTGTTTTTCTGTTCTTTTGTGTTTTATTCACTGGTCCTTCCTTTGCATTTTATTCTTTTTTTAGCCTCCCCTTTAAACTCACTGTGAAGCGCTTCATGAATAAGATGTATTATTACGTGTGTGTATGTGATTGAGTGAGTGTGAGTGTGTTAATGACCCATTCTAGGCCATAGGCCACCACAGCATCCAAGGAGGAAAAACAGAGTAATAATACTGAGTAAAGACAGTACTCACAGGTTTCTATGTTTAATGTGGATGTATTATATATAGGTATTTTTAGTCATCAAGGTATCTATATAATTATATAAACGAAAAAAATACTTATACAAACTAAAAATGTTAATGCCGTAAATGTAAACAACTCTGGTATTATTTCAGAAGTGACATAAGCCAAAATAAAAACAAAACCCCAATCTAGAAAGTAAATATGTCTAACCAAGAAATGAAAATACACAAGTCCCTATCTCCCTACTAACAAACAGAGACACAACCAACCCAAAATAAAATGGCAGCCACTTCCTACTAACCAGAGGGGAGGGAGGAAAAGGAAAACATAAACATCAACATAACATGAATGGACACATGAATATAATACACTCTTACTCAACAACCACGCAAACAAGTCATGCCAATGCAACACAAAGTCTGCACAGAGTCTATCAATCGTTCCCCCAAGCTGGAAACTACAGCAGCTGACCCGTAGTAGCCTCCTCCTCTTCCTGTCTGCCGTCCTTATATTCCCCTCCTAGGACAGAGCAGCATCCCAATTAGGAAAGATGTTTAAACAAATCCCAACCTGGAATCTGGATCCACTTCCATCCTGCAACAAAACATGCATGCACCATCCCACTAGTGACATAACTGTGTGTGTGTGTGTGAGAGAGAGAGAGAGAGAGAAAGACTGCCCAAATTTCAGTGATCATGTATATTTGGATGGGCCTGAGTTTTTAGGATAAATCAGCAAGGTTATACTTGCCTGATAGAATTAACGAGACACTTTATGACGTTTTAACCACAGACAGACACACAGACACGTGCACTCAGGCTAACTCCTCCCCTGCATGTGTGTGCTGTGTCCTCAGCTCCTGCAGTGTCTGAAGCTGGGTGCTCTGTCCCGGACCACGGCCAGCACCCAGATGAACGCCCAGAGCTCCCGCTCACATGCCATCTTCACCGTGCACCTGTGCCAGATGAGGGTGTGTCCACAGCCACCGCCGGTACCGGCCTGCCACCCTCCATAACCAGCCCAGCCGTTAGGGCACGCTAACACTGTACCCAGGCTTGCACTGCACAGGAAACGGAGCTGACTGGGTCCCTGCCACCAGTTTATAGTCACATCCTCCTCGACGGAGTGTTTTGAGATTGTTACGCACTGCAATATTGACTGATAAGACGACAACTGGCCCGAATCCTTTGTAAGGGTTTTTATGCCATGTTCCTGGTCTTTTCTCTGTGTTTAAAGGCATGCGGGACGGCGTGCGGGACGGCGAGCGGGGAAGGGGACGCAGACGGCTCCATCACCCAGCCTGAGTACGAGACCCTCACTGCCAAATTCCACTTTGTGGACCTGGCTGGATCGGAGCGGCTGAAGCGCACAGGGGCCACGGGGGAGCGGGCGCGTGAGGGCATCTCCATCAACTGCGGCCTGGTACGGGACCCCAGCACCCTCGGGTCACACCCATATCGCTTTGGGTTGGAGAGCTACGCAGGCTTCTAGAGCCAATTCTACTTCTAGAGCTGGAACTTCAAGAACTTCTAGAACAAGCTTCTCTAACTTAGATCTCGAAGTTAACCATTATGCAGAAATCTTGCTTTGTCAGGGTTTATTTACAACCGAAGTTTCCTTGAAGGAATTAATCATTAAAGGTGCAGTCAGCACTTTGCGATGATGTGGTGGTACCTGGGTGAGCTCTGGGACTAGCTTGGTTCATTACGGTGACTCTGCTGTCAGACGCGGCCGTACGGGTCGCAGGTAGAGACGCTCCAGCAGAGCTGAGATCTCCTGACCTGGAGCAGAGCCAGGCAGAGCTATTGTTTCTGTAGGTCGGTGATCTATGGTAAGTGGTGCGGTTGAAAAGCGTTTAATCTCACTCATGTTACAGTGAGCAGGGAATGTGATGGAGTGTGATGAGGCGAGTGACAGAATGTTTGTCTGTGTGTGTGTGTGTGTGTGTGTCTGTGTGTTGCAGTTGGCTCTGGGAAATGTGATCAGTGCACTGGGAGACCAGAGTAAGAAGGCGGGTCATGTGCCATACAGAGACTCCAAACTTACACGCCTTCTGCAGGACTCGCTGGGAGGGAACAGGTAATGATCCAGAATCACCATTTGTTCACATTTTGCACACAGACACAAACCAAACAGAATTTTATTTGGGGGCCCCCATGCCACCACCTCATCACCAAAGTCTTCTGTAATTCATAGGCTCATCATGATTTCCTAGTGCTCTTGGGGGCCCTCTGGTGGTGTGGGGGCCCTAAGCAGCCATGTCATTTGAGTATGGTCCGACTGTCTGTTGAATCGTGCATATACAGAGCTGTATGTTCTGAGCTACCTGGTGAAAGTTGATGCACTCAAACACACACACTAAGTTTATAATGCGTCATGTGTGGTGGACCACACTAATGCCCCACCACTGTCTACAGGGAAGGCATTGTCACTGCTCCTACGCCTCAGAAGGTTAATGCATGCAACCACTGCAGTTTATTGCTTTACTGTGTGTGTGTGTGTGTGTGTGTGTGTGTGTGTGTGTGTGTGTGTGTGTGCGTGCGTGCGTGCGTGCATGTGGCTATGCGTGTCCATCTGCGGTTTCTGAAGTTGTGTGTGTTTGAGTGTGAGTGTGTGTGTGTGTACATGTGTGACTTCAGGGTGCAGATATCTATCCCACAGTGCAGGCTGGCCACACACAACACATGTTTGTTATTTGGTCTCCGAGGGGGCGTTCTGAATTAAACATGAAGGATCTGTAGACACAGGTCCTCTTTTCACATGGCCAGAGCATGCAAATCGGTCCTGACACACACACACACACACACACACACACACACACACACACGGAGAAAGAGAACGTGCTCATCCAGAGTCTGAGAGGGCAATGGTGTATTTTCAACATTGAGATGTTGGAGTAGCAGTGTTCATTTCTTAATCTTCTGGTGATGTTTCCCCAAGTCGGACGGTGATGATCGCCTGCGTCAGCCCCTCTGACCGTGACTTCATGGAGACGCTCAACACTCTGAAGTACGCCAACCGCGCCCGCAACATCCGCAACAAGGTGGTGGTGAACCAGGACAAGACCAGCCAGCAGATCAGCGCCCTGCGGGCCGAGATCGCCCGCCTGCAGATGGAGCTCATGGAGTACAAAGCAGTGAGGAAGACCATGATACCCTCTGTAGTTCTTCTGTCCATTTCCTGTGTGTGTGTGTGTGTGTGTGTGTGTGTGTGTGTGTGTGTGTGTGTGTGTGTGTGTGTGTTGATGTAGGGTGTGTGTGTGTGTGTTGATGTAGGGTGTGTGTGTGTGTGTGTTGATGTAGGGTGTCTCATAGTAATTGGCACTGGTTTCAAAGAAGCAAAGAAGGCAGGATGAGATCCTGTTGCTTATTTCCTTTACCACAAAGTGCACAACAACATGAAATCAAAGCTTTTTTTGTCCATCAAAATCCATTAAAAAATGACTGTCTTGTTCAGCTGTGGTCTTGAGAAGAAGCTGAGCATTAATCTGGACCATCGAACAAAGCCTTGTTGAAAGGTTGCACCTCCACTCCATTCTTTTTTTTTTACTTTGCCAGTTCAAAGGTCATAGGTCATGTGGAGAGCTGTAGGGTTGTTTTTGTAAGGGGACCGATTAGCGGCGTGTGGCTTCATGGGATCTTACTCCAGCGGCAGGATAGTGGCAGGCAGCACAATAATGGGCCCTGTGGGGACCTGGAGGAGAGGAGCCCGGGTTTAGCGTTAGCTGTTAGCCCTTAGCATTTAGCTCTTTGCCGTCAGTAGTACTCAGATATGAGCTCCACACAGCAGGGATGATAGGAGAGTGGAGCAGACTCAGGACGAATGATGGCTTCTGAGGGATTTTACTTATCTCTCACACACTCACACACTCACACACTCACACACTCACACACTCACACACTCACTCACTCACTCACTCACTCACTCACTCACTCACTCACTCACTCACACTCTCTCTCTCTCTCTCCCCCTCCCTCAATTCGTCCCTCTCTGTAGGGGAAGCGTGTAGCCTGTGAGGATGGATCAGAGGGCTTCAGCGACCTGTTCCAGGAGAACACCATGCTGCAGAGAGAGAGCGACACCCTGCGTCTGCGCGTGAAGGCCATGCAGGAAACCATTGACCACCTCAACACCAGGGTCACGCAGCTCCTCACCAACGAAGTCAACCTTCTCCTCACCAAGACGGGTACGGCGGAAACTTTATTGCACCTGTTCTTTTTTTTTTTTTTTTTTTGACACAGAGAGCTCAACTCATGCCGTTGATTGTACTGTGATTCGGAGGCTGATTTAACTGAGCCTGCTATTACAGTCTCACGCTTTCTGTTCAGGGGAGACAAACGAGGAGATTGGTCATCTGATCCAAAACTACATCAGAGAGATTGAAGAACTCCGGTGAGACTGTACAATGTGTCCTTGTCTTAATTTTTGTTTGTATCATTTCACTTGTAGTAATGAAGGACAGCAAGTGCCAGTTTTATCCAAAATGTATGTGTTCAAGTCTCTCTCTGTCTCTCTCTGTCTGTCTCTCTGTCTCTGTGTCTCAGATCTAAGTTTCTGGAGAGCGAGGCCATGAATGAATCTCTGAGACGTAGCCTGTCTCGTCTCTCCTCCCGTTCTCCTCACCCTTCCATCCATGCTGCCCCTCCTGGACACCCACTGGGCTCCTCCCCCTCCGTCTCCATGGAGTCCGAGATCACGGATGTGATTCGCCGGGCCAAGATGGACATCGAAAGGCTGAAGAAGAAAGAAAGGAACCAGAGGCGGAAGAGGTGGTCAAAGGTTTACCTCATTTGACAAACATAATGGGAATTAAGCAGAACTCAAAGAACGAGTGAAATGAAACATTAACAGTTGCTTCCATTATGGTGTATTTATTGATGCATTATGATATAATATGATAGTGGGTCAATTGCTTCAGTGTCCCATTCTTAGCTCTCATGTCTCCTGGTGCACTGGGAGTGAATGAGTCGGGACTTCCCCCTGTCTGGTTTTGGCTCTTCAACCCACCGGCTTTTACATTCATCGCACGCATGTGTGTGTGAGCGCTTGAGAATGCGTACAAGACTGCCATTAAGGCACAAGGACAAGAAGCTGGCACAGATACAACGACCCCCCATAACTCCCAGTCGAGCGTGGGAGAGTCGCGGCATTGTGGGTCTGTAATGGGGCTTTAATGGAGAAGGGCTCCCACTAATGGATCAGCTCTCTGATCCTGGGAGCTCCTGCAGTTGTGATGGGTCTTGGGCGGAGCCCAGCCGGGGGCTCCACCCTGGTGTGCTTCCTTTACGCTGTTATTGGTCCCTTCGGTCAGATCATAAGCTTTTTGGTTGCTCGAGTTTGCTGGAAGTGTGTGCTGGAGTGACCGTATCCTATTAAACCACACGATATTAAGAAGGCTATGCTTAATAGCGTGTGGATAGAAAGCCCTATCCACATGATATTAAGTATAGCATATTTCCTAAGCCCATATCGAGTAAAAATTCTCAGTGTTCACAGTATCCAGTTTTACCAAACTTTTCCACTTCTTCAATATCCATATTATGTTACACACACTGTATAAAAAGGGTCAAGATTAGTTAATCTGTTCATTAGTTAATAATGCTGTTGATGATTTCTGGTTCTATGTTCCAGTCTTCACATTAGTGCTAGTTGTGAGTTGTGTGATGTGTTGGTGGAAGAGTCACTATGTTGCTCTTATGGACACTGGGTGCCATGTTCTGATGTTCTTAGTCAGCCCGTTTGCTGGCGAGGGCATGAGGTTTGAATCACCTGCGTTTTCCTCTGTGTGTGCAGTCCGGAGAGGGAGAAAGGCCTGAAGAAGAGGGCAAAACTCCATGCTCCAGAACACGGGCAGAATGGGTCGAACGGCGCCGGCGATACTGCTCTGGCCAGAGAGAACGGAGATGGAGACTCTGACAACGACCCTGAGGAGGTCCGTGCAGTCCAAATGTGCTTTATGAGGTTCTTGGACGACCTGGTCGGCTTTGACCATGAAGGCTAATGAGCCTAATGAACTTTGAACTCTTTGAACTCTCCAGAGCATTTTGAACATAAACCTTGTTCAGTAAAAAAGTTATTTATGGCTTAAATTATCCTCTGTTTATTGCTTATCCTTGTTCAGGATGGCATGTACCCTCTACCTGAGGAGGAGAGTGGCTGTGATGAAGATGAAGAGGATGAGGAAGAGGAGACCAGGGAGGAGGAAGAGTTTGACAGCGATGAGAGCCTGGTGGACTCGGACTCGGACTCAGATGAGAAAGGTTTGTGGAGACATCCTTTTACCAACATCATAGATAACATCCACCAAGATCGGAGGGCCAGTCGGAGGAGAGCGGAAGCTTTAGCAAACGTACTAATGGTGGCATGTCTGTCCTTACACTCCCCTCCCCCGCCAACCCCAGCCAACCTGCAGGCCGACCTGGCGGACCTGACGTGCGAGATCGAGATCAAGCAGAGACTGATCGACGAGCTGGAGGGTAGCCAGCGCCGGCTGCTCACGCTGAAGCTCCAGTACGAGGAGAAGCTCGTCCTCCTGCAGAACAAGATCCGCGACACGCAGCTCGAGCGGGACCGCGTGCTGCAGAACCTCAGTGAGCAGGCCGTGCCCTTTCTTTCGTATCGGTCTTCCTATCTTCGGGCTTGGGTTTAATGCGCGGAAGGGGTCCGGGTGGCGGGCGGGCTGTTTTACACCGTGTGTTGTGATGATAGTGTCCATGGAGAACTATACGGAGGAGAAGGCCAGCAGGATCAAGGCTGAGTACGAGAAACGTCTGAAGGAGATGAACAGGGACCTGGCCAAGCTGCAGGCGGCCCAGAAGGAGCATGCCCGCCTGCTGAAGAACCAGAGCCGCTATGAACGCGAGCTCAAGAAACTGCAGGCCGAGGTGGCTGAGATGAAGAAAGCGAAGGTAGAGCGTGATGAGCAGAACAATAAGGAAATGCTGCCCCCTCTCGGTGAAACGTAGACAGTGACGTGTAAACATTAGTTACTGTTTGATGCAAGTGTGTGTAATGTATACTTCTTTAAATGGGGCTTTAGGTAAACTGACCTTAACGTCTTCTAAAAAACCTTCTCAGGTTCTTGTTGTATGTAACCAGAACTGCTGGTGTTGCAGAGGATGTAGAGCGGACTAAGTGTGTTGTTAGTGAGGGGTAATTAAACAGCAGCCCTGAATTGACTGACTGGTGCTCTGACCTCATTCTCACTGTGCTGTGTGGACCTCCTGCCACAGGTGGCGCTAATGAAGCAGATGAAAGAGGAGCAGCAGAGGAGGAGGATGATTGAGGCCAAGAGGAACCGAGAGATCGCGCAGCTCAAGAAAGAACAGCGGCGCCAGGAGGTTAGTAATGTACAGGAGATTTGCACCTGACACCTTTGGGTTCAGTTTCCCGTTCAGTCCAGTTTATTTGCATTGCACTTCAGAACACATGACACCTTCCGTCACTATTTATATATTTGTCATCATGTAACACTATTTATTGCACATTGGCACTTCTTCATCAGTTCAGATCAAGGCAGTCAGAAAGCAAGACAATTTCATCAACAGTTTAACAGCCCACATTGGTTTGGATACATTTCCCTGTGCATTAACTTCTTTCCTCTTTTTGGCTTACTAGCACTACACCTGCATGCAGGACATGTTGAATTTTAATATTATGCATATGTAGACATTAGGGTGTGTGTGTATATTGCAGATAATATGTAAATGAGGTACCAGTGCTCTGATGCAAATTTCCTTGCAATTGGTGCTGATTCATCAGTTGAAACACTGCTAGTTTTTATCTTATGCAAAAGTTTAATTAATCATCCAAGAAGAAGTTTGTACGTCAATCAGGGTGCACGAATCTGCTCTGGTTTGTACGCGGCACTGACCCACAAGGAAACGATGTGTTTGTGGCAGTATCAGATCCGTGCGCTGGAGTCCCAGAAGCGGCAGCAGGAGATTGTGTTGCGTAGGAAGACCCAGGAGGTGACCGCACTCCGTCGGCTTGCCAGGCCCATGTCGGAGCGCGTGGCCGGCCGCGTGGCCCGCCGCCCGCCCAGCCTGGACTCCGGGGCCGAGCTCTCTGCCGGAACCACCACCAGCACGGCTTCGTCGGAGCCCGAGACCGCCCGCTCGGTCGCTGGCATCGTGCGGCAGTGGAACGCCAAGCTGAACGGCTACCTGGGGGAGAGCGAGGGAGCTGGAGGAGGAGCCGTCCTGGCCAGGTGCGTAGGGCAGTGGGGAACCAGCGGTCTGGGCTGGTTTAAATGTGGCCTCACTGACCATCTCTAGGGGTTTTCATGATGATGCCGATATGGGGTGAGACTTCCCACAGCGGTCCCAGCAGGAAGGATGCTGAAAGACACTGGAGAAATTAGCCGTAGGAAGGCTCACTCATTTTGAAGCTGGTTTTAATGCCATCAAGGTTGTCATGTGATCATTCTGAAGATTAAAGCCCTTAAATACAAAGCTTGATTTCACTGTTTTATCTCCAATTGGTCAAATCATTAGGTGGAGGAGGGACATTTTAAAAGGTCAGATATCTAAGGTCTGTAGTTGTCATTTGATGACTGTTTCCTCTCCAACATCCACCGCGTGACGTAGCAGGAAGAAGTTCCAGAGGAAGGGAGTGAGCAGCAGTTCCTCCAAGACGGCACGGCAGAAGTGGCAGGCCCTGGAGAGGAGGGTCCTGGACATAGTCATGCAGAGGATGACCATCTCCAACGTGGAGGCCGACATGGACCGCCTCATAAAGGTGCGGCCCTCACTCCCTGAACCAGGGGTACTCAAATAGAAATGATGTTGTTGCAATAGAGGCAATCCCCAGCCCCCAGCATCGTCTTGAGATCGCACGATTTCAAAATAAGAGCAGATTGAAAAAAAAAAAATCATAAAAAAAACAGGGCCCCTTTCAAAACAGGGCCCCTATACTCAAATTTGAGTATGGGGGCCCTAAACCCTTATCCCTAACCATGAGCTGCACCGTGGGACAGCACCCAGAGGCTTCCTGGAGCTCATCTGTTTGTTTTCTCTCTCTCTCTCTCTCTCTCCCTCTCTCATTGTTCTGTTTTCTGCCTTATTTATTACTTTTTTGTGTGTCCGTCAGAAACGGGAGGAGCTGTCGGTGCAGCAGGAGACGCTGTTGCGTAAACGAGAGAGGTTCCTGAGCGAGGGGCCCCAGGAGGAGGAGGACGACAGAGTCGTCCTGGAGATGAACGAAGAAATTGAGGTTCTCAACGCTAACATCGATTACATCAATGACAGCCTCTCGGACTGCCAGGCCACCATCGTGCAGATCGAGGAGTCCAAAGTTAGTGGTCACTCATCTCAAACCATCTCAACTGCATAGCTTGAACTTTGTAAAGCTGGCATCAGAAATGTCTTCTCATACATCCACAATGAGGCCTAAAAGACTGGGTGTTTCCATCAGGATGAGCTGGACTCTGTGGACACCTCTGTGGTGATCAGTTCCTGCTCTCTTGCTGAAGCTCGCCATCTCCTAGACCATTTCTTGAAGGCATCTATAGACAAGGTGAAACATTTTTTACAGTTTCGCACAGAGGTTTTGTTTACGTATAAAATCTCTTTTAAAAAGGATAACCCACAACACCTTCTTGAGCACAGAACTCATAAAGTGTTGTGGATTATCCTTTTAACTGGTGATCCTAGGTGAACTGAACAGGTGCAACTTATAAGTTGCAGACATTTGATTTAAACTTGTGTGTGTGTGTCCTCAGAACTTACAAGTGGTTCAGAAAGAGGCCCAGATTAGACTGCTGGAGGGTCAGTTGCGTCAGACGGATGTGATTGGCTCTTCCCAAAATCACATGATCCTGGATGCTCTGAGGGAGAAGGCGGAGTGTATCCCAGAGTTGCAGGCTCTTATTCACAATGTGCAGCAGGGTGCGTTCAAAGTGTTTAAAAATGTTCTTCATAACTTCATAATATTCTTCACTTACTCATTCTTGTGTTTGCTTAGCATGCTGTGTTTGGTTCACCTCACAATGTTAATCAAAGACAGATACCCTCTCGTTTTTGAAGAGGCCTTAACCTCTTGTTCAAGCACTGTTCAGTGACTGCACACACATGGCATCTTCTAGAACCTTCTAGAAATTACCTCTAGAAGGGTGTTTTTTTTTTCTACAGAGAATGGCTATGCCAGCACAGATGAGGAGGTGTCTGAGTTCAGTCAGACATCCGAGCCCAGGTAAGATCCCTGTTGTGATTCCTGCATTTCATAACGATTATGTACACTCTTTGTACCTGTTATACCTGTTTACCTGTGACGCATCTGTGCATTTTGTTATCAGTTACTCCCACATGAAGTCGTCGGCCAGTCAAGATGACTTCAAGCTCAAGGTAAACCTGTGCCATTAACATATGGAGAAAGTTATTGCTCATTTTCAAGTGCTAAATGTAATTGATGCTAATTACCTGGTGATCTGATACCTGATTATCATTTATCTGATGTTTTTACCTGTTAACCACTGGTTTTTTTATCCCCACAGTGTGTTTTAGCAGAATGGCCACTAGATGGCAGGAATGTGTAAATTTGCATTCGGTCTGGAACACGGCATACAAATCTTTAGAGTAGAAGTTTGGATCTAGGATCAGCTCCTTTCTGCCCATACAGAGTTGCTCTTCAAGAAAGTAAATTCCAAAACTGCTCTCTGACCCGATGTCTTGCCTCACACTTATGTGCCCTCCAGACGGAGCCTCGCATCTCTGGCCAGATGAAAGCTATTTCAGCCGAACACTTGGGCCCCGTCCTGGACTACGCCACCAAGAACATCACTAAATCTCTAGCCTCCCTGTCCGAGATTCAGGAGAACGGATTGGGCCTGGGCCTGCGTGAGCTCTACTCCAGAGAGGGCGTGTCACGCACCATTAGCCTGCCGGTCCGAGGACACACATTGTGAGTGTGGCTCTCATCATCATCTGTGTAATCTAGCCCTCCTGAAGGAGATCTGCTTTGAGTGTGGCGTTTGCTTCGTGTGTGGTGTGGTGGGGGTTGCTCGTCACCTTCTCTGTGTGCTGTTCAGTCCCAGACAGTCCAGAGGCTCAGAGGCATCTCCACTGACCAGGAGACCATCTTATGACAGAAGCCAGTCGTACAGGTGACCAAGCAACCAAGGCTATTTCTGCTTGTAAACCGACATATGTGAATATGAAGCATATGTGTGTGCTCTCTTGAGTGGATTGACTCGTGTTATTACATATGGATGTGAGGACTTGATCTCAACACCAGGTTGACATGCATTAGACCTGATTGTGATGTCTGTCATGCTGTGTTCAGGCCTCCTGAGGTGTTGTACACACCTCCCTCCTCCCCTCCCCTCCGAGCACGCAACGACCGCAACGTGTTCTCGCGCCTCACCAGTAATCAGAGCCAAGGGTCCGCGCTAGACAAGTGAGTATCCCACTGTCTCTGTACTAAATCGCTAGTCCCTCAGATTCCCCCATCATGCGTTGGTTTTCTTTCTTTACGTCTAAAGATATAAAAGCACTCTGTGGCCAGCGGTTAGATGAACGTTGCCTAAAGCACAGCCTTAATAATAAAAAGAATTAGTCACACGATGCATTGCTAAACCGCTGTGCTTCAGTGTATATTTCTGGTGTTTGTTGCCTCTGTTCGGGTACCCGGTGTAGTTTTCAATGTAGAACTGTCTGTATGGTTGATCAGCAAGCGAGAACACGAGCAGACACAACCAGAGTTCATCAACGTGGTTGCAACTCGCCGGGCGTGAAGATTTCCTGCGTGAGCTGGCGCCAATCAAGCCAGCAGGGGGTGCTGGGATAACGAGGATGCCCGTTATAGAGTGGCGAGGGCAGGACAACCAATTATTCCACCCTCTGAAGAAGGCCAGTCTGAGTCTTTGCCCGCGTGTGATCGGATCGGCGGTGCGTGAGATTACAGCGCAGGCCTGACGCGGCCGTCAGCTCGGCCTCCCCCGCTCCGCCTCCGGCTGTGCACGCCCCCGCTGCCTCCCGTCGCAGTTTCTGACAGGCCATTGTCATGATGTATTATTTTTTTGGTGGTCAGACGAGGTTTGAGGGTGTGTTCGCTCTGCCGCTTGTCTGAACACTTTGGTTTGTGTCGCACTTTTCTGTGCTCTGTAGAATTGACATTCCTGCTTTGGTTTCTGCATACTAAATTTTAAGCTGTTTTTTGGGCCTTTTTTGCGCTTTTAATGTTAATTATTTGGCATAGTCACTCGACTCGAGGCAAATTTAGATTTTGTTTTCTTAGGATTAGTGGTGATTAGAAGTTGGACTTGTGTCAACATAACAATCAGTGTAAGACAGGGAAGAGTAGGGAACACGATCTAACCTATCAACACTTCACACAGTGAGTCATCCCTTCTGCGCTGTGTGTGTGTGTGTGTGTGTGTGTGTGTGTGTGCGCGCTCACGCACAAGTGCAGTAATAAATGTCATGTTGATTAGCTTTTCACTCACTACTGCTGATCCGTGGTGGACACCTGGAGTGGAGCGCTTCATTAACCTCTGTCTCACTCGCCGATGGCCACACACCTTTGTTCTTCTTGTCTTCTTTCCTTTCACCCCAGTTTATGATATGAATGAGTTCAGTGGGGTAGCTCCGTGTTACAGGGTCCCCATACAGCGCAATCAGATGTGCTTTGAATGAGGAAATTATTCATTATTTGAGAGAATACTTAAGCTTTGGTTTCTGTCGAAACAGAATTCAGCTGGTCAGAAGTACATCAGATTTACACAAGTACACACATTTTTTTAAATGTTATGGAGTGTTATGGTTTAGTGTGGACTGTGGACTGAGTATGTGGTTCTAATACTCTGATGAGAACAGACACTGTAGTAACAACCTGAATCCACTGATGGCTTCGAGTGACTTTGAGTCGGTTGATGTTCATGGCTGTCTGGAGATACCGCTGTGCTCCGTTTCATTAGTTGTGTTCTCATTGGCTCCCGTGCCATTGGTGAGTTGGGCTGTTCCATTAGTTGTGTTCTGATTGGCTCCCATGATGTTGATGAGTCGGGCTGTTCGTCTGTCAGCTGAGCTTACACCGTAGTTCGTCAGAAGAGCATCATTTCACTGTGAAACGGGTTTTGTTTATGTTTTGCATGCTTATGAGTGCTGGCGTCTGTCGTGTCGGTCAGCTGGACCTCCAGAGCAGAACGCAGAAGAAGCTTGCAGATTTAGTAGTGTTCAGATTGCAGTTCACCAGGAAACGTCCCAATGTCCCCAAAGCACTGTTGGGCTCACAGAGAGCAGATCAAATGCCTTTCCTAGTACTTAAGATGAACGTGTTCAATTATACTTGCTCTTATTCAATTTTTTTTTCTGAAACACACCACATCCACAATTTATGTTCAGGAAAACATTTGCTCCCAGTCTCTCAGTTGATTGTACAACTCTGTGTAATCCTTCAGGCTAAAATCACACCACTGACAATTGTAACATTTGTTTTTCATATACTCTGGTGATTAGCTCTTTATATCTTCTTAGTCAACAGTTCCCTTCATTTGATAGTCTTAATTAACAGCAACATATTTCGAAGTAGCATAATATACATTTATCATGGCAGTGGGGTTTTAGGGAAAGGCAGGAAAGCGTTTCATGTGTTTGTGTGTCTCAAATAAAACAGCTCCCTTTAAAAGGACAGTTTTAGGAATCCCACTGTAAAATACGTATTGGACAATAATTGCACAACTTTGTGAAAACACATAATTCCAAAATGTTTTTGATTGGTGTTAGCAGTGCTGGAGCAAATGTTTTGAAGACTGAAGCCACGAGTAAGCTCCTCCTCTTCCTGTGATGTTCAGTTTGGACATCATTTAACCCTTCTTGACCAACTGCATATTCTCTCCTGTTAACTCCTCCCTTATGTTTCTTGCTCCAATCCTGTCTGCTGCCTGCTTCCTCTGAGCCTTCTCCTCCACACGCCCCTCCCCCTCTCTGTAACTGACTCCTCCCACCCTCCCCTAACCCTGCTGCTGTTCTGTCCTTTAGGTCGGATGACAGCGACTCCTCTATCTCGGAGGTCCTCAGGTAGAGATCTCTGTCTGTCTGTCTTTCATTCTGTTTCTGTTTCCTGTTGCCTGATTAGTTTGTCTCAGGCCATGCATGTAGAGGGCGTGGCCAATATTTGAGCATGCTGAATCCTCACAGGCCCCTCCCCCTTTCCATTTCTGTTGCGTGTTTGCTGTGAACCCTGACAGCTCTGAATGAACCTTATGGTCTAATCTTAGAAAACATACATTCAGGACTCATTTAGAATCACTTTTGTATAGCAAAAACAGCCGGAATTATATAAGCGTTGCTTTCGTAGAGATTCAGTTTCCCCGAAAAAAAACAACTTAATTACTGGCATGTTCATTCAGCCATGGACTAGTTCCAGTTGGCCTTACCGTAAACAATAATCGAATGTCTTGTAAATAAGGCACAAACTAATATGATATGATATGATAATATGAAAGGCACAAAGTGAATTGGCAGTGACCTTGTCCTAAATTTCATATAGTGAGTAAGCGTGTTAAAACATTATTTGACAGCAGCTTGTGAAATTGTTAAATCTCTTTTTTTAATATTCGTCTGTGCCCGAACACAGGCCTGCTGCCTCCCCTCCATTACAGAGAGCAACGTTAACCTCACATAAGCAAGGAGGCTGATGAATACAGCTCCGGGAATTTGTGCTTTCTTTCTCGTCTCGGTAGGGGAGACTCCTAAACACCGTGGCGTAATGCCAGACGCCCCTCCGGTGCCTCTGGGTTCTCCGTGCCTTATCTAATAGAGGCTGTAGTGCCTTTCCTCCGTACCTCTCTCAGCCCACATTACCCCAACGCTGCCTCTGCGTTTCCCAGTCTCCTGTTGAGGAGCGCTCTCGTTATCCCATTAGAGCCTAATGGTGCTGTGATGGAACACGGGGGAGGTGGGGCTGGAGCACCAGTCTTCTGCTATCTCCTCTTTTCCAAAACGTGGCTCCAGCAGAGCCACAGATGATCACACACCGTTTGTAAACCTCCCAAACCCAAACCACCCCCCCCCCCATCCCGCGTGCGACATAGTGCGGCAGTGTTAAGCGTTCTCATTACGCTACCGCCGCATGAAGTCCTCAACATCGACTAGCTGTCTAATCCCACACGTTTGATCACACCCGCTTGCTGGATCCGCCTGGAACTTGCCGCGGGCCTCCGACACGGCAAACAGCACGGCTCTTCCCTAAATCTCATCATGGAAGCGGACCGATAAGGTTCATTCTTACCAGAAACCTCCCACCACCCGCCACGCCATTGCAGGTTACTCCCCCGTACACGTCCCCTCACCTCCCCACCTCCTCCGGATATGAGGAAAAAGACAGACGGAGGATGGAGGGGGCGCGTTCACCCACCCACTCCACTCTCCCTTGTTTCTGAATCCGCTGATGCCTCCTCCTCCACCACCACCGCTCAAGTACTGCATGGAGATTTGAGTTGAGTTGCTTTTAGTTGTTTTTAAATTTTGTTCTTTTTTTTGTGGCTTTTTGCTGTGCTGTGGATCTGCTGTGTTTGGCCTCTGTGGATGTGTTTAGTTTTGGGTCGGTGGGGTGGTGTGGGGGGCGGTTTATTCATTTGGGTGTGGGCGGCTGCATGCAGGGGTTTTGGGTGGTGCCCATGGGGTCTGGGAAGTGTTGGGGGTCTCGGGAGGCTGTTGGCCTGAGTCGACTGCCTCGGGGCCCTGGGTGGGTGGGTGTGATTGAATGTGTGAGGTTCAGAGACCTGCGGCAACAGAATTCTACTCAGCCTCTCTGTTATTACCCACCTGACGTGTCGAGCGAACTGGCTGGCTGATGCTACCATGCGAGGGCACAGTATCGAATTACCACAAAATGCCCTCAACCTCATCCCTCCGGATGTAATCACCCATCTGGCTGTAATCATAACATCAACCATGCACTTTTGGATGCACTGTACAACTGTATCTTCTAAAAACTGTAATCATAAGAACTGTGGACACTGTAGCTGTATGTTTTTTCAGAGGACATGTTTTAAAACCTAATTGGCTTTTGGAATCTTTATTCATGGGATAAAAATCTAAAACATTATGTGAAGTGTATCAATAACACTAACAAAGACGGCTCTTTAATGTCCCACAATGCCCTGCCTGCCTCACCAGCTGCTCCCCTCCAAAACACACATGCGCGCGCACACACACACACACACACACACACACACACACACACACACACACACACACACACACAATGGTGTTAGACTGTGCCCGTTCCCCCATTCCAGCCTACTCTCCAATCCTGTCCCAGTTTCCCCTTTAATCAGCCTTCCGCCTGTCACCTTCGTGCAACAGAGCCGGAATGGCGGCTTCACAGTTATTAGGACCGGGGGAGCGGACGAGCTGGACGCTTGTCCGCTGGAGACCAATTTTCCAATCTACCCCGAAACTCCGTCTCACTCGGACAGCTTCCCAGAGAGAGGGAGGGAGAGCAAGCGCTCCGTGGCCAAGCTCACGGGGAACGCTGCCAACCCAGTGGGGAGATCCTCATTATTTTTCAGAAGGGAAGGATTGTTTAGCCCTGCCAGGTTGCTGATGGATTTCATGGAGGTATGTGGTCTAATTGGCAGGAAAGCCTATAGCATGGGAGTCTCGAAAGCTTTTGGACCAAGGAAGATTTGACAACAGAACTACACCACCACCAAGGGTTTTATATATTTTTTCTTTGTTCCTCTCATAGGATCATGGTCACACCTGTTTGCAGTTAGATATTATTCCTCATTCACCCATTAGGGGGCAGAGATGAGCCACATGAACTTTGCCTCATCACTGATGTGCATCATTCTAGATCCATAAATGGATGCAGAAGAACAAAACACATGCACAACTGAAATATGAATGAACTGTTTATTATTATGTTTGGATGGAACCGAGTACTTCCCAGTCACCATCAGTTCTTTGGCGGGAGTTTGTAGTAGCTTGATGCTCTTACTGATTCAACATTTGTTCTGTCAGGAACGCATCATGTTTATTTTTGGTGCTCTCTCCTCCTCCTTTTTCAGACAGATGTGGAGATTTAGGTTCCAGTCATTTTGGAAGCTTGCCAGAGCTATTCTTAGCCATGGCGGAAGGGAGTGGAGATGCCTGCCTCCCCCCAGCTTTTGACGTTACTGAGTATGACGGGCGTCATGCGGCATTCTTGCTAAATCTGTCATGCCTGTGACTGACTGACACAGGGAACAGGGAACAATAGAGGCGAATGGCCCTCGCTGCCCCCTGTCTGACCCCGCCTCCATCCCGGCCACTCCCCCTAACCCGACGCCACCCCCACCCAGACTTCACCCCCACCGATCTGGCTCGACCACACGGCTGCTCCTGTCTCTGGGCTGAATGCCGGCATCCGCTCAGAAGGAAGTTGCAGATACGCAGAAGTGGAGGTGTAAGACTGAACAAGCATGAAGGGTCTTCTGAGAGTGGGCGGAGAAGCTCGGTGGTGTTTAATTGGGTGGAGGGCGTCTCGGTAAAGGCGAGCTTGAGAAGGAGAGAGCCTGGTGCTTGGTTCCAGCAAAGCTCCTTCTGAACCCTTGATGGATTAAATAAATAAAAAACAAACACATAAGGCTTTTAAAGCCCTGTGCTACGTCTGGTCCTGAGATGCTTGTTATCGTATTTCTCTTTCTATCACTGAAGGAGCACAAGGGCTTCTGCCGAAAACTTCTACCTTTTCACACACGCACACACACACGATCTCCAACACACACACACACACACACACACACACACGATCTCCAACACACAACCACATATCCACATGGTTGGCTTTGGCAATATGCGTATGAATGTTAATTTCTTTTAAATCTTTTAAACTAACACATTTAGCCAAGAGATTTTTAGATCAGAAACTTGGTGTCGTCTGCTTGCATTAGTTTAATTTTGGACCGGGGAAATGCAGCCAAGATTCTCAATGTCACCATTAGTCATGATCCCTGGCAGCCTAATATACTTAGAGATGATCCTTCTCTTCTTTCAGTCCCAGGCAGACCTGCATAGCTACAGGCGAATCCTGGCCATTGGCCCAGAGCCTGAAGCCTTATTGTCTGTAAAACTTACAGCTCTCCCTGCACACAGCCTGCAGTAATTTGCCGGTAATGTTGGAGAGATGATTCCTGCTCGACTCTAGATTGTGCACTTCCCAGGTTTCCTCCCACTCCTCAGCTCACACTCGCTCTGTGGAGGGAACCTGCACTGCGGGCCTTAATTAGCACCTGCCCCAGATACGAAGCCGCTTCCATTGTTTTTGGTCGACTTTAATCTGTCGTGCGGCTCGACGACAGGATCCCGGGTGACGAGCGCCGCCCGCAACCCCAGCCCGGTGGTGGGGAGCCTCGGTTCCCGGGGGTTTGATGAAGCTGATTAAGGAGCACTGTACTGATAATGAACTCCGAGTGGCAGAGGAGGAGGTGGTGGGGGAGGTGGTGCTTCTGAGGAGCCGCACAGGGGCTGCAGCTGAACAGGGAGAGAATGGGAGTAACTGGTTTGTGACTGAACGTGGCCATTGTAAGTAGGAAGGGGAACACGCAGCTATTCACACATGCACACATGCACATGCACAAAAGCAAAAGTCCGTCTTGGGAGGGTTTGGGAGGGGTCACGTTGGCAAGCATACCTTCTGTCCATCACACCCACACTCACTGTTGGTATGGTTTTGAATTGTGTGTGTGTGTGTGTGTGTGTGTGTGTGTGTGTGTGTGTGTGTGTGTGTGTAGGGGTGTGATAAGCCCTATGGCAGGGTTGAAGGGGGGCAGGACGGCTCCACTGCAGTGTATAGCAGTGGCTGAGGGACACTCAAAACCTGTACTCTGCCTTGATGCCACTGATGAACTGCTCTTCACTGGATCCAAAGGTACACACATACACACAGATTATCATTTCCGTGGGCTTTTGGGTCAAGCTCAGCATGCCTGGCATAGCCTCTGAACGTGTGCTTACAGTCCAGCTCGGCCCGAATCACAGGCCATGTGAACTGTGGGAACCAGCAGACCAGAACAAGACGACGACTCCTGGACTCGTACCTCACGGGCTCCTCATCCAGGGAGTGAGGGACAGATTGTGCATTATACAGGCACAGATCTGGCGGGTGTTCATTATTCTGCTGCACCTGCAATCTTCCAGTCCGGCCGTCACCTGCTGTAAAGTGAATGTTCTTGAAACCATATGTCTAGGCCTCAGGGGAGCTTGGGGTGACATGTATTCTGTCCTGCTCTCTTGGCGTCCTGGTCCTGCTAATGGCCTCCTGCAGCCTGAGCGGAGACCGTCCCCCTAATGAGGCTTGTTGGCTGGCTCTTGAACCATGTGGGTCAGGGTGCTCTGGAGGACTCCATTAGCCCTGCTCATTGAGCTATGGTTATCTTAGCATGCGTATCTATAGCCTGTAAATCACATTTCTAAATGGACATCATGGGTGGAGAACAGACTCGTAGCCCTAAAGAGTCAAGCTGGTGTAGCATTCTCCAACAAGCATGCTTCTTCACACACAAGCACAAGGACTTTGGGTGTAATGATATCATCTTACTAACGTAGACTCAATAGCCTGCTGTGTTTGTGACCGACCCTCTGTGTGTGGTTAGACCGTACCTGTAAGATGTGGAATCTGGTCACCGGGCAAGAGATCGCCACGCTGAGGGGGCACCCCAACAACGTGGTGTCAGTGAAATACTGCAGCAGCTCCGGCCTGGTCTTCACTGTCTCCACCTCCTACATCAAAGTGTGGGACATCCGTGATTCGGCCAAGTGTGTGCGCACCTTCACGTGAGTACCTCCCCGGGCTCACCCGAACCCGGCCGCTGCAGTCAGCCCGAGAGCTCCCCAGGCCAAAGTCAAAGTCATTTTTATTTATGCAGCGCTTTTCACAACATATTTTGTCACAAAACAGCTTTACAAACGCATGGGTCCAGATCCCTAATGAGCAAGCCAGGGGCGACAGTGGCGAGGAAAAACTCCCTAGGTGGGGATTAGGAAGAAGGAGCAAGAATCAGAAGGGAACTCATTCATTGGGTGGCCCTGATAGTAACTGTCCAAGGCTTCCTGCTCTTATCCTGAAGAGGGAACAGTATAAAAAAAGAAAACCACTTTGAATTTTTTGAGAGGTTAAACAATAATCAGTGATTTAGTAAATATAAACTTATTTGCAACCTAAATGTTACATTTTTACAACCACATCTGAGCTATATGGGGCTTTTTCCTCCTTAATGTCCATCTTGACGCCACGTCCCTTTGTCTCGGTCCCCAGCTCCTCGGGCCAGGTGGTGTCTGGTGATGCGTGCGCGGGCACCACCACCCGCACCATCAGCACCGCGCAGGGCGAGTACCAGATCAACCAGATCGCGCTGAACCCATCCGGTTCCGTGCTCTATGCTGCGGCGGGAAACACAGTCCGGACCTGGGACCTGAACAGGTACGGCCCACACCTCCACGGCACATTCTGACGGAGGGGTGGTCCGGCTAACTGAAGCTACGCAGACACTTCATGTCATCATAACTGTACAGGCTGCATGCCTGAAGCTTACACTTACTATAAGCTCTTACTGTAACTTGTGCTTTTGTAATTTGAAAACACGTATGTGTGTGTGCAGGATGCAGGCCACTGGTAAGCTGACGGGGCACATTGGCTCAGTCATGTGCCTGACTGTGGGCTACTCTGCTGGAGGCAAAGATCAGGTCATCACTGGCTCTAAAGACCACTACGTCAAGGTCAGTACACGCTTACTGCTTCAGCATGTAGCTGTTTCTGTCTCTTTCCTTCTTGAAACACCGCTGCACACATCTATCTCACGCAGCAGTGAAAGCAGTGAGAACCAATAAAAGCAGCTTTCGCGTGTAGGGCTGCGTGATACCAGGATTGCAAGACTTTGGTGGGAGGGGGTGACGGGGGCTCACGGTTGCCATGTTCCTGCAGGTGTTTGACGTCGCCGAGGGTGCACAGGGCAACGTTGGCCCCGCCCACAACTTCGAGCCACCCCACTACGATGGCATTGAGTGCCTGGCCGTCCACGGTGATGTGCTCTTCAGTGGGTCCCGTGACAACGGCATTAAGAAGTGGGACCTGGAGCAGCAGGAACTGATTCAGGTAGGCGAGCGTTGGCGCTAGCATTGACCATCCGCTCAACCCCAGAGCCGTCAAGTTGCTTCTTCTGACCTTCTCTGCTCTCTTGTAACCTGCCATGCAATGTTACGATGAAAACGAAGCAAAGGGTGTTTTACGTTGTTGTGTACGTGTCTGTGTTTGTCTGTTCTGTTGTACGATGCAGTCATTTTATCGTAACTTCTCATGCACAACATGAAAATATGCTGCAGTCTTTTGCTTATGTAGTCATCAGCTCAGCAGAAGCAGTCCTGCTTTTTTTCTGCTGGCATGTGAAAATCTTTTTCAAGCTTAAACCAGCACAGAGAGTAAACTCATCTGAGGAATCTTCTACCCAAAGAATGGCAAAGAATACTGTGAATACGGCTTGGAGGCCACAGCACAAGTTGGACAGCTAGCTGTGAATAACTGCATCTCTCAGCTTTTTGACTGACAGCGACTAAATTGAATTCGATGTCTGATAAAATATTTACCTTTTTTTGCTTCTTCTTAAAGCCAATTATGGTCTTAAGCTGATACTCGGTCTATTGTTGGTGGGAGTCGAGGTGAGACCAGTCGGTCGTCGGGCAACTGCTGATGGTCACAGTGCTCTGACAGCCGGGAGAATTTTGACTGGCTTTCCACTTAAGGAGCCATTTAAAGTCCAGTCATCCAGATTTTCTATATTTGCCTTTTTGTTCTTTGGGTTTTCGCAACCTGAAAAGGGCAAAAGTAATTGCAGATTATTACACAGTGAAGCAATGACCACTTTGTCAAGAATCAGCAATCAATTTGGCTCTGAAAATTGTTTTTTAATAAAAATACAGCAATTATGTGACGTATTGTAAGAGCAGGACCACCGTGTCCCAGCGGCCATGACTGAGGTGTGTTGTCAGTCCACTGTTGATTGGGCAGACGTCAGTGTTCAGAGTGGAGATGGTCACCGAACTTGCTGCTGCTGGTTCTATGGCGTGATCTAGATGCGTCTTATACTTGGGACAAAGTACGGGAGGGGAAAGATCCAAGACTGGGCAGTTTACCAAGATCACTTTGTCCATCCCTGTGATTCTTTTCAACTGCTTAAACGTGGAGACAAAATTTTACACAGGGAATCTTTAATCCGTGTAAGATTCCGTGTAATTAATTCCACTTTGCCGCCACTCCAGACGACACGGCATGTTCCCTCCCTCAGATTCGGTGGCGTTCCCGGACGTTTAAGTCCCGGGGCGCTGCCAGCGTTGTTCTCAGAGCGTGTTTGCCTTCACTATAAGCTGCCACATGCTCTTTGCTTACACGGCTGGGTAAATTTGCTGAGCTAAAGTGGTTTAGAACTCGTTTTGACGAGAAGTCCTATTTGTTGTCCTGCGGACCTCACCTGAGCCTCTGGAGGGACCGGGCAGCCAAGTTGGTGTTTGTGTCCTGTCTTTTTATAATTGGGGTCCTTGAGTATGCTGTTAAAATGAGTATTTACGGTCGTGCATCATCTTCGTATGAGATGATGTGTGTGTCATGTAAAAATTTAAGATATATGATTTTTTTTATTAATAATTACTCTGAGAGAAGTCTTGAATATACAGTGCCTTGTAAAAGTATTTGGGGCCCCTTAAAAGGCGTCGGATTAATCTGGATTGCACGACTCATTTTGTTCCAGCTGAATCTTTTATTGCTAACCACTATGCTCTGCAAGTACATTTTCAAAGTCAAAATTCATTATTTCCCAGCAGATCTTTTTTTTAAAGTACTGCTTACATAAGTATTCATCCACTTTAGACCAGTACTTTGGTAGAGCCATCTTTTGCTGCAGCTTTAAGTCTGGAGGGTAGGTTTGGACCAGTTTTGCACAATGTTTGGAAATGATCTTGGTCCATTTTTCTGGGCAGGTTTGCTCCAATTGTATGTAGAGCTCTTGATCCTCGTTGGCTGGTGGAGCTTCTCTCTAGTCTTAACCTCTGTCTCCTTTTAGTTTTCACTTTCTCATTCAGATTCACAGTCTGCCCAGTGCTACTTTAAGGGAGCCTTTTGTCCAGAAAATGTGAATGTTTCTAGTGACTTGCAGGCAGAGGCCCACCAGAAGCTGACCATGTCCTCATTAGAGCGAGGGCTTTCATTTTCCAGACTTGAAGCTTCCACAATGCAAGCAATGAGTGCTTATCCAAACCAAACCACACCAAATTTTTCAGATAGTATTTTTTCACAGAATATTTTCTTACATAAAACCAAAATTGCTTCAAATGAATTAATTTAGAGGGTTATTCTTATAAAATAAAACCATATGACAGCACAACATATCAGTGTCATTTGTAATCCCACTGAATTTGAAGGTGGTTAAATTCTTATGCAACACATGCTCTAGGTTCTAAGCACAGACGTTAATGCTCATTTTAAGATGCTTCTCATATTTCTGTGTAAAATGCAGGCTGTGACTCATCAGTAATGTATAGTGCATATTTGCACAGTGTCTGGTGTCTCAGATGTTCTTGGCATATGCTACCTAGCAAATGTAAAATTGTTTTATAATTAGGACATGTTGGTTTATAAGCTCATTAGTAAACTACAAAATATGCACTTTGGAGTTGGTCTGCATAATATGATGTTTGCTTATCTGATATAGCAAAATGAACAAAAATCTAACAAGTCTCTAAATTTTGTGTGCTGTTGAGATCTTGACTCACTCAGATCTTACAGTCGAATACATAAATGTTCTAATATTCATGTGATCAGTTCAATAAACATTTGGTGAAAATACTGCAGAGCAATCTTTTAACAGGTCGTGTTTGCTGTGACGTGTAGGCATATAATCCAATGCAATATAATCGCCACATTAATCATAACGTAGTATTTGTATCCACACCGTGCAGCATGTCTCATTAAATCAGAGCAGAGATATGCAGTCATAAAACCAGTCTGTTCGCTCCTGTGACAAACAGTGTCCTGTGTGGCCCAACAGCAAATCCCTAATGCCCATAAGGACTGGGTGTGCGCCCTGGCCTGCCTGCCAGGCAGACCGATGCTGCTGAGCGCCTGCCGTGGGGGCTTGCTGAAGGTGTGGAACGTGGACAACTTCACCCCCATCGGTGAGATCAAGGGCCACGACAGCCCCATCAATGCCATCTGCACCAACTCCAAGCAGATCTTCACCGCGTCCAGGTACGGGCAGGCCGGGTGTGTGGCTGAACGTGGAAGTCTGTGGGTGGGGTACTAGAGTGGGTTCTTTATGAAATAAAGTGCTTAGCCCTTGAGTATATTCTCGTTTGGCTCTTTTGAGAATCACTTTAGACTGCTCTTCGTGGTCTATAATCACTGGTGTTATCCTTTGCTCTAGACTGTAGACTACTTAAAGACTAGCCTATTAATTCTGCAGCCCTTCCATTGCATAATTTTTGGGTCACTGGTGGCTACGCTCAGCTTGAAATAAGATGTGAAGTCTCCTCCGCGCTGGTCAGTGCATAAGTTGGTATGGGGCTGTATGAATGTCTGCTACATCTCCACTGAGCTGTCACTAATGGGGCTCTCCTGTCTCTTCAACACCTCTCCTTGCTTTTGTTTTCCTTTATTTTTTGCTTGCTTGTTTCTCTTTCTTCTCTTCCTCTGTCTTCTTGCTCCTGCTCCCCTCCCTGTTGTGGTTCTTCTGTGGGACTGTCTGCAGCGACTGCCGGGTGAAGTTGTGGAGCTACGTCCCGGGGCTTACGCCCTGTCTGCCCCGACGCGTCCTGGCCATCAAGGGCCGGGCCACCAGCCTCCCCTGAGACTCCACTCACACCTCCCGCCTCTCGTGCCCTCTGGTACTGCCTCTCTTTCACTCCTTCTTTTCTCTGTACTTCCTAAACTTCCTTTCTTTCTTTTTTCCCTTCCTTCCCTCTTTCCTTCAGTCTTCCTAAACATCTCCCTCTATTTTTCAAGGCTTGTTCTTTCTATCTCTCCCTTGCTCTTTATTTTTCTCCCCAACTTTCTCTGAGACTCTTAAATTTGCTTCTTCTCATGAGTTCACTTTTTCTCATTTCACTCTCCTTTGCTTTGCATCCTTTGGGATGACAGGGCTTTTGTCATCCCCCCCCCCCCCCCCCCCCCCCCCTTTGGTTCAGTGAGGAACTCACCCAATTAGGCTAGATGACATCTCAAAGTTTAGGTTTTTCCATACTTGATGTGATGAGAGGATTCTCCTTTCAGAATTCCAAAATCTATTGCAGTTCTAATTGGGACTAACCCTTGTGGCATAAATCCTCTTAATAACGCTCCAGCTCTGAGAGTTGTAGCCTCATGCACGCTTGATTTCTAGTGCCTTATGCTTCTGTTCCCTTCTGCACATCTGGTATTCAATTAATTTACTTCAAATCACACCAAATGCACCTTAAGCACACAGTACAACATCTAAATGGCATGTCGTAAGGGACAACATCTCATCCGCACCTTTGAGATTATCTGGGCATCAGAGGCCTCAAATTCATGAGGGTGCCAGGGGGAGAGAGGGGGCTCACACAGCAGAGATAAACAGCCTTCTGGATACAAAGTAAAGCCATGTGGTTTCTAGAGACTGGGTGGGGCACCTGGAGCGGGCCAATCGCTATTAGCGCTGGAGTTTTGATGTGTGCCACCCATGCCGCGGGGGAGCAGCTGTTGGTGCACCTGAAGGCTCAGCGTCTGGGTGCTCGGTGCCGGAGCTCGTCTGCTCCTCTGGTCCCCTGCACTCACTTCATCTTGTGTCTTTATCTTCCCTTTCCTCCCGTCACCCTGTCATCTTTCTCTCTGCAGTGACAGGACGGTGAAGATCTGGAATCCGAGGCTGGCGAAGAGAAGGTGACGACCGGAGATCCCCACCGACCATCACCTGTACCCTCACACCTCACCCTGCCGCCCCATTGGCCGCTGCCAGATGTAAGCCTCCTCATCATCGGAGGTCAGAGTTCGTGCTCTGTAGCAGTGGACAGACGAGTTTGTGTAGCATGAAGGCGGTGCAATAGAGGGATGTTCTAAGAAGATGAAGGCAATACTGAATCTAAGGTGGCATTTTTTGTTAAAAGCCACACTTTTTTTTTCCCTCCCACTGTGCCATGTTGGTATTTTTGACTCCACACCAAACGATGTGTTATTTCATATGGCATGCATTTATAGAAAGTGTCCTTCTGTGCCTATTTATTTTGAAGGTATAAAAAAAATCCTCATCACATCATTAGATGTAGCTGCTGGTACTCCTTTTTTATTTATTTCAAGTATGAGAAACGGTCAAAGGAAAGACCCCGGGGAGCCACTTCTGAGCCAAGTGGGGGGGGGGGGAGCACTTTTATTTCTTAACCCCCCGGGGAGCCATATGCTTTTGGTCTTTGTTTAACTGTATAGGGAGTACGTACAAGGAACAGTCGGTGTTCAGAACATTCTGGAAGCAGGAAGATGAAGGTTCTTCTCTTTGGCCATCTGGTGGAGGATCAGTGTGTGGGTACAAATGCAGTTCTGGAACTTGTACTGTGCAATAGCTCTCACGCACTCCCTCAGCCACCACCATCTTCCAAGGAGTGTGGTTTTTTTCCCCTTTGTACCCCTTCAGTATCTCGTACACTGCAACATTGTTTTCTCCACCTTCCTCTGCTTTGAAAGGACATTCTGTCTTGTGGTTTCTCCTGTGCTGTGATCTTTTATGTCCTCTACCTCAGGTTTGAAGCGGGGTGAGAAGCCCATGCTTTTGCATTCGGGGATGGGGCTCACGTCCGATTCCTCTGTTTCAATATCACTTATCTGGATGCCCAGTGTTCCCCCGACCTCCAGGTGGTGCTGTGTCTGTGTGATGCTGGGCAGGTGCTTTGAATGCCTGGCTCTGATGGGCCTTGTTGTGCGCTGTGGAGGCTACAGTGTTTAAATCAGGCATGATGAGACTCTCATGCAGTGGACTCAGGAAGTGGGGCCATCTGGGAGTGTTTCATCACTTCCTGTCCACCTCAATGGGGGGTCCAGGTGCATAGAAGTCGAGCTGGACCCCAGAGCACCAGAAGCGGGATGTGGCGAGGACCGGCCTCGCTAGACGACTGACCCCCTACATAAAACGTCAGGCGGTCGAACTGTTGAATTGTCCAGCACTAATGGCAAGTTTAGAAATTCGTCCATCATTATTGATACACTCCATATTGGTGCATGAACATTGAACATATCAAACACGCTGCATTGCACAATGTGATGTGCTAACGGCAAATGGGTAATTAATATTTGGTTGGGTCGACACAGTTCAAATGATTGTTAAAGAACTGTGACTCCTTCTGTATCACCACGTCGTCTCCGTGTTTGAGGATGACGTGCAGCACCCAGTGGTACCAATCATGAACTAATCTGTTAAAAGAAAGAAACATCTAGTGGGCTAATAAAAAAACGGCTTTTTCAGCACTTGTGATAAAAACCTCAGTGTGGACTGAGCCGAAGTGTAAAGAATCTTTATAAATATTGATATTCTGCAGGCCTTTATGAGTATCTGCCAAGAACCCAGAAACCTGTTTCTCCCTTTAAAACGGCTCAAATATGAAACAACATAAACGGGCTTTGGCAGAACATCAGATGCTTTGTTCGGCTGCTTGGACACTGCACCGTCCACACGCCGGATGGTATTTAAATGTGACTTCACCCAGAATGATCTCACAGGATCCGTCCCAATTATTGCAGTATCTCCATTTACTGCCTCCCTCTTGTTAAAGCAGCTAATTATATACAGCAAAGCAGGGGTAGGAAATAGGTCTGGTTTGGGGGCAGTTTTTGTTGTCGTAACCACCATTCACCCACCCCCTCTAAACACCCCCCAACCTCGTCTTGCCCACCATACCCACGGGAAACGAGCAGGAATCTCACTCGTCTTAAATGAAAGTGAAAGCCGTCTCGTACGTGCGCAGGAAGCTCGGTTGATGCCTGCACGTGGGCGAGTTCGTGTCCGTCTTGGCACACGACGCCGCTACGCGCCGGCGTATTTTTAGACCGTCAGTCATCTTCTTCCAGGGGCAGTGTTGCACTCCCAGCCCCCAGATTTACTGTCTGATTTAATGAAACATATTTATCACCCTAATCTGTCCGACGTTTCCCGGGCGACGGCCGGCGGGTCTCCGTGGCAGCTGTCCGTGGGTGCTCCGCTGTCACGGCGATGCGTCAGGTTTGCTGCAGTGAGGGATGGCTGTGTCCTGCTAGAAGAACCCCCTGTGTGCATGATTGCACATTAAGCAGTGGTACTGCTAAATCCCCACACCGCTGCTGCCTTCTTCTATTCCTAAATATTTATAATGGCCGAATGACCGAGAGGGTCCTGTGTTGTTGCTCCTGTCCGTGGCTACATCTGTCTGTTTTTCCTGCTTTTTATTTTCCTAAAGGATGTTGTTGTAATCTGAAGTTACTGTTCGACTTTTCACAATTACCCAAAATGGTTGACATGAGATTATATAAATTCATTATGTAAGACCCAAATAATCCATCCATCATAGCAGATGATCACCACACCCACAGTGTTAATGGAGAACTCTGTGATCTAGAGAAAGTGCTGTGTCATTTTGGACTCGTTAATGACCAAGTTATCCCTTCAGAAGTAAAGAACTTGAGCCAGTGTGAGTTCTTCCCCTGCCAAAGCGATTTTTCCTCTTTAAAAGGTAATTTTCATATATATGTATATATAAAATTTTTAACTTGCCCAATAAATGTTGGGCATTGCAAGCTATGATGGACCAAATAAACCTGTTAATTCTTTACAGTCCTAGATCCCAGAGAGAGCTGTAAAGTGTAAAGATCTACACTCGAGATTTGATCTAGAATGACTGACTGAAACGGCTTTTTTTCCATGGATGTTTATTTTTATTTTTGTTTGCTGTTTTTTTTTTCCTTAGTCTCAAATTTTACAGTGGTGAAGGAGAACAGAGTGGGGGACATACACATTGTTACTCATTGCCAAAGGCTTTAAACCGATCATTTTTCTGTAAATGTTGAATAGTTTGTATTAAATTATTTATTTAGCTTTTGGTTTATTACTTTCGTCTTCCCTGGTCCTCCAGTATTTCTTTGGTGGTACTGTCGGATAACGCAAACAATCTTTTATGCTAAAGTAAACACACGCCCCTGCTTTAGAGCAAAGTCTCTTCCAGTAAGTGCCCCTCGCTAGTGAGCTGAAAAGACTAAGTAGTCTTTATTCATTTCATTTTAGAAATGACAGGAATCAAAGCATTTCTTTCTGAATAACATTACCGTTTGGGTTTTTGTTTTACATTTTTTGCTTTAAGTGGTCATGGTATGACTTGTGAAGAGAGGAAACTTGTGAAACTTGCTACCACTCAGAGGCTGTAATGTGGATGACCTCTGTGTTTGTGTTAAATAAGAGCAGTAGTTTTTAATGACCTCTAGTCCTGATCTTGTCTTGGACCATGTCCCAGAACCAAGCGCGTTGGTCTACATGCAGTGAAGCTGTTCTAATGGCCGTGCCAGTCGGTCTGCTACAGGCTTGGCCCTTGGTGCTCAACCCAGATTCTGCCTTCCTGCCTACCTACACAGTTTACAGTGTAAATAAATCCATCCTCTTTTGTCTTTCTTCCAGCTTTCGGCTGTGCCACAGAACTTTTTAACAGTGGTTTCTGCAGAGCCCTAATTGTTTACGGTGCTTCTTTTTATCTTGTAGGCCAGAGAAGCTTGGCGTGTACATGCGGTAGTTCTATAAACTGTACCTAGTTAATGTTTGTTTGCATACAGGACGGCGCCACCTTCCTGCAGGTGTCTGTTTCTACTCGTGCACTAACCTGGGCTTTGCGCCGCTGCTGCTGTTGCTCTGGGTGGGCCGTCCGCCCACTAAGCCCCACCCCGCCCGGCCTGGCCCCACCCTCTGCCTCTCTGCCGGAACCCCAAGGCCTTACACCTGCACTCAGCCGTTTGCTTTTGTGTGCACACACTTCTCAGCGATACGGAACATCGTAGCAAAGAAGGCGGACATGCGTGAGACGCGCCGCCTCTTAAATACCCCACGATGGCTCAGAGAAGCCGTCTGCCTCTGCCTAGGACAAGGCCGTCAGTCATTGTCAGAAAAAAATTGGTTTAAAGTTCAACTGACTGACGCCGATTTTTTTTGTTTTTGTTTTTTTTTGCATTGCAGACTGTCATGACTCATGTTTCTGTTGATTATCATTTGTAATACGTGCATGTTCCAGTGGGAGGCTTCCCAGATGCCACATCAACAGACACGCGAGCTGACAGATCCGCGAGCAAAATCCAAGTAAAAAAAAGGGACACATCATGACATTTTCTGTCAAAGTCCACCTGGTGGATTTTGTGCTGGGTGTTGCTGGCGGATTTCACAGACGGTGGGTGAAGGCGTGTGCAGAGAGCCTACGTCAGGCGGGTGGAGGAGAACAGGGTCTAAGGTGCCTTCTCATTGCCCAGACTCCTGAGGAATGTTGACGTTTTTACCGTTCTGTTTGTCTGTTTTCTTACATGTGCATGTGACCAAACTGCGTGTAAAATACTTGACTGTAAATGATGTATTAAAGTTTTATTTAAAATCTGATCAAACATTTCTTTATCAAAAATGGTACGTTCTTGAAATAAGCCTTTTTTTTTTTTTTTGATGGTCGGACTTGTCTGTCTGCTGTCTGTATGGGCACACCAAACCTTTTCCAGGGTTCAGGTTTCATGGTTTGCTTTAAAAATAATCATCCATCTAAGAGAGAATTTCACACTTCAGTTACTTCTTATTCTCCCACCTGGGAGGCCCTTTCAGTTAATAATATGTCATGCCGAATCACTGCTTTGCCGTCGTCCTTCAGGGTTCGATGATAAAGAACACGTATAATGACGTTTACATATGAACTCCAGGAGGTCCCAAATGTCACAATCAGCCATTTAGAACATTCACAACAGCGCTAGTCCTGAAAATGTTTAGTCTTTCTTAGCAACTTTGATATTTGCATGCTTGATTGCAATGAGCGTTCGAATCTTCTAATTGACATTGATTAGTTTTTTGTTCCCCTTTTCCTCGGCCTCTGAAATGCCAAGAACATTCACATAAAAATGTGCATACACCCACGCATGCATACACACACACACACACCCACACACTCTCTCGGTGCTTTTGATTGCACCCTCAACCGGTACTCTCTTTCCTGTGGTTCTAGGGTTTGCATGCATCCTGCCACTTGCTGAGACAGCAACACTGTTCCAGCCTGGGCGATGTGTCTTCATTCCCCACACGTACCGTTATCGTTTAGCCTCAGCGGCGGGTCCCGCAGTGGCCGTGACGGAATGTGGGGATTAGTGGTGGCAGGGCAGAGGGAGCGGACCGCAGGAGTGGCGTTCTCCCAGGGAGCCGTCCTCTGATCTCACGCCCCCATACTTCAAACCAGAGAGCTCTGCTCTGCCAGGCACGGAGCTGCTCGGGTGGTTGGAACTGTTTTCCTACCTTCAGCTCGGCTGAATTATAAAAGTCAGGTGTGTTTGTGCAAGGAAAACACGAACCCGTATTAATCAGTCAAAACCTCCACAGCTCCCAGCAAAAAAAACATTGCATTATGTTTGAGTCTGAGTGAGCTTTAATGTCAGGTTGTATATGACTCCAGAAAGGGCAGACCTACCTAGTATACTATTAGTAATAGTACTAGTAAACATAATAATAAGGTGAATAGGATGAAAAATTAATAGGAATAAAGAGTTGGGTCTGAGAAAAGACTGAATGTCATGGACAGCTCATTTCATCGAACACTTCACAAAAACTTGGGAATAATTGGTTTCGGGTTACATTTCGGGATTAACCTAAAATGCATTATAACCATTACAGGTGAAATTAATCTGACCACCTTTAAACTTTTGAATGTACTTTTTGCACAACTTGCTGTTCTCTAATAAAGGGACTTATCAGCAAAATTTACAACAGTGTTTGATCCATGAATCGACTAATACATTTCCTGGTTCAATTAGAATTGGTATTTAAACAGACCACACCACCAAGCACAAGTGTAATCATCTTGCATGGGCCAGGGAGAGTTTACACTGGACGAGGAACCAGTGGGCCTCCGTGCTGTTCACTGATGAAAGTAGATTTGATGACCACCAGCGATGTTGGAGACGTCAAGGAGAGCTCTATGTATCAGCCACTGTTGTCCCCACTTGACCCTTTGGTGGTAGTGGTGGTGATGGTGGTGTGTGATTTGTCAATACAGAACTGCCCTACACTTTGTGAATGGTACAGTGACAAGCCCGTACTACAGTACTACAGTACTACTACTACTCAGTAACATCATTAATCCTGTGCCTCTGCATGAACAACACAGGCCTAATTTCATCTTCATGGACAACTCTGCTCCAGCTCATGGAGGTCACATCATTAGGTAACGGCTGCTGGAGACTGGGGTGCTTCAAATGGAGTCACCTGCTCTTTCTGCAGATGTGAGTTCCATAGAAAACATATGAGCTGAGTCACTGTGTAGAGGCTCGTAACTCTGTACCCCAGAACCTCAGTGACCTGAGGGCACTTCAAGAAGAGTGGGACACCATGACTCAGCAGACAATAAGTCCAATAATGGCATTATTGAGGCATTGATGTTTTTTGTTGGGGTACACAATCACCATTGCATGCCCTATTTTTGTTATATATCACTGTAGCATGAACTTTTTACATTTTCCATAAATTTCACCTGAAAGCCAAATATCTCTAACATGTGAGTAGTTTATGTGCATTGACAATAAATGTGAAATTATATGGAAATCCAGTCCAGGTTTTTGATCCTTCTCGCTCTAAACATACCTAGACCTGCCAAACCCACATCAAAATACATGGACTGGCTCACTTTTGAACCTGGATTCGGATCATGGCTCACACTGTAAAAGCAGCTGCAGATTCTAACGTGCCTGGTTCGGCAGACTTGGTGAGCCCACTCCATGGTTCTGCTCTCACTGGCTGGGCCGGGTCTGAGGAGTCTGGGGAGGAGCCGATAAGAGGCTGTTTCCGGAGCTGACTGGCCCGATGGTGAGATGGAGGATACTGATGACTTCATGATGTGGAGAAGCCAGGGCTGAACTGAGGGGGCAGCAGGGAAGTGCGTAGCCCTGTGGTTGTAGGAACCCACCGGGCCCACCGAGGAAGAACACTTGAGACATAAAGATGCTCACAAAGAGATAACTGAGATACATCTGCAGCATTGAGTGTCTGAGCAGTAGGAAGACGATAGGGAGAGAGGGGCTTAGTAGCCAGCTGGGAGGGAAGGACTGAGGGAGAGGAGGAGTGATGAAGAGGGTTGCCTTTCCTGCAGGTCCTTGCAGCTCTGCTGTGAGGTCTGCTTCTGTTTTGATTGACACAGCAGGGCAGGGATCACCAAACAGGAGGCAACGGGGCTTTCTGGGGTTCACATTAAGCTTGGATGCCAGCTGCCACTAAGAGCTCCTCAAGCACTTCCAACCTTTACGCCATCCTTTGCACCAGTTGGATAAACACAGGGCAAACAAACCACCTGTCTGCACCACAGCACACTAGCCCCCATTTCTTTGGTTCCTTTACACATCTCGTGCAGATCACACTAACCTTTATGCCAATACAAAGCACACGTGTACTGGGGATTCGTTTTTATTACACTACTCAGCTATCATTTGTATTTTAATTAATTTTAGTCCTTTCACTATTTTTTGCTGGTGCGCTTAAGCTTTGTTCCATAGCTAATTATTTTAAGTGACAGCATTGGTAAATTTCTGCTGTTAAGAATTGCAAAAAGTATTACAATTACAAGAAACAACATTATTCAGATAATGGAGGAAGAAGGAAGAGGAAGACGAATGCTCACATCAAGGTTGTATGGTTTTGCTCAGCCAAAATATATTTGTATCCTGATCAAGTATACTTGAACAAGTGAGTAGTCACAAGACTCGATATAAAGCTACCGATGTCCAATGAGATCCATTTAGATGTTGTCATTCATGAGTTATATTTCAGTTCTGATTCAGCAGTGTCTCTGCACTCCCCTTATTGTCTGTGGTATTAAATGAAGTGGATCGAAGTCACATTACGGATGGCTGCAGGTTGTAGCAATGGCTGGGACGCCCGTGGGCCAGTGCTCTGATGACAGCCACTTTTATCGAGGGATTTTGCCCTGGTAAATTCCTCTGGATGCTAATGTACTGTGGAGAATGAAGTGTGGCATCCATCTCACTGAGGCAACCTCTCTCGGTCTGCTGGTACGCAGCCAAAAACTGCAGCACTCTCCTCCGGCCAGAATAAACCAGTTTGCCATCTTTAGTGGGGAAACCAAACAGATGCTCCCGAGACGAGGACTTTTATTTGTGCGTCGGCTCTATATTCCTGTTTGAGTGGAGTCCTCGGGCCTAATGAGCTGACCAAATGCCCTTTTAATTAGTGCAGTTTTTTCTTCTTCTTCTTCTTGTCCGTAGGCTCGGACGCCTCCCCTGAGCTTGTGGCCGGATCTTTCCAGTGCAGGCAGTTGTAGGAGAGGACGGCGGTGATCAGAAACGTGGCCATGCCGGTGTAGCCGCCTATAAGTAAACACAGCGGCTGCATCAGCACAAACAGGCAGAAGACGTTGACGGAGGCACTCTGGGGCAGATCCACGCGGCCCTCCTTATTTGCCTGTAGCACCCCGAAGAAATAAATCAGTGCCACGGCAGGGTAAAAAGCCAGTTCCACCATGCTGGTCAACTCAGTGGTGGTTCACACAGCCAGACTGCACGCGTTCTCTACAGAAAGAGGAGCAAGAACTCCTGCGACCTTTAATCTCAGGCGGAGGTAAAATATTAGCCTCCTGTTGCTTTATGGTGCAGCAGACGTGTTAGCACAGAGCTGCAGAGTGCAAAGTTGACTGGCAGTATCATTCAACCCCTGTAGCACTGACCTTTACACCTCACTCAGGTGAGCCAACAGGCACCTATGTGGCTGGTGGAATTAACATTTAATGTATATAAAAGGAGGCATAACAGGGATCCAAGATTCATCCAAGTCAGGATTAGTCTAGGGTGGTGTGTTTGGCTGAGATTAGCAGCCAAGAGATCCCTCTGAATTTAGTTTCAACCATTTCTTCTCTCAAAAAAGACTGGAGAAAATGGATAGGCAGGAAGCAAAACAGATGTGCAAACTTGCCATGAATTTTTTAAAACATAATTTATTCATGATTTTCTTAGTAAGCAGGATCTGTGCAGTTGTTCATGGCCATTTATATACCTGTGAACTACAGAGTGTTAGATTGATATCTTAGTTTACTGTGGTGATGGTGGTAATATAATACTTATGATGATACACACACACGCACGCACACACACACACACACACACACACACACACACACACACACACACACACACACACACACACACACACACACACAAAAGCCAACAGGATATGACAGACCTGCTCTAACTCTACAAACCCTTGCTTCCTTGTTAATCATCTTATCACGATATTGTGAGGGTCTCATTTGGTTGCCACCCCTTCAATTTGCAGCACTTAATTGCCCCCAGAATAGGGATATTTTTGGCCCCTTTGACGCAATGAACCCGAAATACAGTAATTAAAGCACCAAAATCACAGGGAATGGTGGCATTTGGTTGGCATTGTGGAAAATATCCCCCCTCCCTCCCCTCATCTTTGTCTTATCTGACAAAGAGCAACCCATCTGGTGCAAAGCTGTGATCCCTGCTATCATACCGCAACTGCCAAATTCACAGTAAACGCTTCACTGTTCCTTTTGCCCACCTCTTGGGGGCAATCCTGGTACAGGAAGAGGGCGGGGCCTAGACGTGGACAGAAATCAGCGGGGGGCGAAGCTTGAACACGGCTGATTCCTCAGGATGCCTTTTTACGGATGGCGCCACATGGTGAACTATTAGACTTAAAGGTCCCTCTTCGTCTCCACCCCCCCCCCCCCTCCCCCCTCCTCTTCCTCCTCCAAGCTCATGCAGTGCCAGCCTTTCATCAGGGACACATCTGCTCATCCCTACGACATCCACCCACCGGACCCTCCATCCGCCCGCACGGCCTTTCGGATAGAGTCTCGCTCTGCCGGGATGGAGCAGGTGGGCGGCAGGCAAGGCAATGTTGCAAGCCAAGACTCTGCCAGTGTTCTGATCTCCACAGTTCATCTGATACATCTGCCTCTCCCCCAGGACCTGCCCGGATATCACACACACATTCAGAAAGAGGCTGGAAACAATTGAACTCCTTCTCATGTTTTCCTGCCCCTCGTTGTGGGTAAACAAGGGCAGTGGGGTAGCAGCGGCGCGTAACATTCTCATCTGCTCACACCACTGGCAGCGTTTAGCAGTACCCCGTGACCAGATTACTAGCACGCATGGAGAAATGCCTTCATTGTTTTTCTTTTGTGAATTCAATGATTTGGTTCATTGGTTCGTGTCTGGTTTACTCACAACGTTGGTTTGTCATCTTAAAAAATATTTATATTGTGAATTTTCTATGTTAGTGAAAAAAATGTATCGTTTGAGTGGAAGTCGCGTCGAATGAATGACGGAGTGTTTTGTAACGACAGAATCCACAAATCAGCTACTGGCCTCCTGGGGCATTTAGCATAGCATGAATATAATACTTCTCACTGTTTAGTTGTTCAACAATGAATGTTAACGGAGCGCATGAATTGTTAAACCATGTTCTTTCCCTGGCATGTTAAAAAAAAAAAAAACCAAAACAGTAGTGGCTGTGGAGCTGTCCATCGTGTCGGTGCTGAACTGAACGGAATAAGGTGCCATATCCCTCGATAAAACAGTACGTTTTGTTTTTAAATATTTGATAACATCCTGTTGCTTTACTAATTTAATCTTATGTAACGATAAAACCCCCGATTCAATCAGAACTGCCTTCTGATTTGTTTTTGATTCATATAATATGCTTATGTTTGAACTGTCTGCACAAGATAATACTCTATAATCGAATCACAGTTACTCAACTGATTGTCAAATCCGCGTCAATTCGACTTTGTTGTTCTACTCGCTGCCTCTAATTGTTTTGTTTTCTTTTATGAAAAGTTACTGCATGGCACTGCGAGCCAACAAATGTTTATTCGGATGAAACAGCTGCACGCATGGGCAAGGCTCTCGCGCCTGTCACACACTGTGAAAAGGGGGTGGAGTACAACGCTTTTTACACGGAGGATGGTCCTCAGCGCGCGCACACTTTTCCCACTCACATGTACGGCACCTGACGCGCAGAAACGGTCCTCGCGCCGCTGCGATGAGTTACTATTCTTTGTCCTTTGTTGCCTAATAACAGTTGTAATCGTGGCCACGACTTTGCGCCCTTTTGCAAGTTCGGTCATTTCAGTTTTAGGAGAGGCCCAAGTAAGTCCTCGGTGGTGCGATCGGGACCGAAGGGTCTGTGTGATTTGTGATTTGGGTAACCCGCACGCGGCCAGGCTGTGCGAACCCCGGGTACACATGGAAGGAGACGTTATGGACAAACTGGATGACGTGGCTTCAGTGTACGAGTTCGACCCATTCACAGGCAACATTCCTGCTACCAAAGTGGAAATCACTGTTTCCTGCCGGTAAGAATGTTTGTGTTCCTCGAGCAGCTACGTTGTCATCTCGCCCGTGCGCGTCTGGAAGAACGCGCGCACACAGAAATTCCTTATAGAAAGCAACTGAATAAAGACTGTCGTGTCCGATTATTTCAGATGGATATTCTTTATTCTGGTTCAGCTATGTTTCACTTGAAAAGTTAGTTCAAAGTAGCTACCTAATTAAGTAGTGTGTTTTTCGCAGGATTCGCATTTAGGTTATCTTCCGTAGTGTACGGTGTAGTGTTCATACTAATAAAGATTTATTTCTAGGTCACAATCGATAAGTTAGGTTATAACTCGTCGGACGATTAACAGATTTCGATTAAATATTTTGCATTAGAAAGTCCTCCTAGGAAATGGATTGATTATGGGTGTGGACAGATGTCCGCATTCGACCAAGGTATCCATGAATTATGCATACACTACTGTACTTGTTTAGAACAGAATTCCTGCGTCGTGTTAGGGTATAAAATATTACATAACTGAGGCGTTCATATATATATATATATATATATATATATATTAGACGCTGTTTGACTTAATCGTATATGGCGTTTTATTTAGCATTTTGTATTGTTTGTATTGACTGTAATCTGTTTAGTTCTAATGCCTGTTCAATTGATGTAACTGTTTACTTTTTTTCAAACGAAAAACACACTGGGATGGGTATGAAGTCCATGTGTCAAATGAAAGGAGGGATTAAACGCACCTCCTGCAGTGTTACTTTAATTTGACATTACTATCAATGCTGAATAAGTATATATTTAAATGTTTTTGCCTGTGCAGTATTTTTGCTTTTAAATGGGAGAGGTTGCATATGTTATCTGAAGGGACAGGCTTAAAATCTCTACATGATAAGCAGTGGATATCAGCGAGTGTGTGTGTGTGTGTGTGTGTGTGTGTGTGTGTGTGTGTGTGTGTGTGTGTGTGTGTGTGTGTGTGTGTGTGTGTGTGCGTGCATGCGCGTGTGTGCGTGTGTGTGTGTGTGTGTCTGTGTGCGTGCGTGCGTGCATGCGCGTGTGTGCGTGTGTGCGTGTGTGTGTGTGTGCGTGCACGCGCGCAAGTGCGTGTTGCATGTGCCACTTTGCATGTGGTGTTTCAGCGCTAACACGGTTGATGAGCCAACTGATGCAGAAGTTCATATTTTTACTTTGACGTCCATCTGGCTTTCTGATTTCGTTTTCACAAACTGAGATCTGAGAGGCACATTTGTGCATGCGTTGCGCACTCTTCTTTCATTAGGGAGCTGTGTGTCGCCTCACTCTTACCGCCTCCTCCAAAGATTTTAAAGTAATTATATATCACCCCATATATCACCGTAGAGCTGAATAGCATCCTTACAGTCCCTCCTCTTCTTAATGAGACTTTCAGTGTGGCTGTTCTGGCTTTTGGCCTTGTTGTCTGCACTGGCCCCATTGCAAACAAGTCACTGCTGTAACAATGCTTCCTACTTACAGATGCAGGCAGCCAAGGTCAGGCACCTCACAGCCTCCCTGTTAACACTGCCCTAGCAGCGGCTTCCGAAGTCCTGACCTCTTCCAAAGATCAACATCACCCCTCATTTCAGATTAACATAAACAAGAACTTCATCAACCAAGACTGTGAGTCCAGGAGGGATGGCTGTTCACTAGTTCGTAGTTGTCCAGATTTAATGGCTTCCTCATCTGAATGGGGTATAACTTTACTCAGCTCACCTCAGTGCTACCTTAAGAAGAGTCCAGCACATGCGCTCCTGATCTTTCTCTCTAGCCTAGAATTTCCCATCTAGCCGAGGAAGACCACTCTACCAAACAAGCTCCTTATACATTATGGATGGGCTGGTCTGCTGGAAGCCAACCCCCTCCGACAGTGTGCCGTGCAGCATTAGCACTCTGCTGGGACACCCTGCTGTGAACGTTTGATGCAGAACCTACGTTTAAATTACAATGTTTACCAATGCATTAAGGAGAAACGTGTTTCATTGGTTCAGCTGGGTGGTGAGGAGGTATAATGAAATTATGTAGGTTATTGATCCTGCATCTGGTTAGTTCTGTTCAGGCAAAAGTCACTTTCTGATGATTATTGAGAGATGAGGTTAGATGAGGTTGAGAGTAGTCAATTTCTTCTCCTTTTTATTGTGAGAGAGTGTTTGTGGATTCCTCGGTGTGTGTACCACCTTTTATTCTTTACTTGAATACACGGTCTTAGTTTGTAGCTAACATATCTGTAATCGATACGTGGCGATGTGGACTTGTTGGAGTACATTATCATCTCCATTGAGGATACATTTCTAGTTACAGTACCAATGAATAATAAGAAAGCACAGCAATGGATAAAGTGCCATGCTCATTACACAACTCTCAGGACTCCTGTGTAATAACAGCCATGCATTCCTGTATGAGCCCACCATCACAATATCTTTGACTAGAACATTGGAACATAGCTATTTCTGTTATCATCGCATGCTCTTTATAGCAATGCATAAAGGAGGTCATGACTGCTGTTTAAGGGCTCCCATTAGACCAATCTGTGCTCATAAATATGTACCATTAACACCAGAATGTTCTATGTCAACATATTAAAATATAAAACCATTCACACATGAAGTTGTATATTGTGATAGCAGTGTAAATTAAAGAGCCTTTCTGACCTTAGACTGAAAGAATGAGAGAGAGAGAGAGAGAGAGAGAGAGAGAGAGAGAGAGAGAGAGAGAGAGAGAGAGAGAGACTAATGAGACTGATTAGATTACTGGAATGGACCAAAATTGCATAAAGGGACCATGAATCACTGCAAAAGATTATTAAACAATCTAGGTGGTCTTTCAAACTGTAATGTATTTGCAAGGCCAGCTAATTAATACCATCAAAAGGTACAACTAGCTGTTATGATTGGCCTTTTATAATTGAGAAAACAACATTCGGATGTCATTTTGATAGTCTTATACAGTTTGCTGGATCAAAGCTATATGTTTGTTTTAAGAGTGTCTTCAGAGCATCCTTCTAGATCTCTTGATGTTGCCGGTATCATCCTTTTTTAATCCTCCAAGTCTCCTTTCTGCCACTGTCCTGGTAAGGAAACAGGCAGACAAATCATATGAAGTGTTGTGTATTTACATCCCAGAGTGTACTCCATAACTCTCTATACATATCAGTCTTCAAAGATCACACATCTTCTCCAACATATGAATAATATTGCTGGGTGTTCCCATTCATCTATGAGGTTTCATATCACAATTCCACCCTATTACAACCATTCAAGTCCATATTTTGAAGCAGTTTTACACTTTTGGCAATTTTCAACCACATAATCATTCTCTGACCATCACCTTAAGACATATAGCTAAGACAGACAATTTAAGACAGATAGGACTCAACAAACATAAGGTCCTACAAGGATTACCAGACAGAATTACCAGACACTAAGTGATGATCAGGTAAATGGTAGGCTGATAAAGGAATGGTAAAGATTCCTCCATCTTTCATCACCAGCAGTGCATGTAGATCTTACCTCCTCCACCTGCTACAGCTATTTCTGATTGCGGATGCAGTTCTTAAATAATGCAAAAGGTGCATGGAAACGTAAAATGAAGACCTGGCCCGGAAGGCATCAGACGTCGATGTGTGCGCAATGACGCTATAGTCGGCAGAGGCGAAGAAGCTCTCCTCAAGGTGTGTGTAGATGCATGGCTTTGCTCCTTCAAAAGCAAAACTGTGCTGAGACTCCTTTCACAACAGATGAATGTTCAGGGTCTCAGGGTGCTGTCTTGTGCTAGAGCAGAGTTAAGGCAGAAGTTAAAAGCTGACGAACAGTATTTCTATCTTAGAAGCCGAAATCAAACCAAATCTACTCCTGAAATGTGACATCACACGCACACACACTAGGGTGCGCTTGAGTTAATGCTTCTATGGAGGAAACTTTTGAACTTCAGTGATTTGAAAATTCATGGACTGTGATGCCCTCGTCTCTTTCTGTTCTCTGTACATGTGTTTCAATGTTTTCCTTGTGAGGTGACTCAGACTTTGAGTATCCAGTCATAACAGTGAGAAGCCCCACTGTGGAATGTCACAGTTGGCCCATGGTGAGTTCTCACGTGTTCTATTACCCCTCCTCCTGTTACCCCCACAAACAATTCAACACAGTAACATGTTCCCTGTTATTTCCCCTGCACCCTCCAGAGAGAATAAAAATTGTGCCCTGTCTTTTTATGTAATTACAGTCATTTTTCAGCAATTAATGGTTCTCTCATTAAAATTGCTGTCACTAGGATAAGGCATGAAGACTGTAAAAAATCTTTTACTATTTTTTTTGTATGATATGTTTTCGACAGAGGAAGGGGGCAAGGTGATAGCAAGATTACCACAGCCGAAAAAAGGGGCAAATCAGGTTGGGCCATGGAGACCTCAGGGATTCTCAAGTGTTGTCTGCAGTAGAGGCCTGATGTCTTTATTGGGGCCTCGCTGTGTTATCTGAGAGCGATGCTCTAAGCAGCTCACAAAGCTCAGAGATTATAAGCATCACATAGCACAGCAGGATAAGTGGTGATCTGCCTTTGCTAACATACCAATAGTGCTCAGTTTCTGCTGTTAGCTAAGAGAACGTATTTTTTAATTATATAGTGGTCCCTTTGGTGATGCAGTCTCAAAATGACCTCCCAGCCATTCAATATGCCTTTAACATTTAAGTGTTGTGGTGTATTTGAGAAGAGGTTTATCTATTTTTTTTGCTCTCTTCAGATGAACTACCTCTCCACAGGGTCCCATGGTAACCAGAGAATATTAGTACAGTGTAAAGGTGGCTTTACTCGAGCATAATGTTCCAGGGACTTTTATTTTAAAGGAACTCTTTTATTACAAGCATTTTTTAGTGTGTTTTATTCCTATAGTCCTGCTCACTCTCTCTTTGAATTCTGTGTCTCTACACCTTCTCTGGGTGCGTCTCCCCCCTCCCATTCCTCTTACCCAGAGGTGCCCGCCCCCTGCATTCTCCTCGCAGCGATGGGGGGCTTCATTCTGCAGAGAATTATTGAAAGAAAGAAAAAGAAAGAAAGAAAGAAAGAAAGAAAGAAAGAAAGAAAGGAAAAAAAAATCAAAGAAAGAGAGTTGGAAGGAATAAACTGGGGGACATTAAGAGAGCACAGACATGGTAGAAAGAAGCAGATAATGAGAGAGGACCTGGCAGGCATGGACAGAGACAGACCTGGAGTAGGTCTCCGCCTACTGTCCACCTCCTGAGGACGTCTGGACGGTTTGCTTAAGAGAGCAGGGCCTCCAGACTGGACGTGTGGTGTGAGAATTCCTTGAGATGGGGAAAACCAACCAATGTACTGCCTGTGGACTGTGGACATCTGCTGGTATGGTATATATTCAGCATAACTAATGCTAGTGGCAGTTTCAGGTTCATGTCTTTTGGTGTTGGGGTTTTGCTCTCCCTTCTCCAATATCTTCCCACAAGCTAGCAGTCTTAGTGGCTAAAGTTGGTAGCTGGAGCTTGCAGGAGGGAAGATGTATTGGTAAAGTGGCCTCCTTAATGCAGATAATGTGCCAAAATAGCCCACTCCCAAGACAGAACCCCAAAAAAACAGGTTTTTGGGAGCTATCACTCGGCTAGTGCAGGCTTTGCTGAAACTGTCAGACGCCCTGTGGCTGTATCTTCCTTTCGTCACATGGTCACAGGCACTCAGAAATAACTTAACCTGTCAGATTCGCTAAGCCTCACTGTTAAAAGCTGGTGCCATGGCAGTTCCAACCACAGCCTTTGTGGAGGAGTTTCCAGTTTGGGTCTTGTCACCTGCTTGCTCATATGGGGAAGTATTGGGGAGTGCTGATCTACTTTTGCCCAAACTCCTCTCATGACCTCTTCTCCTGCCAATGTTTGCGGACGTAAGGCAGCCGTCTGGTTGGACCTGCCTCTCACAAACACATAAAAGATTCACATGGCTGGACCTTCTATTGAGCCTGCCAGAAACTGTAAATAATTGCATCTAAATTCTTTCTTCTCTCATTGTTGCCATGGCGCCAAGGTCTGGGGTTATGAAATGGAATATCTTGTCTGTTGAAGCGCATGCATCACCAAGCTTGTAAAGGATGCTGTTGTTGCGCACATGCGTGGTTTGAATCTATTACCTAATTCATGACAATTCTGTGTAGTTGCTGTTATATTAAAAATAAGTTTAAAGCTTCAGTGATTGGAGCAATAATAATAAACGAAGAAATAAACCAATTCCCAGGCTAGCTTGTCTTCATAGCTGTAATCTTCACACTGTCTTCATGTAGATAAAGGTTCATCTTGTGCCCCTGACTTAAGGCAGCACTTGATAGGCTGCTGGTTCATTCTCATATGATGTCATAATTATGTGAGTTTGATGAGTGCCATTGAGGGGAACTTTAACGAGTTGCCAAACTTTCTGCCCTGGCTGCTAACCCTCATCTTTGATGTACACCATGACTTCTTGAGACTAAAATGACTGTTCTCCTCCTATTGCCTCTGTAGTTCTCCCTTGCCCAATTACTTTTTAATACACTCCTTAACATGCTGCCTGGGTCCAAGTGGCACAGAGAGTCTTTGTCCCTGTCTGCTGGAAGGCTATGAGAGAGGATACAGGACTGGACCCTCTCTTGGCTGATAAGGACTTGAAGCCAGCCAGGGCTAAGCAGTGTGGCACAGTGATGGAATCTGTGATGGCAGAAGTGTGTGTGTGTGTGTGTGTGTGTGTGTGTGTGTGTGTGTGTGTGTGTGTGTGTGTGTGTGTGTTTGGCCAGATGGGGCAGGTCACGTGGACATAGGCAGCTGGACATGCAGCAACAGGCTCAGGTGAGATCCTGCAGTTGTGTCTGCAGAGGGCTGGAGAAGGGTGTGGCTGGGGTGTGTCTGGGGGCGTGGCTGGAGCAGGGTGTGGCTGGAGTGTGTCTGGGGGCGTGGCTGGAGCAGGGTGTGGCTGGGGTGTGTCTGGGGGCGTGGCTGGAGCAGGGTGTGGCTGGAGTGTGTCTGGGGGCGTGGCTGGAGCAGGGTGTGGCTGGGGTGTGTCTGGGGGCGTGGCTGGAGCAGGGTGTGGCTGGGGTGTGTCTGGGGGCGTGGCTGGAGCAGGGTGTGGTTGGAGTGTGTCTGGGGGCGTGGCTGGAGCAGGGTGTGTCTGGGGGCGTGGCTGGAGCAGGGTGTGGCTGGGGTGTGTCTGGGGGCGTGGCTGGAGCAGGGTGTGGCTGGAGTGTGTCTGGGGGCGTGGCTGGAGCAGGGTGTGTCTGGGGGCGTGGCTGGAGCAGGGTGTGGCTGGGGTGTGTCTGGGGGCATGGCTGGAGCAGGGTGTGTCTGGAACAGGGTGTGGCAGGAGCAGGGCGTTGATGGGGAGGCATGGCTGGAGTAGGGTGTGGCTGTGGACCGGTGTGTCTGGAGCAGTGCATGGCTGGGGGCATGGCTGGAGCAGGGCATTGATTGGGTGTGGCTGGAGGGTGTGGCTGGAGTAGGGTGTGACTGTGGACCGGTGTGGCGGGAGCAGGGCATTGATGGGGTGTGACTGGAGGGTGTGGCTGGAGCAGGGTGTGATTGTGGCAAGGTATGGCTGGGGGTGTGGTGGGAGCAGGACATGGCTGGAGCAGGGTGTGACTGGGGTGTGGCTGGGGGCGTGGCTGGAGCAGGGTGTGGGTGGGGGCGTGGCTGGAGCAGGGTGTGGCTGGGGCAGCACTGATGGTGAAGGTAAACAGTTGCTGCTGAGGCAAGGCAAATTGTTTAAGCAGTCTTAGCAGAGCTTTTGCATATAATCTGAGTGGTCCAAGGTCAAACATCTAAATTATGATTGGGTTTGGATTAGATTATAATTATGTCTGTCATTCTGTTATTATGGTAATGTAATAAATAATGTTCAGTTCTCTAGTGCCAGGTTTCATACCAACTCATGCATTGTAATGGTTACTTTTCTAAAGCAGAATTGTGCTTTTAATACAGTTGGCCTCATTAATCACAATCCCACTGTAATGATTAAATGCAACCAGATGTTACATGGCGTTACAAGCTTAAGGTGAACTTACATATGAATGCCACTGAACCGTGTGAATCACTGGTTTGAATAGTCTCATTATCTCATGACTTCTCCTGAAGGAGAGATCAGGGCTGGGACGTTGTGTTCACCTACTAGCTAGCTTGCATTCACCCAGAGGGCTAATATGCTAATCGTTTTCTCTGGTGGCGGCGACATTCATTGCAGGGAGCACATGTTCCCAGATGGGCAGACGCACATAGTCATCCAAGCTGTCATGGTGCCCCTCCCGGCGAGATGATGAATTAGAGCCATTAGGTTGTGGTATTGGAATAAATTCACTTGTCCAAGCAGTGCAATTTTCAGCTGAGAATGCTGCTAAAAGCTTATGTCTTTATATAGGGCTGCTTGCCTGTTCTTCTGCTCACCTGTTCACCTGCTCGCCTGCTCACCTGCTCACCTGTTCGCCTGCTCACCTGCTCACCTGCTCGCCTGCTCACCTGTTCACCTGCTCACCTGCTCACCTGTTCGCCTGCTCACCTGTTCACCTGCTCGCCTGCTCACCTGTTCACCTGCTCGCCTGCTGGCCTGCTCACCTGTTCACCTGCTCGCCTGCTCACCTGCTCACCTGCTCGCCTGCTCACCTGTTCACCTGCTCGCCTGCTCACCTGCTGGCCTGCTCACCTGTTCACCTGCTCGCCTGCTCACCTGTTCACCTGCTCGCCTGCTCACCTGCTGGCCTGCTCACCTGCTGGCCTGCTCGCCTGCTGGCCTGGTGGCCTGCTCACCTGCTCACCTGTTCACCTGTTCACCTGCTCGCCTGCTGGCCTGCTCACCTGCTCGCCTGCTCACCTGCTCGCCTGCTCACCTTTTCACCTGCTCACCTGCTCGCCTGCTCATCTGCTGGCCTGCTCGCCTGTTCGCCTGCTCGCCTGCTCACCTGCTCGCCTGCTCACCTGTTCGCCTGCTCACCTGCTCGCCTGCTCACCTGTTCACCTGCTGGCCTGCTCACCTGCTGGCCTGCTCACCTGCTCGCCTGCTCACCTGCTGGCCTGCTCACCTGTTCACCTGCTCGCCTGCTCACCTGCTGGCCTGCTCACCTGTTCACCTGCTCGCCTGCTCACCTGCTGGCCTGCTGGCGATGCAGTGGCGGGGGAGGTTGGCTGGTCTTGCTCTTCGTTATAAACAGAGTCTTTTTGAAGCTGCTGACAGGTGCGAGATCTCAAGTGCAGTGTGTTCGCGTGTGGCAGAGGTGTTTGATCACAGAGGGAGGTGCGAGTACATTGTGTGTGTGTGTGTGTGTGTGCAAGAGACAGTGAGCGGGGAGTAGAACACAATGTAAAGAGCTGAATGTGAAGTAAAGATATATATATATATATATATATATATATATATATATATATATATATATATATATATATATATATATATATAAAACTTCTGTTAACTCTACTTTAAAAAAAAAAAAATATATATATATATATATATATATATATATATATATATATATATATATATTTTAAGTAGAGTTAACAGAAGTTTTTCAGATTGAAACTTAAGTTAGGTTTACCAGAATAATTGTAACCCTTGTTAAAAGCAATATCACACAAATACATCTTAGTTTTCTCTATGAAAGTGTGTGTTAGAAGCTCTCAGGTATTGACGCTATGGTAATCAGCAGATCCTCATTACTCAATCAGTTCTCATAACCAGTATGTAACAACAATGGTGGTCTATGAACTTAATGATTATGTTAAAGTAGACAGTAGACAGACACGGGAAATCCACAAAGAGATTTATAAGGTGATGTGATGTGATCCCCCATGTGTGGCTTCTGGCAACAACAAAAGTTTATGTAACGAATTGTGATCAATTTGCTACCTGATGTGATTGAGAACAGCATTACAGTGATCCTGTCTAGTTAACCCCACAGTTCTCAGCACTGGAGAGAACAATCCCAACCGTAGACATATTTTGAAGACATGAGCTCTTTTGCCCGTGATGCTGAAACTCCCAGTGATAATCGATACAGATGTGCAGAGCGAAGAAACTCAAACCAAAACAAATCCTCAAAGCCAGTGCAATATAGTGGGCGCTTCCCATTTTGAGCAGAAGTTCAGGTAGCCAATAGTGTGCAGGCAGAGGCGGAGTAACTCCTCCCCTTCGGAGCTCAGCAGAGGCGTGGCAGCCTTGCAATGCGTAGCCAAGTCCCTGGAGTAGTATGGCTGGGGCGTCTGGGGGAGGGTGGGGGGCATCCTGACCTCCCCAGGTCACCTGACCTGAATAATTAAACAGTCAGTGGGAAAAGCGTCCCGAGCCTGTGAGCCGATCGATCATCCATGCCTGAGTTCAGGGATGCTGCCTGGGGTCTCTGCAGCAGACATGGATCGGGTGTTTTTTATTAAAAGAGATAAAAGCCAATTTGTCCCAATGGCAGTGCTGGTAAACTTGCACCCAGGCCTTATCGATCCCTCAGTCCTGACCCGCGTGGACTCAGACCTCAGGAAGAAGGCAAGAGCAAGCATGTCAGTGCTGGCATGTGCATAGCTCATCCGAAATGGAGAAAACATTTTTGGCTCTAATCTTCAGAATCATAGTGGATTTCAGCTTCCAAACATGGAGAATTCCCCTGGAATCCATAGCAATCTACATGCAGGTGGGTGACTGACGGCTGCTCCAATAATCAGCCCGAGTTTCCTGCTGCAGTGAGGTTGGAATGGCTCTCCTAATTCCCATGGGTCTTTGCTTCTGTGAGTAGCTGTTGGAGGGGAGGACTTGGCCTATCGATTTGGACCTAATTGAAAAGCGGGAGTGTTTGCACCGATGCCGCAGGGAGCCGCAGGCGTAATTGGACTGGAAGCTGCTTTTCCAACGCTGATGAAATGATTCTTGGTGCATGCTTCCACATACCAGGCTGACCACAGGAAGTGGCATGAGTTGTGACAAGCTCATGTAATCCCGCCAGATACCTCGGTGGACAGCGAGTGCTCTAAAGGGCCGTCCCGTTTCTCGGCACTGTGTTAGAATTATTTTTATGCCTTTTGGTTGAGCCCTATAACTGAATGACAAGCCTGTGGAGGAGGTGCTATCTAATGCAATTTCACAGAATCTCATTATTCTCCTGGCATTCCGATGTGCAATTTATAGCGATGGTATTATCGGAGATCTATTTCTAATATGAGGTGATTGCTGGCAGCTGCGGGAGCGTGTCGACCTCATATGGAGAACACTGACACTAAGCCTGGAGAGACGCAAAGGTCTGCTCTAATCAACACTGCAATGGTTTCCAGTCCTGGGCTGAGGCTCATAAACACGTCCTTCGGAGCCGAAGCAGCTCCTTTCTCTGCCTCCACAGGAGTCAACATCTGATCTGCGGCTGCATTCGTTGTATTTTCTATCGTTTGTTTATCATTCGATGCAGAGAAATCGACTCCCGCACCTTTCCCTGACCCTCAGCGTGTGTGTTTAGAGGTTGTTTGTTTACAGGTTGTCTTGTAAAAGACAGCGTGGTGTGAGTGTTGTGGTCTCCAGTGCGGGAAATTACTGTTTTTATTTACGAGCCACTCTGAATCCTCACTGACAAACGCCGACGGAGTCTGCATTAATTGCCACGTCATAATATACTCTGTGGCCACAGATGCATATTTATGATGCCTCTCAGTAGATCCCTGTCTGGTGATGTTTCATTACATTGATGAGTCAAAGCCCCCTGATGGCGACTCTCTCATATAAAACCCAGTCTGGCGGTGTTAGTAGGATGGTCTGGGCACCAGGGTGCTTGTGTACACCTGCAGTGGTTTCAGATATTCTGAGTGAAGCCTCTCTGTCTCCCCGTGTGATGTGAGTGACGCTTTGCTCGGAATCCCCCTGGCATGCTGGGAAGTAGTGAAATGAGAAGAGGCCGCGGACGCTGAGGTTGGCAGGGGTGCTGTGTTCCCGTGTTGGGCCAAGCGCACAAGTGCTTGTAGGGTGGAGGAGATACGCTGCCTGAACTGGAGGACATGGGTGAGGGCATGGGGCCGTGTAGTCGTTGAGTACGCTGGGTTTGTGCCTTTTCCATGAGGTGTGTGGACCTGGGTGGGGATCTGCTGCACTTGGAGCTTGAAGAATGCCGGTTTGAGCTTTAGATCTGCCTGTGCAGTGGAGGCTGGTGGCGAGTGGTGCGCTCGCTCCTTTGGAGGCATTTGATGGTGTGTGTTAGGAGGCAAACCCAGGAGTGTGCCGTTCGCCTGACACACACACAGGAGGCTGCAGGGGTCTGTTGTGAAGTCATGGGCTCATGTTTCACTGGGGACTTCAGTGCAAGAGCAAGGCGCATCTGGCTAATGTGAAAAACTGTGTAGATAGTTGTTGGAGAGAGAGAGAAAGAGAGAGAATGAGAGAGAGAGAGAGAGAGAGAGAGAGAGAGAGAGAGAGAGAGAGAGAGAGAGAGAGAGAGAGAGAAAGAGAGACATTATATTGCTTTATTACTAGTGAAAAGAGCTGTGATTTCCACTTTAACACTCATCTCTTTGCTCTTCTGAATCAGACTATTGTATTTTCACTTCTGCAATATTACTATTTATGTCCACCTTCTCAATTCCTCTGTTATTTTCTCTGTTCTTTACAATGTCTGGTGTAGTGAGAGAGAGAGAGAGAGAGAGAGTGTGAGAGAGAGAGAGAGATATGGGGATGCTATTGGTGGTGAGTGAGGACAATCATTTGAACCCACGCCCTTCAGCTGTGAAACAGAAGGTGCTCATAACCCAGCCTTCATCATTAACTGAACACTGCTAAGCTTCCTCCGTCTTAGGCACAATCTCTCCTGCTCTCTCTGTATCTGTCTCCCTCTCTTTCTCCCACTCTTTCTCGCTCCCTCTCTTGCTCTCTCTTTTCTGTCTGGTGTGTGCACCCTCCACCACCACTGATTGCTAACACACTGTCATCCCACGTTCTGCTCCCTCCGCACCCATCCAAGTGGTGGACAGCACCACTGCCCATATCAGCAGCACCAGGATTAGAATGGGCCTCTCTTAATAGAGCCCCTGGACTTGTTGTGCTGCCCTCGAGGTGGCAAGTGTGTGTGTGTGTGTGTGTGTGTGTGTGTGTGTGTGTGTGTGTGTGTGTGTGTGTGCATGCATTTTATAACCACTGTGTGTTGACACTTCAAGGTGCCATGCAGGTTCTTCGGTGGCAGAAGAACCCAGTCTAAAAGTAGCTAAAGTGCCATTTTAGCAGCATGATTGACCTCTGAGCACAGATTACATGTGTTATTGGTCTAGCTGCTGCTGTTTACAAGGGAGCAGCAGTAACTTACTCTGACTCAGCCGGTCTGTCAGTCTCTCAGGGGCGAGTACACCACTGGCACACACTCTGACCACCAGGAGGGAGAAGCTCCATCATCTCTGCTCCGATGTTAAATATTTATATATATTTTACTCCCAATTGTCACCTTTTATTAAATATGTTCAGTTCTCTGAGTTCTTACTAGAAGTTCTTTGTGGTGATCTGTTGTTAAAGATCTGTAAAAATAACACTGCAGACACCGAGGTGCTAACCCAATAAATCATAGTTTAAAAGATCATTTCCTGCAGCATTTCATTCTGATGGTGTCGCTCACCCACGTAAACATAAACACAAGAGAGTGCTGCCAGATGCCTCAAAGTGGGATGGATGTGTTGAGGTGTCGGCCCGCATTGAGGCTGCAGCCGGCTCTATGCTGTCCTGCTCTGATGTCCCGCACGTGTTTCTGATCGGGTCAGAACACTGAGAAGGGCGATGTACAAGCATTGGGAGTGCGTTTCACTCTCCCAAGCCCTGTCCAGAACCGCTTGAGCCGTTTGCGGAATACTGAATCAATCCAGAGTGACCTGAGCGCTGTATTGATTTAACAGAAAACACAGAGATCAGTGGAAGATGAAAAGGTTGACGTGAGCGGAGATGAGGGCAGTCACACAGGAGCATAGCGCAGCTGTTCTGCGGGCCCTTCAAGCAGACGCATTGTGCTAATGCCGCAAAATCATCAAACGATTGGCGTAGATGGTCCCCCCCCCCCCCCCCCCCCCCCCCCCCCCCCCGAAGACTTCCCACGTGCCCCGGCACTTTTATGCATGATTCATAACGGTTCTGCAATATATTATGTAATGCCTTTTGATCTGGCTCGTGGAAGTAGGATTCTAGCCTAGAGGCATTTCCACCCAGCTACATGTGAGCACGGTGGCCGAGGAATCCTCGCAAGGGAGGAGGTTTCTGTTCGCGTTTGAGGGTTTTCGAGTCAGGCTTTGCTTCTTAGATATTTCACTAAACCTTGTTTTCTGTCAGTCTGTCACACAGATACGTGGCCTAACTGGAAGAAAACAAAGTGCTGATTGACAATTTATAGCTTAAAGTGGCTTGTCTCGTCTCCCTGTCTTGTTTGTCCAAATGTCAGCATCACATTTACACGGACGCTGATGCACAAACATGCGGCGAGTGAAGACTGAGTGTTTCCCAGATCAAAGCACAAGAGTCCGTAACGCAGGGAGACTGACGACGGAGAAGATGAAGGTTGGGTAGAGAGAACGTTGATATAGTAAACCATCTAAAGCCAAGAGAGTCCTAACAATAGTGCTGGCATCTTCTGTTGAGTTAGCAAGCGGTTTGGTCTTTGGTGACTTCGTCTGATGTTCTAGATGTGTTCCTTGTCACAGCAGTTCTCAGTAGTGCATGTGACAATACAGCTATAGTGAAGAACCAACACGTTACATACCCGGAGTGAACACACACATAACCTTAGTGAACACACACATAACCTTAGTGAACACACACATACCCTTAGTGAACACACACATAACCTTAGTGAACACACACATAACCTTAGTGAACACACACATACCCTTAGTGAACACACACATACCCTTAGTGAACACACACATAACCTTAGTGAACACACACATACCCTTAGTGAACACACACATAACCTTAGTGAACACACACATACCCTTAGTGAACACACACATACCCTTAGTGAACACACACATAACCTTAGTGAACATACACATAACCTTAGTGAACACACACATACCCTTAGTGAACACACACATAACCTTAGTGAACACACACATACCCTTAGTGAACACACACATAACCTTAGTGAACATACACATACCCTTAGTGAACACACACATACCCTTAGTGAACACACACATAACCTTAGTGAACACACACATAACCTTAGTGAACACACACATACCCTTAGTGAACACACACATACCCAGAGCAGTGGGCAGCCTGCAGCAGTGCCTAGGTAACAGATGGAGGTGGGGTTAGGTGCCTTGCCCATGCTGGTTACTGGTTGTGGTCAAACTGCCAACCTTATGGGCCCAAGCTCAACAGTGCGGTTATTAATTTGCATTTACACTTGCTAAGGTGATGCACGAATTGAACATCCCTGCTATTTCTATGTAGCTCAATGCCCTTTTCAGCCAGGACCTCGCCATTGTGAAGCTGTTTCTGGCTAATTGCTAATCACGTTTCCGTTGACCTCTGTTCCTCGCGGATCAAGGGCACTGAGCTTCTAATTAGACCTTTCCAGCTTTTACATTACAGAAGTGGGTAACCGAAGCTGGAGAGAAACACTGAGTGCTATGTGCCCCCCCCCCCCCCCCACACACACACACAAGCCCAACCCCACCCTCACCCCACAATCCCAACCCCGCCCACACCCCCACTCCTCCTTCCTCCATCCAGTAGCTGATGGCCTATTCCTCTACAAACATGTCCTCAGGTCAGGCTCTATTCTGGAGCTCATAATGGCTGTAATTAAAACTCCTGGAGCACACCGTGCAGGTTCCTGAGTGCCACACTCACATATCCCCGCTGCCCACAGAGAAAGGAAGCCCCGCTCAAGACAAGATGCTCTGATTTTCAATAGACTCGCGTGAGACCAGGACTTGCGTCGCACGTGCGTTAATGCTTGAACCCGCAGCAGTGACAATGGCTGCCTGATGGAGAACAGAAAGAGGAACACCCCATCGCCACGGAAATGCATTTGATGATTCAGTGCTCATTACAGAGTGGAACTCTCCGATTTGGTTCTAGTGATATATTTTTTTTCAGTGCATAATATATTTTGTTCACATTATAGTATCACTAGTGATCGATTTTGTCTGTTCAAAGCATAAATCCTATAATAGTCCAGAAATAGGGGCATTAACCAGCTATTTACAAGTAATTGCATACACTGCTGGACTATTATTTGAGCTTTGTGGCAACAACAGTCAGCAGAGCAGAGACTGTGCACTCACTCTGACATCCTGAAGGTCTTGACAACTAGAGAAATATCTGAAATAAAATTCATAATTTTGTAATGTGTGTAATAATTTCTGTATTAATTGTACAATTTGTATCATAAAGCGACTTTGGCTCTGAGAAAGATTGTTCTTAACAGGCCGTCAGTATTACAGTACAAACATTTGGACAAGTGCGCATCTGTGGAATTTGTGATCACCATGTTTTTTGGCCTTGTTCTGATGCCTTTGCTTCCACTTGCAGATCTGTTTCTCAAGTTAGACGTGGAGGTGTTCATTAATCAAACGTGTGATGCACCATTTAGCCAACTTTCATTTTGCTGCTCTAAATGCCATGGATATATAAACATGTTCACACTGAGCAGTCCTGTCATGTCTGGGTGCTCTTACTAACAGGGGGTGATGTCAATACACTATATATATTTCTGAGAGCAGCACCTTTATCTGGGAAAGAAAACAACTTTTTTGGTAGGTGTGAAGGCTTGAAAAGAAACTGAAGAGCAACTCTGAGGAGAGGGAGAGAAAGAGAAATTCTTTGTGTGAGAGAGAAGAAAGAGCCCCTGGTTCTTCTCCCATCATTACTGTTTCCTGTCATCTTATGACTTGTGTCATCATCATATTTATTTTTGGCGGGGAAGTAAATGCTGATGATTGGAGAAGGTGAATGAGTTTGGTGACACCAGGTTCCTGGTGATATGGAGGGGGTTGCGGCGAAAGACGGAGAAGATTTCGAAGATGTCGGAAATGTCATGGGAATGAAACAAACACGTAGATAAGAGCCCGTTATCAAAGCTGCTTTGTTGCTTACACCAAACCCCCACATTTTCTGATGACTGCTATTCAGCTCTCGTCCATCTGATCCCTGCTTCCATGCCCCCCGACAGAAGTGTCATCTCCGATCTAGACGTTACAGTGTGATGACGGTTTTGTCACTCAGGGCCAAGCAGATTACTCAAGTTCCTGTGCATTCCAGCAGGACTGAAAGTCAAGGTTAAAAAAATCAATATCAGTGCATATTTAAGTCCATTGCCAATGATTCAATCCTCTGCATTTTGGTCGTTGCATAATGTAATAAACAACTGAACGCACAGTGCAATTGGTTGTTTTTGGTATTTTTTATTCATGTATTATGATATATTTGTGAGGTAGTTTTGCAGTATTGTTAATTGTCTTGATAAAATACCTGTGACAGCACCCACATCGTGAAATGTCTGGTATTGATAAAATTTACTATAATATTAAAGTACTGTATAGAGGATGATCTTTGGATTTTTTATTATATTCATATTATAGCAAATATGTGCTTCGGTGAGAATTATATAAGAGATTTATTCTACTGGAGCATGTAGTAACTTAAGCAGTTTTGACAAGGTTACTGAAAATCTTGTACACTGGCATTTTCTATAAAGCTGTCAAGATGTAAGTTAAATTATAGCTGTTCTTTTCACAGAATGTTATTTCGCTAAATGAAAGAAACTGAATATTTCAAAAGTGATTTCTTAAATGCTAGTGTTTAACCTGGTCTCCTCAGGTAGTTTACAATAGATTATGTGCACCTTTAAATGCATGATGCTGTCTGATGCATGGGACTGTAAAAAAATTTAAAAAATCACTTTTCTATTCAATAAGCTGCAAATTTCAAACATTAGCTACGGCTGATATTTCATTGTCATTCTCTAATGGTTTGATTTTTTTTCTTTCCCTAGGAATCTTCTAGATAAAGATACATTCTCCAAATCAGACCCAAGTGAGTATCCTGTTGCCACATCTATGGAAACCCCCCATCTGTCGCTTTCTTCTGTTCCACACACTCTGTACTCATGTGGTCTGCTCTCTGATTTGTGATTTCAAGCACATTACAAGTATGCAATGACCTATTGAACGCAGGTTTAACGCAGGGTTACCGCAGGTTTAAAGTGGAATTTAAGCATTACTTTACATTCTGCCTTGCTGCAGCATGTGGCTATAGAGAAAAATATCATATTAGATATGAGCATGGGGTTCTTGTGTGGTCTGTCTAAATGATACAATAGATACTCAACAGTACTGAGCAATACAATTGGTGTTTTTGACCCACAAACTAAAATAGGTGGACCATCTACATTGAATGAATGTATTTCTAAAATATTTGATCAGACATTATTAGACATTATAATTATATATGTACATTATCAGACAGATAGACAGCAATTTAAATGTTACAATAATATTCATATTACACTTAGTACAATATATGTACAAATATGTACAAACTTTTATGTATTCTTTTCTGCCAATGTAGAAGGGCTCCAGTTTCATTGGTACTGCCATTGGTACTTTTCAATGATATATGTAATATACATATACAATGATATAAAGGCAAACTGGAACAACCCCCCACTCCCAACATAAACAAACAAATAAAACTCATAAAAGAGCACATCTGAAAACACATTTGGATTTTGTTGACCAGTGTTATTGACCTGCATATATCATGAATGAGCTAACATAAATTCCCTGCATGACTTTGTTGTGACTACCAGAAAACGTACAAAGCCTCACCATAGTAAGGAGTAGGTTTACCAAACCTCTGCACATGATCTCTTACCCTGATGCCACCTGTGATTTCTACCACCGGGGGGTTTAACAGAGACATGCCCTTATTAGCGGGCAAGGATGGTAAACGTCTACTGTTTCCTTCCTTTCTCCGCCCACTAAAAACCTGCATGGCGTTCAAATGAGGGTGCAGTCGCCGTGAGTCGGACGAAGCGTTCTCGCTCGACTCTGGAGTGTAAATGAGGCTTTTGGAAAACTAGGCAGATCATCAGAGAGACTTTGAAGGCAAAGGAGCAGAGCGCAGGAGGGGCAGGTTGGAACAGCCCGTCCGCGTCTTTACACAGCACAGGCGCTTAAAAGGGTACTGATGTGGAGAAAGGGGGAAGGATGATTGCTAATGAGAGTGTGTCTGCACACGAGGGAGAAAAATTGTGCATGTGTGTGTGTGTGTATGTAAGAGACAGATGGAGAGTTTGTTGAGAGTTGAGAGTTTGTGGTGTCTGTGAGACTGAGAATGGAAGTAAGACAAAGAGAGACTGTGTGTGTGTGTGTGTGTGTGTGCGTGCGTGAGAGAAAGAGAGAGAGAGAGAGAGTGTTACTAGTTTCTACTGTCGAAGGCAGCTCAGTGGTAGGTTTCCTCAGGTGTCTCTTTCTACAGTGTATTTTTTCCCCAGTGACAGGGTTTAGTGCCAGAGCCCCACATTTCATTACTGGTTTTAACATTCCATCGTCAGCTGGCCGTCATCATGTCCCTTCAGGGGAATCCTCATCACCACCCCGAAGGCTTGTCCCAGCACTTTATCACTTTAAATGAAGTTCATTAAAAAAGTCCTCAGAGGGCTGGTAGGCTGAGGCAGTATAACCAAAGTCTGGCCCAGAACATGCTGTGATTTGATGCAATATCCTTCTCAAAAAAGGCAAAGCAGGCAAACCTGCTCAGAAGTTCTATTTGGAGCAATCAGCTACTTAATGTTTTAAAAAACATTACCTTGCTTAACTTAAGTTGCCAAGTTGGTTGACTGCATGTGCTACCAATGGAAAGATTCGAACCTGTATTTAAAGTGGACACTTTTGCTGTAGGTGTGACACTTCTGAGTTTTATGGAGAAGTCAATTAGCCTATGCTGGAACCAGCACAGAACACTATTGAGACCAGGGACAGTAACAGTATTGAGACCAGGGACAGTAACACTATTGAGACCAGGGACAGTAACAATATTGAGACCAGGGACAGTAACAATATTGAGACCAGGGACAGTAACACTATTGAGACCAGGGACAGTAACAGTATTGAGACCAGGAAGAGTAACAGTAGGCTATTGAGACCAGGAAGAGTAACAGTATTGGGATCAGGGACAGTAACAGCATTGAGACCAGGGACGGTAACAGTATTTAGACCAGGGACAGTTATATTATTGAGATAAGGGAGATGTTGATCTGTCTCTTGCTTGTTTCCTTCTCATTACACTATTCTCTTCAAACTGAAACCATTGCTGTTGTATCTCAGCGCACCCATTTACGAACCATGTGTTAACTTTGTTGATTTCCTGTTTCCGCAGTGTGTGTCCTGTACACACAAGGAGTGGAGACCAAGCAGTGGAGAGAGGTAAACGCTCACTCAAACACACCCGTTTTCAATTAAGAGGCTCCTACTTTGTGCCCTGGAGCTCGGCTTGGCTTTCAGCTCAGTCGGGCTTAGCGGGTAAATGAAGTCAAACGCACCCCAGCAGCACGAGGGAAAGCCTCCGTCTCTCACAGCCATCCTCGCCATGGCGACCGTGCAGTCCTCTCCCTCTAACAAGCAGCACTCCATCCGGTCTTTTCCGCCTGCGATCCGCCATATCAAACACGCTTTCCTCCTCTCGTTGCGCCGCCGCGGAGATGAATCGAACGACCTTCTTCGTCGGTTTGAAGCGTCGGCCTGGCTCGGTGCTAATGATGGAGCTTTATGGTTTTGAACGCTGCATTTTTAGTCCCAAGTGAAAAGGCCAGGGTGTCTTTTAAGCCTCCCAAAAGTAACTCTCTCCCAAACGCCCTCAGAATAAAAGGCGAAAAACGCAGTCTGCAGCAAAGGGCATTTAGATATCCAATGGTTTAACTTGCATTCTCATTCGGGCACACGTGTATAATAACGATATACCAATAGATGTGTATATACCACATTTTTATTGATTTTATTTGATCTCTTTGTATAGTATAATGGGGTTTGTAATTGTATGATAGTGTTTCCATAGTATCAATGTACTTGGAAATAAGGAATAAGTTATAGGGTAGAGACAGCTTTTCTTAGCAAAGAGACTTGGAGAAAGGAATGGAGGAATGGAGAAGCAGATTATTGAGAATTAAAATAAAAATGTTCAAAGGTTTCTTAACTCTAGTCACGGAGTATCCGTGCCCTGCACATTTCGTCATTTCCAATACTCAGAAACATGCGTGTGAATGAGGGCGTCCAGGCACACCGTGTGTGGGGGAAACACCCGCCCGGGACCAGGACCTGAACACGTGGTTCCCGACTAGAACAGTGGGGATGGACGTGTACACAAGCCATAACCCCCAGTTGGAGACGCTTCAGAGGTTCTGCTCCTGATCTGACATGAGAGATGTTCTGGCTTTCTTCGATATCCCTTGGGCTGTGTGGGCTGTAAAGAAAGGCAGACAAAGGGTTGTTCACCTGCAGGCCATTTGTGTGTGTGTGTGTGTGTGTGTGTGTGTGGGTAGGTGGAGGGGTGTTTGAGGGTGTGTGTGATGACAGGTTGCTACTGTAATAAATCTGCCCATGCTGCCTATTTTTATTAGATGGTTGCCCGCATTCAGAGGGAATTAGAGAAGAGGTATGTGCCATTAAATAAGTGGAGTGATTGGAGTGGAAAATCATTGGCTTAATGGGCTAGTTTGTTGTAATTTGTTTAGGACTGTTTGTTATTTGTCTCTTATGAGAGGGGAACTTCATTTAAATGTAGTCTTGTGAGTTGATTTCTTTTCTCATGCAATAGCAGTGATACTTTTTAGACACACAGTGCTGTGCTGTTGCTTCCTATAGATGTGACAATCACATTCACAAGACCTTTCCCCTCTTTTCTCCTGTGCACCTTGAGTTCCTCCTTCCTTAAAGACATGGTGTTATATCACTGTTTTATTGTAGCATTCCCTATGCAATCTAGTGCACAGCCAGTGCAATCTCCAAGCAAGATGCCTGCGTCCTGTCACAACAGCCTACAAGGGAGTGGGGTTTGGAGAGTTGTTCTGTCTGAATCTGCTCTGCACTTTCAACAGTCATGACTAGGGTCTCTGGGGGCTGGGCCACAGGATTGAATCACTGTTCAGACCTGAGCTGAACCTTAATAATGATGAGCTGCAACTGCTTTAACCAAAAATGAAAAAAAAAAAACATCACACTCCACAAGTTCACCGAGGACCACAGAAAACCTTGAATGCAATGTCAGAGTGTAAGAGTGGGCTTCACTCGAACAGCCTTCAGAGTACGAGGACAGAAGCAGTGCTTTGGCAGAGAGAGAGAAGGGAAGACGATGAGAGAATGCAGTGTCAGACCTTAAGGTATATGGATGGCAACTAAAGTACAGAAACAGCGTCTCGGGTGATCAGCGAGGAGAGAGGTAGTGCCTGTGATGTCAGAGCCGCCTAGAACTCACATTTTGCCACAGTATTTTCAGGAACTCTGGTGGGTGGACGCTGAACTCTCTGGGGAAGTCCAGGGCTCTGCAACATGGGAAGAACAACTGAACAGTTTTGACTACCTTCATTTTTTTGTCTTTTAAATCCTTGCTGAATCAATTCATTATCAAGTATAAAATTTCAGCATGTATTTGAGCCAGTGTATCAAATAAATGATGAGCTTTGTGTGCAAATGCTTCTGAAGTTCTTAATATAGGCTACATTAAAGTGCACAACTGAAAAATACTGTTTTTTTTCCTATGAGAAAACGAATGAGTTCTGTACCTGTTAATAAGACACTGAACTGAATCTTCATAAGGCATAGCAGCCAGCTTTGCCTGATAAATATTGTTACAGTAACCTTCATAGAAAAATAAATATTCATTCAGACATTTTTTATTAATGTAACATGTCCATAGTTGTGTCGTTTCCAAAGACGGATTGCAGCTGACTTGCCTGCCAAACCAGCGAAAAGTACACTGCTTTGTATAGAATAGAAGCAAGTGCAGAAGTCACTAAAGAGATTTTATTTCTTCCTTTGACCATAGACACTATTTATAAGTTAGAATTCATGATGGACCACTGTTTAGTGGCCACAGATAGACTGTTCTCTCCTGTGGGCTGGTTTGTTGGAACAGAAACATTGCTCCCAGCTCTGCCGCCTACTCTGTTAGGTGACATTATGTGTGGGGCTTGTAGGCACGGAGACAGATGACTACTTTTTTTGTGTGTGTGTGTTTTTTTTTTTTTTTGTGGGTTGTATGTGTACGTGTGTGTGTGTGTGTATGTGTGTGGATGCCCAGAGTGAGAGCTGTTTTTGGCTCTGTGGCTCGGGGCTGTTTGTGTAGTGAAACCTCAGAGTTCCATGTCTACTTCTCATCAGATTAGTTCACAGTGTGTGGGTACCTAATGAACTCTTAATTCACTGAATTGCCTTTGTGTCCCAGTGGTTCTCAGGAACACTGCTCATGCATTTCAAACCCACAAGTCCAGTGAATCTGAATTTCTTAGTGAAACATTCTACTGAACCCTTTCTTTTGAATGTACGTATAAACCTTTTTTGCAGCTAAGGTAAAAGCAAGGCTAGCTCTTGTGTTTGATTTCAGCTTCGTTCCAGCTCAGACCTAATTACATGAGTCATTACATGACACGATAGCGAATTTGCACCGATAATCACAGAATAGTCAGAGGGCACTTTAAGATCACGCAGGCTTTAGCACTTGGGGAGTGAATGCACTGTTCTGTGTACCATGCTGTTTACCACTGTACCACTGTTTATTTTCTAATTAGCTGTTGCTCATTAAGGAGCTAAGAACCTGCCTACCACTTTGTAAATGCTGAGTTCTCTAAGGCAAGCACAAGTATCCCTGGCACTGCTGTGAAATTATAGCTTTGTTGCTTTTGGACTGTGGTGGTTTGTGGAAGGGAAGGCGTGATTACAATTATACCTTTATAAAAAAAAAGCAAACATGTGGTGTGGAGTTTTGAATGGCATGAATAGTTAAGGCGAGGTCTGTGGGCAGAGATCACTGTTGTGCTTTGCAGGGTGCAGGGCAGTGTAAGCAGCACGTTTTGAAAGGCTGGTTGGAGAATAATGAAAGAGGTCGGGCGGTTGTGAGCAGAGTGGGACATGGAAAGAATGGGTGACCTCTATTAAAACATATTGAATATGACCGTTTTAAGTGTCACCGACACTGCAATAAGTCAGCGTTTCTGCAACAGATATGTCAGATGCATCAGATAGAAGACACACTTCAGGTCTTTTGGTGTCTGTTCAATGCTCTAGATCCTTTGATACTGTCAGGAGCCAATCTTGATGTGTGAGCACAATGGCCTAGCCTAAGTGATCAGATCTGAATGGAATAGTTTCTCTCTCTGGATCTCTTACCAACTGTTGTAAAGCTCACTTGCTATGTTCTAAACGAAGTTGCGATGGCGGGGTCAAAGGAAGTCCTTTTTATTTATTTACCGAGCCATGCTTCTCGCACTAAATAATTCACTTCTAACACAAACTGCTGCATGAACAGGCAGACGTTAGCCCTCTGGCTAAGCCCACAGCTCACAAGCAAAGCGCTGTAATCCACTCTGAGCCTACTGGTTCCGTAGCAGAGGTTGAATTCATGTACTTTACAGTGAACATAGTGCCAAGAGGAGGGGGAGGGTCTCGTCCCAATTATTTTGTCTGGTTTGCGAAGGCAAATGTGGCTAAATAATGGAGTGGAGAGATCCACGCTGGATTCCACGAGCATTCACTGCAGTTTGGGGTAAAGAGAGCAGCTAATTTAGCAGGCAGAACTGTCACTGATGCCCTGTTGTTGAACTTGATGAACAGGTCCACAGCTGCAATTAGGTTTGGCACTCAGGAGTGGTGCTTTCAGAACATCTTTCATTGGTCAGTACAAGACGCCTCAGCTTAACACACCAAGACACATGTACACTGGATGTATGTGTGTGTGTGTGTGTGTGTGTGTGTGTGTGGGGGGGGGGGGGGGGGGTATTGCTTTATTACTATTGAAAAGAGATTTGATTTCTATTTTAGCACTCATCTCTTTGCTATTCTGAATCTGACTATAGTATTTTCACTTTCTTCTGTAATATTACTCTGTATGCCTACCTTCTCAATTCCTGTTCTTCCTCTTCCTTATGACCCCCACCCCCTGCCCTGACCCCTTCTCTAGTTTGGAAGAACAGAGGTGATTGACAACACTCTAAATCCAGACTTTGTCAGGAAGTTCATCCTAGACTATTTCTTCGAGGAGAAACAGAACCTTCGTTTTGACTTGTGAGTTGTTCCTCACACACATCTCCATGTGTAGAGCCTCTCTGTCTTTATCTTCCCTGCTCAAGAGGATTACCCGCCCCTTTCTGTTGAGTTTAATTTGTTGCTTTATTTCTTTTTGGTCCGCTCAAAAATAAGATGGGTCACTGTGTTGAAGATGGGTCACAGTCTGAATGCTGGATACAAGTCTAGTTGTGAAGAACCTCCATGTTTAAAATGCATTTCAGCTCATTCATAGAAGGTTTTATGTAGACACGGTTCTGCTCACTGAACTTTCATGAGCTCGATATGAGAAGAAAATGTTAGCCGTCTTGAGCTTTACATGTTAATCAGAGAGTTACTGAGATTCACCCATTCAGAGATGCAACATCTGTAATCCAAAGAGTTCGCCAAAATTTAAATCCAAAGATTTAAATCCAAAGATTTAAATCCAAAGATGAGCTAAAATGTTCCCAATGTTGTCTTTCAGATACGATGTTGATTCTAAAAGTCCAGACCTATCAAAACATGTGAGTATCACTGATCGGAACCAGTGGAGACTGGTTTCACAACCTTATACATGCAAATCAAACTCAGTAATCAGTATCCAAATATATTGTTGAATGTAATCAACCCCTTATAGTTGAAAATACAATTTGTGTTACATTTTATAAATAAGAATGCTATAGAGTAAAAACTTTCTTCAATTTATATCCTAAGCTGTACATATTTATTAGTTGAATGCTTTGCTCTCTAAACTGTCCTCATGCAATATACATTATTGCAGTTTATTATTGATGCTCTTTGAATCCACACGGTCTGTTTCAGTATCTAGGCCAGTCTCTCTCTTGTATCACACATGCTTTTTTTTACCACGTTCGTTTGGAGACCAAAGTGGCGGCAAACAGCATTAGTCATTCATACTACTCAATATGCTCATATTGTCGATCCTCGTAGAATATATTTGGATACGTTCTGGTTTGCATGGTCTCCTTTATGATTTTCTGTTGTCGTCTTGTCTGATGCATGTGTGTTTGGCATCTTGCCTGCAGTAGCAGTGGGTTAGGTCATCTGTGCTGAATTGACCCTCTTTGGTGGTGCAGTAATGGAGTTTTTGGGCCTCGGTACGGCCACCATTTTGTTTTGTGTCTTATGTTTTCTGTTACATGCTGTACTCTGTTGTTAACATGGCTGCCTGCCGTTCCTCGTGGAAGCCCTCAGAGTTCAACGTACGTCAAAGCCTTTCAATCTATTACCGTAGCTGTGGGAGCTCTGGGGAGTGGGGAACATGTCAATCTCTCTGCCTCTAACCCACATCACCCCTCCCACACTCTCTAACCTCTCTCTCTCTCTCTCTCTCTCTCTCACTCCCTCTCTCTCTCTATCTCTTCTCTTCATCCACCCTGGTGTGTGTCTCCAGGACTTCCTTGGGCAAATGTTCTGCACCCTGGGTGAGATTGTGGGGTCACCAGCAAGTCGACTGGAGAAGCCGCTCGGGTGAGTGACACGTTGGATAATGAAGTGTTCCCATTGGTCAGCTGGTGGGGTGCCTTAGAGAGAAAGCTCCTTTTAGTATGTTTTAGTTGCATTGGTGGAATTAGGACAGAAGTACCTGCAGTAGACTAGATCTGTAGATCTAGATCTGTAAATTCAGTCCAGACACATTGCCTATAAGATCATCAGGTTCCCATAATTGTTTTCTCACTTACAAAGAATCATACAGCTGCCATATGAGTGCTTGATAATGCTACATGGGTTTTCATGTTCATCTGGCCAGGTTCTGGTAAACATAGAAGTGATCTGGTCCATTAACAGTTTTTATATTTAAAAGCATAACAGAGACAAGACATGTCCATGCAGTTGTCAATGTCAACAATCAATTCAGGCAGGAGCAGCAAAAATATTCCATATTCAAAAATATTCTTTCTGGTAGTGACCACACACTGGAAGGGTCAGGTTGGAATTTAATAAATAAAAAACTCTGTAGTAGATAGTACACATGCTTTCAAAAAATGTTTTGCTGGTGAAGCCATGTTTATATATACTGTATATAGAAACTGAGCAACCACAAAGCTCAGATAAAATCAACCTATTACAACTAAAGACGTGCAGGAGGTTTAGAAGGGTTTGTTGTCAGTAATGGTGTAGATTGAGCTTCTCCTTGGGTCGCTCAGTTCTGAGATCTGCAGCTCCGTGGTTCTGTACCTGCTCCACGTTGTTCTGTCTCTCCAGGTGATCGTGGTGTAACAGCATGTCTACGGTACAAGCAGACATTGACTACTCCTGTAAACATAAGTGCATCCTCAGAGTTCATGGGGTGTGACAAAGCTGTGTGTATGTGCATACTATAAACTTTGGAGCTTGTGTGGACAAAGTGTCCTTGATTAATGTGCAAAACTAAGGGTTTTACTCAGAGGACTAACACACCGGATGCTGAAAACAGGTTAGATTGTTCCTCACTCTACCTGCACTTCGCAGAGATATGAAGGGGTAACAGAACCTGCACCAAGAACTGTCTCCCTCACCCAGGGGTTTCCAAGAATACAGTGTAGCATTATAACTGGAATGAGAAGTCTCTCTCTCTCTCTCTCTCTCTCTCTTTGTTTATCTTTCCCTATTTCTTTCTGTTATTTTCTGTCTCTCACTGAGTTTGACTCTCTCTCTGTTTGTATCTGTATTTCCCGGTCTCTTTCTCTCTGTCATTTTCTGTACATATTTCTCTGTCTCTCTCTCCCTCTGTCCCTTTTTCTCACATCTGTCTTTTTCTCTCTTTCCTTCTTTGACTCTCTCTCACTCTGTCTCTATGTATCTTTCTCTTTGTCTCTCTCCCTCTGTGGATGATGTGGGATCTGCTGTATCATGTCTTCATGATGGCTTGGTAAAGTAGGACATTGTGTTCTCTGATTGTAGATATGCCATGCTGTGCTAAAGTGCTTCGTGGGTCCTTTTTCAAAAAGATGAGATGGCAGGTTATATTTTTTAGGGAGCACATGTTTTACCTCTGCTATTGAAAGAATGACTGACACAGAGACCTAACTATCCTGGGAATTGACTGCAGTAAAAAAAAGATCTTGTTAGATGTCTGTGTATGTGGCCTATCAAATCAACAACATCAGCCCTATTTCACACTTAGTCTGAAAAATGAAACGAGCAACCGGCATCAGGAATTCCAATTTCAAGCAGGCTGGATAAATAACTCTCTGGGGTTGTCATTACCAGAGAACTGACACATTGTTGAGAGAAAGGCCAAAGCGCAAATAAATCTGAGTTTTCGGATGTGTTACATGTAGTAGGTGTGAATGTCAGTGGCTGTAATGGCACGAGCAGGGTGAGCAGTGAAGAAGCTTTAAACGTTCCTCCTCGCACGAGGCCCCTGGTGACTGCACACGCTCTGAGCATGTGTCTGGCTCTCGGGGGAGAGGGCCCAGCGCCCGCATGCAATCTGTTTCCATCTCTTCAATAAGCTTCGCTAACCATCAGCATTTAGGGAGCAGTGCTCAGAGCACACCGCTCTGTGTGTCGTCTCCACCGTCTTTTCCGATGCTCTTTTATGCCTGTTTTCTCTTTCTGTTGCTCTGTGCATCTGTTTCCTCTTTTCTCTTTCTTTTTGTATCTCTCTCTCTTTCTCTCTCAACTTTCTGCTTTTCACATTTACCCCATGGCTGCTTAGGATGCCTGTTATCTGTTTCCATCAGCTGTTCGTGTAGCATTTGAGGAAGGTGAATCTCTTTCCGCTAAGAAGCAGCTCAGCAAATGCCTTTTTTCATGCTAAAATGCAAGGAGCAGGTCCCTGCAAAAGCCGTGCATGGCAAAAGGCTCTTTTTGGCAAGCGCTGTGAGCATGTCTCCCTGCAGCACCTTGGACCCTGCTCGTCTTCCCCAGACAAAAAGCTTCTGTCTTTGTTGTGTTTTCAATTTCCGCTGCCTCCCTTTGCTGCTTTTAATTGCACTGCCTTTAATCTACAGGAAATTGGACCACACATTAATTATGAAGCGCTAGTCGGGTTTTGATGATGAAAGAGGCTTGTGTGGAGAAAGAAGGGAGCTGTGAAGAAAAGACTGAAGAGTGTTTAAAATAGCACTGTTTGTGTGCACGTGTGTGTGTGTGTGTGTGTGTGTGTGTGTGCGCGTGCATGTGCACACAAGCATGTGTGTGGTGCAGGAGTATATGCATTAGTCAAAGGTTAGTATTTAGACACAGATCATACTGTAGCTTATCAACAAACCATAGATGTTATCAAACAAAAAGTGTATCAGTTCTAATTCTTAATAATTCCTAAAATAAAGTTTGTTATGTTCATAACAGAGTCTAACGGCTCTTCTGCATTTTCTATGTTGTACGTCTTTCATTTATCAATGCAGGGTGAAAAATAATACATTTCCTCTTTAGTTTTCAGAACTCTGTTGACTCAGTCAGTCAGGAACACGCTTCAACTAATCTTCATCAGTAACTAAATTGCAGTATTGACCAGGACACAAAAGAAATCAACCTACATTTCCTGATTTAGTCTATGGTACATAGTAATGTAGATAAATTAGGTGTGCGAGCTATGAAATGGAAGAAGAGAGAAGTTGGCATCATATCCAGACTCCTCCCTACCCAGGAGTCTCTCTGGGTGCCTGCTTTCAGACTCCTCCCTACCCAGGAGTCTCTCTGGGTACCTGCTTTCAGACTCCTCCCTACCCAGGAGTCTCTCTGGGTACCTGCTTTCAGGAATGCAGTTAGCAAAGTGGGTTTAAAAAGAAAATAAAGCATCTTCCTTAATTTCTGCATTCACATGTATGTGTTTTATGATGGGAACTGGGAGTGGAGAGGAGTCCCACCAAGAGCTGAAGAAGTCTTGCCTCCATTCTTCTGCCTTGCTTTCGCTAATATCAGTACAATCATGTGGCTTAATAACGGAGTTGCTGTTCGCTGGGTGAAGCTGCAGTTGTGGGGGGTTTTATTGTAATTGCTGAATAATTTCAATCAGCAAAGTCTCTGCAGGAGTTGCTGCAAACAGAACCTTAAGAGGTTTACAAGATACGCTGAAGTTATTATAATATGCTCTTTGGAACGATCAAATGGCTGCATTGGCAGAATTATATGGTTATTTGAATGGTTTGGTAATTAAATTGTGCTTGATTGAATAAACTTGCGACAAGGTGGAGGAATTTAATTCTTTTTGTGTCAGAGGTTGTGTAACACCTTAATAGGGTAAAAACGGTGAATAATCAAAATGGATTTGTAAAACGTCAACGATTACATGCTGTAATTAAATATGTTGATGCAGCTCCGAATTCATTTCAATTCAATGATGGTACCACAGGATCGATAGTGGGTTTGTAATGCAATGAGAATAATTACCATCTCTTGACCTGAATGTAATTTAGATCAAACTCTCGTCTACACCCTCTGTCATAGTCCCTTAACTATCTGATCATTTATTCTTTTAAATCATGGCACCGCTGTGTTTGCATACAGCAGAGCAGGTCATATGTAATCCAGGTCAGTATATATTATTTCTCAGGTTTATTAAAACTCAGCCTTAGCACTACAGTCAGTTATTAAAAACAGTGTTATGCTGCAGGGCTGAGTGCTGCTCTTCAGAAACCCAGCCCTGATATTCAGATTTTGGGGAATAGTTGAATTAGACCGCATCGGGCCTTTGTATGATGTGTTAAGTCTCTAAATTGTTGCATTCTCAATTCAGGCTTGGTGCTCTAAAATGGGATATGGAGTTTCATGGCCTTAAACCTTGAGCTGCACTTTGAAATACAGTTTTTAGACTAGTGTTTTAATGATCAATGTGAATATAACAGTATAATATGAAGAACGTTAGTTGTTTTTGAGAACTTTTCTTCATTACTGGTTTAACTAAGGCTCTTCTGCACTGTAGATCATTTTCAATTTTAATAGACTGTAAAGATTATGGTCTTATCAACCATTTGTGTCCAATGCATATTACTACTGCAGCATTCTAACTAATTGGTATGTTTTCTTGGTTATTAGTGTAGAGGTCATTGCAAAGTCTGTGCTTGGAGTCCATTTATGAATTGTTCCATTAACACAGTCATTATGGACTAGCTGAACCCCATAAAAAATTTGACCTGAAGAATCTGTTGATGTGCTCCTTTTCAACAAAATATGTGTATGAATAAAAAACTGTTCAATAGCCTGAAGATACAAGGGTTCATTCACAGATAAAAAGTAAAAAGTGTAGAGAGATAGATTGAGGCTCACTGTCTGTAACGACTCAGAACATCTGTAATCTGATTCCACTGACATTCACTAAGACCGATGTTAATTTTCACTGTTACCTGTCTCCTTGTAACGGAGCAGGTAGACTACAGGACTGCAACGTCTCTGTTATGGTGTGTGACACATGGTGACATGACACACACAATCGCACTGGACGAGTCGATACGGCGTCGCTTAAAAATGCGTCTCACGGCTAGCGGCGATCCAGCCGCGCCGGAACCAATTTCGTCAGCACGGAGCGAAAGAGCGAGTTTTAACGGAAATCAGATGCGTGATTTGAGTTTGACGAGGGCACGCTAACATGCACAGAAGGGCCCCGCCACACTTTCCCGGTCTCGTCTGCAGCGGTAAAGAGAAACGCTGCTTTCTGATTAATCTCCGTTGAAGTGGCTGTTTCCGCACGGTGCCGACATATTGCAGATAACGCTTTTTTCCCTTCGCTGGTTAATGCAGGAGGCTTTGAAGGAGGAGACAAATTAGATTTTTCAGTTACAATGTGATTATATTGTGGAGAGCTATTTTTCATGCCTCAGAATCATATGCAGTGCGTCTATCAGTTCTCAAAACAAGGTTCCCTCACTCTACCATTGACCACATGCATGCGTTAGTTATTTTTTTCAGGCAAGATTTTTCTCACGTTCCCTCAGCCAAACCTGCGTTCTAGTTGGCCTAAATTCAGACTGCTCGTAGATGGAAACCTGTCACGGGAGATTTGCCACTGTGTATCTTTTACATGTAAATGTGCAACGGCACAGTTGCACAATGCACTGCTGTTGGATGCTTTTAAAACGGTCCCTTTCCCAGACTGGTATTTTGGCTTGATAAGGACTGTATTTTTAGCTTTTAAAATGGGATGGCATTTTATTGTGCTCATTCCTGGTTCTCACACCCTGACTTTAAGGGCTGAGGTGCAGTGTAGCTGGTGTAGACCTGAACACTGGATCACCAAGCACGGCTGTCACAGGTCATCTTATGTGCCGGAGGATGGGAAAGGTTTGGGTTCGTGCTGCGACTGTTTAGCTGTTTATCCGTATTTCTCTGCATTGTTAGATGCCGCTAGTGTTGTATTTAACTGAAATAACGGGCTTTGTGAAGCTAGTTTATGAGGATGGTTATCATATGTAGGGGGAAAAAACAACCCAAAGCAAACAAACAAGTAAACAGACTTAATGCATAAAGTGGCAGATTTGGATGAAAGAATGATGTTTTTGTGTCAGGGGAAGTTTTTTATGTATCATTTGATGCATCTTATCCTTTGCCTGGTGGTCATGAGGCTCTTCCATAGAGGAGGGTTGTGGGGAAGTGAGCAGTAGTGGCCAGCTCACCAGCACACCTGCTGTTGTGACGCTGCTGTCCTGCAGTGACGGGGTTTTATCCCGTGGCCCTCCGGTCGTGTGTGTGTGTGTGTGTGTGTGTGTGGGTGGGGGGGTGGGGGGGGTTTAATGGACCCACATCCCCCACAGGCGGTGGCACGGCTTGTTGTGGATCGATGAAGACATCACCCTCAGCAAGGGGTCATGTGGCTGCACATGCTGGCTGCAGCCACGCTCCCAGTTTACCCATCAGCCCCTGCAAGACGGCCCTACAGGTTGGAGCCATCAGGCAGAGCCCTGTTATGTAATGGAAGATATGAGTTCCATCATACACTAGAATGTCTTAGCCGGGTGGGATGTGTGTAAGGGGGGGGGGGGGGGGGGGGTGAAGAGAATGAGGAGGAAAGAGGAGTAGGGAGAGGGGTAGAGAGTTGGAGAGAGGGAGAAAGACATAAACTGGAGATATACAACACACCTAAGGAAGACTAATGTTCATGTGTGTAATTACTGTTGGAGGAAATGTTTTTTTTCCTTGCCTCTGAATCCTTTCCTCTTTTCTCTCTAAGTACCCATAAGATGAATTGCTATAGTTGGCAGTACTTCAGTCCTTTGGTGCGGTGGGTTGGTAAAGAACAGTACATTTGTTTGCGCTGTAAGTGACATCTTTCTTTAAGACTGTTCTGGCTTTAATGTGCTGTTTTTCTTTTGGTCTTTTGGGTGCACTGCATGACAGACGTGGTGATCACAGTAATGTGGATGTAAAAGTTCCACACAATGATGGTCATAATTGGATCACTGCAACTCAAGAGAACTGTGTGCCCATGAATGAATGACTTAATGAGCACTGCACTTTTAAACATCAAGCACTATGCCACTAAAAGAAAAAAAAGGAGCAGTCTGCCTGTGCCGCATAGGATAATTGATGTTTATTTCATTTCCAGGAAAAATTAAATGAGATGGCACAGAAATATGACGGGGAAACACTCTGAAGGGAAGACGCAGGTCAGAGTCGTGGGAGGGGCTAGCAGGGAGAAGGGTTCTCACGTGCGGTGCCAATGGATAAAATGGAGTGATTTGCCCATCGAAGTCTGGAGCTGCGTTTTTGTATTAGCGGCCCCAGCAGGTCCCTAAACAAACCAGATGGCTGGATGCTACTCAGCCTCATATGCCCATCATCTGTACTACACAACACAATAATGAGATTTATGACTAAACGGTCATTAATACGCGGCTATCATACACGCAGTGCTGTCACAAATCAAGCGGGTGTCCTTGGCAGAAATTGTTCAAACAAGCGCTTTATGTAAACATGTCGTAAAGATGGAGTCCGTCCTCATTCCTCACTCGGCAGAGAGAATTCCAGAGTGTTCGTTTGATTAATAAAGGAAAAGATGGAGAAAAAAAGATGAAAAGGGAAAGATAAAAGCGATCTCCTCTGGCAGAGGAAAGACGGAGCTTACCAGGAGATTCAACATTTAATGACAGTTTATTCTGAAAAATCTGGGTTTTATGTGAGAGCTACTCAAATTATATTTCATTTATCATGTATATCGCAGTGTTTGTATATGTGTCACAGCGTCTGCAGGTAATGCACCAGAAGAAATGTAAAGGTGCTAAAAGCACGGGACACAGTCGGACTTCTTAATTTTTTTTTATCTCTGTACTTTTTCCTCGTTTTTCTTCATAAAAAGAGGAGGTGGAATTTCAAACCCTTTTAGGGAGATGGTTCATTTTATGTGTTGTACTTGTAAGAGCTTCTTAAAAGCAGATTCTCCAAGTAGCCTAATTCAGTACTAACACATTAATCCCCTGGCCTAGCTGCTCTCACTTCTCCAAGCTCTGCTGTCTCCTTTATAAACGACTTAATGAAGTCTCCTCTTCCCGCCCCACTAATTGAGGAAGAAAACTTGTTTCTTCTACTTGTCTCAATAAGAGATTAGTCAGATAAAGCAGACTTATTTATCCCTGTTCTATAAACACTTGCTGATCTCTTGAAGGGGTCATGACTCTTAAATCTGCATGAATGTAAACTTTCTGACAGGTGTAGTAGTCGATAAATAAGCAGAAAGCAGTTTGTGTTTGAGTCACCTTTGCGGCGTGTAAACTCGTACCGGTGCGGCTCTTGCTAATCCTCCAGAAAAGGTCTTCAGTCTAAATGGATCACAGCCATCAGCGGAAATGGCCGGAGACTTCACGGCCATTACCGAAACGTCTCTTTATGTGAACTGGCTAATCCAATCATGTCAGCGTGAGTTCGCATCAATGCAAATCACTTGGCAAACACCCGTGAAATTAGATGTGTGCGGATAGGTGTGCTCCAGTAGCAGGGTGCAATAATCACCCTCTGCCTTCGTCCGTGCGGGAGAAGGCACGCGGTCGTTTCAGGGCCTTTGCCGTGGTTTCCTGCGTGCAGTCATTACAACGGAAGTAGCACGGAAGCCTCAATTATTGTTTCCATGAAGGCGGCGTGTCAGGCCGTCACTGGTTTTTGAGCACCTGGCGAACATCTGCGGGATGCTGTTCGCTGCACACGTGGACACGATATCACTCACCTTTTCCTCCTGTGGTTCCCTGTCTTCTGACAGTGACGCGCAGTAACACAGCCTGAGGCTGTGTGTTCGTGTATTCTTGGATATCACAGGATGAGCGGAGCGTGAAACTTCTGAGCTGTTTTGATCGCTTGTTCTTTCTTATTTTTGGAGAAAATCGGACAACTGCTCCAGACCATTGCGTGATGAATAGCTGCTACTGCTTAACATGAGTGTAAATCCTTTCACCTCAATGTTAAGCTCACACTGCCAGCCCTACACTGATGCTGGGCCCTTTCAGAAATCCCTCTAACTCAATAATACATACCACCTTTACTTTTATACTGTACACAGCAGACAGCCACAACTCCAACTGCGTATTCAACCATCCATCCTTAAATCTGTAAATCCGTGACTCCCGTTCCAAGCGTTTAGCCACAGACTTGCTGCTACTGGTGGGATCTACCTGGCCCCGCGAGTTTTCTAAAGCCCTTGCCACCGGAGATGATCCTCCTGAATGGCGAGCCGTCTCCTCACATGGTGAAGATCCATTTCTCGGGCCCGACGCCGTCCAGCCTCTCTCCCTAACACTGGGACTGCGGCCATTACCACCATGGCATAGTTGCCATGGCCTTCAGCGATAGCTGCCGTACAGGGTAGAGAGCCAGTGGAGTGCATGGCACCGTGTTCACACTGCGTTCACACCACGTTTCTGTGAGTGATAGGCCACATCTTTGGGTTTTATTTGCCACTGTGGAGTGTGTTCGCGAGCTAACGGCGGCCAGCTGTTCTCTCCATTATGTCCCCGAGGAATAAAATGTGTTGCATTACTTGCAAAACTTTTATACGTATTGGAAGTTTTTGGACAGACATAAAAATATTAGCAAGGGGTTTGGTTGCATAAACTCCAGCCGACTGAGCACAATGTTTCCCTGTGGCAAACACTTTTAGGGAAATATGTTTTTTTTTCTTTTTTGTAAATACAGAAATTGCACACTGCAGGCAGTTTGCACAGACGGCTTATTTGGTGGGACCTGGAGAAGTTAGGTGAAGATCACAAGACTGATCCTGTAATAATATTGTCTGGTCTCCACGTGCTCCAGCCTTCGGGATTTCTGCTGCATACCCCATCCAGATCTCTTGATCTTCCATCGTTGCATTTTCCCTTCTGTTTGTTCTCTCTGTCTCCCGGTAGGGTTTTGTAATTAAGGCATTCTAGGTGCAGCAGAGAACACAAGTGAGCTGGTTATTATCTGGCAACCCAGCTAAGGCTCTGGGGCCTAGAGAAGACACTGCACATATTTTAGTTTAAAACCAGACCCATGTTGTAGCCCAGAGCCCATGAGGAGAACCTGACAGCTATATGAGTCATTCTTCAACCACTGAGTGGTGTTTAAACAAGGATAGTGAGTGAACTCAGTGCCCTCCTTCCACACAACATAAAACCTGTGCACAAAGTTTACACCTCTCTAGATGCCGCTGAATTTAATGATGTTACCTTTCCATATATGTTCATTTACATAGCTGGAAGGCACCCAGTAGTTTAATACTTTTATGCGATAATGATTGTATTGCATGCAGAGAAGATTCAAGCAAAAAAGAAAGTCAGACTCTTTAACGCTGTTACAGGTGTAGTGTTTAATTATCATCCTCAGAAGAACACTGAAAATGTTCCATATAAGTGAGAGAAAGTGAGCAAAGTGAAGTTTTAAAAACCAGGAGAGATCCAGAAAGCAGAGAGTGACACGTATCTGTAAGAGCATTAGTGATGGAAGCCACACTAGAGCAGGTAAAGCTGCAGATGATACTGCCCCGTTGGTGTTGGATATCCTTTTGTATGGCAAGCAATGAAAAATGGCTTTAATGAGCAATGTATTTGTTGGACAATAATAATTAAACAATGGTAGTTGAGTTATTAAACAGAACAAATAGAGCCAGCCAGTCCATGTTGATCAGCTTCCCAGATTCAGTCCTTTTCCAGAATATCAGTATGAAATTCTAAATCACACAGTACATGTTAAATAGTTTAGGTGAACGAGTCAATTTCACTTCTTTCTAGTGCATACTGGTGTTCTAGTCCATCACACTTGCATGGTGAAGGAGTCCAGGGTGGCAGAGGTCTGTTCCTGTGTAACGTTTGCTCCGCCCCAACCTGGGTGAGATCTGTTTTCCTTAGTTTTGGTTTTAGTTGCATCTCCGTAGTGTTCTTCTGTCACGCCCCCTGATCCTACCGCCCATTATTAGTCTCAATCAGCTGTTTACGTTTAATGTCCTGATTTGTTTGGTTTATATTCCCGTGTGTCCAGTCCTTGCTTGTGAGTCATTCTGGTGTGTACTGTTGCTAGTGTTCGTATGTTCTGTTCCCCGTGTTTTGATATTTGGACCTGTCCTTGGTATTTAAACTGTGAATATTGCGTGTTCAGTGTTTGGATGATAGTATCAGGTTTGTTTTGTGTTGCTTTATAGATCGTCCCATGTTGGGTGTTGTGATCATTATTGAGTTCGCTCGTTATGGCCCTTCGAGTGTTAGTCAGTACGGTTAGTCTTTTTTGTAAGGTCTATTTGGCGGTGTTTCGGTTTATTGTATATTCCATCTAGAGTGTGTTTTGTTTGTCTGTTGGTTGTATAAGAACCTGTTCGTCATATGTGTATTCTCTGCTGTGCCTGAGAGGTGTTACCTGAGTAATCTGTGTACTAGTATACACGCTAAGAGTTTTACTGTTACATTCACAGAGTTTCGGTGTCTGAAAGCTCAGAGTGTTTACGTGAATGTAATGCCTCGCCGTTCAAGACCGATTTGAGCCAATCTAAGTAGGAGACAGGAGGAAACTCCCCCTCCTACTAATAAATCTGACTCTCAGCAGCATTTGTGTCCTTCTCCTAGTTCTTGCACGTTACATCCTGGCTTTGAGCTTCTCTTCTAGAGCCTTGGCTGTTTTAATGTAAAAAAAACTCCTCAAGCTTTTGTGGCATTTTATTTGTATTAATTATTCTTAGTTATCATTATTTGGCCTTTATCTTTTTTACAATTCCATATTTTTAAAAGCATACTTACACAGGTAATATAAGCTTTGTAAATGAAGACCCCCCCCCCCCCCCCAAAAATACAGTCCAAAATGTGTCATAAATGTTGGACAGGAAAGTCTTGTAGAGAGTACATAACAGAAACCAGGGTTTGCCAAGAACCCACAGCTCTCCGATTCTGAAACGTAATGGTTCAAAAGGTTCATTGTGCTTGTTCTTCTCCACCTGGGTCTGAAATTGCATTTGGATGGGGTGTCAGGTCATCGAGTGTCTATGGCCTTCTGCCCAGATTTCTTCGTGAGGAAGTCAGGTTTATAATGGTGATCAAGACCAGGGGAGCAGGCTATTTCAGCTATTTTAGCCAGTCAATAGTGAGTGGTGAATGATTTCTGTTCTGTGAGGATGTGATGGCAGTTGGTGGGCAGCTGTGGTACAGAGAGCCCGACCTTTTCTTAGCCAATCAGCAGAGAGTCGCTTATTGATGTTCCAGTCTCTGAGAAGACAGAAAAACATTGGCTGTCCGTCAGCAGCCGCACGGCAGCGCCGAACCAAAGCTCTACCGTAAAGTAGAAGAGACCTTTTAATGGGCAAGTCACAGCAGGGACACGCTCGCCTTGGTAACGTAATTTTCCTCTGTCGTCCAGTCTATGGGTTGGGGAAAAATGCCTGTAGAGGTTGAGGCGAGCAACAGACCCCAGAATAATATCAATAACAACGAGATAAAGCCGTGAGTGTGTCTCCATGGAGAAGTCTTTGTTACCGGCCTTTACGGTGCATTGTTGTGCTAATGTGACAATAAAATGTAAGCCATTTGTTGAACTGAATGAATATTAAGCTCGAATAACAAACCTGTTAGACCGCACACAGATGGCTGCAAGAAACTTAGAGTCTATATAAAGATGGAACGAGATGCTGTGCCTTCATACACCTTGAAGTATTAGGACTAACAAAGCTTCACCATGACAATATTTCTCCAATGTGGGGACATTAAAGTGTCAGTGATATCACAAAACAGTCACAGAATGAGGTTCACCTCAAATCTATAGCTCAAATAAAACGCAGGCCATTCAGTCCATTTACCCCGCGATCTTAATACAAACGGGTTATGTGTGCATGGTTTATTTTTGCCTGCCAGGAACGAACAGCTTAAGCAGGAACACAAAATAACTTAAGTGGTCCTGAAAGAGTGCTGATAGTAGTTGGATATGACAGCCAATATTTGGCATCTTTCCCCTTGCAATTTTTTTTCAGTCTTGCTGCATCTTTATATACAGATATTTTTTCCCTGTCCAGTTGCCTACAGGTTGTACTGACACTATTCCCGTGTGTCTCCGTAGACTTGACCTTTCTCAGTTGGTTGTCTTATACTCCCGAATAGCAGTGTTTCAGTTTGCTTACTTATTTTTATATAGTGACCTTTTCTGAGGGTCAAAGATGACACAGGTGTCATTGCATTCATGCAGGTCTAGCAGAGAACCTTCTTCCTCTTATAGCAGCCCTTTAATAGAAAGAACCTGTTCCAAACCAGCCAGCCAGAGGAAAAGGTGTCCTTGTAAAATATGCTCTCTTGTTAACCAGCCTCAGGTAATTAAAACATTTTAATGAATCCTGGATTTCGAGGGGAACCGTAGACGCCAGCTGCTGGGTAGAGCTGGTATCCAGGGAGCAGGGTGACTGCAGACATGTGCCATGTGGGGCCATTAAGGCTTTTCTCACGGAAGAAAAAAAAAACCAGGAAAGGAAAGAGGGCGATCCGCACAGATCCGGCCCGGTGTGGTAGCACCGCGTGCCCGGAGCGCCTCCACTACGCTAGTCTGCCTCCCGCATGCTGCCCGGAGGCTCCCAGTGGGATGAGCCCAGCCATACGGAGGAAAACCACACTAATGAAACTGTTATGCAACCAGAGCAGGGATGGGCGCGCTTTGTTGAGTCTGGAGAGCGGCAGGCGCAAAGCCGACAGGCGCCTGGCCACTGAGTGGAATACAGACCCAGCGGTACGGTCCTCCGCCCCCCACCTCCGCCCACCTCCGCCCCTTCTTTGCCTCCAGGCAGTTGCTCGCCCGTCCTCGTTCTCGCATGCCGAGAGCCGGAGGATGGAGATTACAGCTCTATGAAGCTCCTGTCCACGGGGCCTCAGTGCATGCTTAATGGTTAGTGCTGAAATGTCTTCACAGCTAATGGGAAGGAAGTGTTGCAATAAAAGAGAGATGAAACCCACTGTGTCCGATTCGTTATGCTAAAACATTCTTCAGATGTGAGGCACCGAGTTGTGACCACAGATCGTGCAGGAGGTTCAGTGTGTTTCTGGGAGTCGGCACTGGGGAAAAGCCTCTAATTGGCCTCGGTAGTGGACACCTAGCACAGCTGGGCAAGCCATGCTGTCTTGTGCTACATCTGTTTAATTGTCACTTTGCGGTACGAGTTAACACGCACTGTTGATTGCAGAGGGATCCCGGGGAAGAAGTGTGGCACTATCATCTTGACAGCAGAGGAACTAGGAAACTGCAGGGTGAGTATACTGGCCTGTTCTGTGTTCAACAACTGGGTCACATAGATTTATATAGGTATCACTGTACCAGTTTGTATGAAACACTGTTAAGTTGATGTATGCTTTTTGTGCCACCATCAAGTGCATTTCTCCTCACCTTTACGATTAATCACATCTTCAATGAGTTTCAATTAAGGTATCTCAGCTGTCAAACTCATTAGACTGTACTGATATGCTGTGCACATGGGGGAATATATTTCTGGAGCGTGAAAATCGGTGGAGGAAAGAATTAGTGTAGAGAGCATTAACCCTTAGGTACAGCAGAGCTTTCAAATAGAATCTTTGGACGTCTCTTATAAAGACAGAATGAAGATGTTTACATAAAGTTATTTTGATATGTAACAAATTTCTTCTGACATACAGTTCAGACATATAAACCAAATCCTATCTTAGCACCTTAGTGATTTATAATATTACTAGTATATGCATTGCACAACTAGTCCAACCATCATGTATTCAACCATCCATCCTTAAATCTGTAAATTTGTGACTCCCGTTCCAAGCAATGAAAAATGATTGCACATAAATAAAGAGACATGTAATTTGGCCTGGTTTCTGATGGAAGTTTGATTTCTGCAACAGAATCTGATCACAGGTTTAGTTCTTTGCATCATACAAGTGCCTTGCTTTCTGGATTTTGTCTTTTGGACCTAGTCTTTGTAGCTTTATTGTCAGATGCAGGGTCTCCACTGATGAAATTTCAAATATATTATTTTGGAATAATAAGCAAAGGGAAGAAACGTTCAGTGTCCTATCAGGGATGGAAGCGAATGTGATCGTGATGTCCGCAATACTGCTAAGGGAAGCAGGTTCCTAATCAGTAGGATATGTAAATATGCATATGTAATATGTGTGGGTGTCAGTGAACATATTTTTGCCTAAGAATATGTGTGGGCATGTGTTGCATGTGTGTGGATTTGAATATCCTTAGCTTAGGGCTCAGAGCCTTTGCACTCAGAGAAGATGAAAGTATCTCCCCGAGAGAGATTCAGCCTGGTGCTGAGCAATATCCTGGGAGAGTGTGTTTGTGAAAATGCGGCCTGGTCTGGTTTGGTTGTACTATTTACAGAGACTGAAGTTCTTGCATATATTTATTAATTAAATTTATTTTTGGGGAGGGGGGAGGATGTTTCCCATTTGCAAAGGTAGAAGGATCTGAATTTAATCTTAAACTCTGCCTAACCTGGGTCTAAACCAATCTGAATGCCATATGGTCTATGTTTAAATGCTTTTGTATGCCTTCTGCAGGTTGATGAATAATGATACCTCTTTTGCGATATGTCAAGCCATTGATCACAGACCACGTGTGGGTCAGGGTGCTGCTCCAGTAGTCATTTTACAGCGATAAACCTTTACATTGTATCTGTAGGCGGGCTCTTCTCTGTCTTCTCCCTCACCCCATTCTACCCTGGGCCCTTAACCTGGGATCTTTAGGTGCTTGGGAAGAGAATTGAGCGTTGATTCTCAGGTCAATGGTTCTCTTCCATCTACGTAAGCAGTGCAGATTGATGTGCAATCTTGGCCCCCTGTGTACACAGGCTTAGGGGGCTTATGAGTTGAATGAACGCCACTCTGATAACACTGATAGTATCGATTTCCCAGTCTGGCTGGCAGTGATGTCTAGTTTGTTCCCAGCTACATGGCTGCCGTTTGCATGCGTTGAGAAGTGCGTCTACATGTGGAAACCACTCAGGCTGGAAGGAGGCTTAGCCGCGGCGGCCGATACATTCACCTATAGTCTCTTCCCTGAAAGAGCCCTGGCATAGCTTGGATTTTAGAACAAAGTGGCCGGCTAATCAATCAGACTGGCTTTCACACCGCCGCCGTCCACTACCTTTTCCCATGCAGATTTCAGCCATGCCGTATTAGATTAAGGTATATGAGGTCAAGGCAGTGAAAGTAATATTTCTCCTGCAGGACGTTGCACAGATGTACCTGTGAAGAGAATTACCCTGGAGGCATACTCCGCACACGCCTTCTGAAATTGCGATTTGCCTTCAACCTTTCAGCGCACAAGACATTTCGCCTGGTATTTCATGCCGCCGTTAACATTGGTATTCAGCAGGGACGCACTTGCAGTGCCACCGCTGCTAGATTTCAGCCCCAAAGCTCTCGCTGTGACTCACAGCCTCTAACGTCTGGCATTTACCATGATCAGGGTTTGCCAGGGCAAGGCAAATCTGCCTGTATTTGCCTACAAGAGCTAATGCTCCTCTCGTCTTCGCGGCACACACAACCTGCGCAAAATAATGATCCATTCAATAAGCATTCAGAGCACTGCGGCGTGCGAACTGTATGATTTGGGTTGTGGAGGGGCCGTATGAGCTTTGTCCCCCATGTGGCCCCTTTATATCCTATGTGCCCTATCCCCTCTCACATGCAGTGCCCTACTTAGTGCCCTAGCACTGCAGTCTAGCATTCATATGCCTTCTGTTGGGTTTTGATGATGCCCAGAAGGATAAGGTGAATAAAGCCGTAAAGCTGCTCTTAAACTGTAATATCCAGGCTTGGCTGACAGCTGACGGAAGGTTGCTTTTGCAGGGCTGTTAGCTACGGGGCTTTTTGTGGGGGTCCAAGGGGGAAGCCGCTCTCGGGTCTGCCACCACAGAGCTTTCCGGCCAGTTCTGAGTGTAGGCGGAGCTGTCACAACGCACATGGCTGCTTTTTAGAGGTAGAGAGGCAAGTCTTTAGCACTGATAGATTCTGTCAGCACCCAGTCTCACGGTGAGCCCCAGTGGCAGTACTCATAAACAAGTTAGAGCTACTGCAAAGCCTGCCCATTAAAAGGAACCTGGGAGCATATCGCTAGCAGTCTTTATGCTCCCAGAGAGCAGCGGCACTGTTCTGACTAAGTGTGGTTCAGATAACGGAACCGTTCGTCTGCAGCTGTTAGATTAGACAGGCCGTTCCCTGCTTTGGCAATCTACACTGCCCACTAAGAGGACCACATGCAGCACTCCTAGGAGCTGTTGTTTGAGAGGTCTCAACACTCAGAATATGTTTCTGCTGAAGCTCGATGAGAAAATATTTCTCCTTAATGACTGTGAAGGAGGAATCCAAGAGATAATCCAAAATAATATTCAAGATTCTAAGGTTTTATTGCCATGTAACCGTAAACAGGCAGTTACACTGTACAATAAAATTCTTACTTTGTGAGTACACTGCTCACACAACTATTAGGCAAAAATAGAATCAATTAAAGAAAATAAGACTAAAAATAACAACTGTATGACATACAGTATGGGCAGCAGCGTAATACCAAGCGGTGCTGTTGTTGCTTACATTTCACAAACACAAAACACTTCCTTGTGTATTTTGTCTATCGAGTCTGTTGCATAGTTTACTGAGATTTTCCTTTGAGACCATTTACTGCAGAAACTGCGAGAGCTTCACATACTACACCAAGCTTGGCACTGTAGCTCATTTCACTTGTGTGCACAGGAGCATTGATAATTAAGCTACAAAATGGAGCTGAAATTGGTTGAAGCTAACTATAGTATATTCGGCACAATAATTCAATGATCCTGCAGTCTAACATTGTTAATAACTGACTCTCTATCTCCATACCTTTCTTACTTTCTTTACTTTTAACTGTTTTGTCCATGGTTCTGTGACAGTTTTTAACACTGCCAGAAATCTCTTTTGATTTTTAATCATTGTGGATATCTCTGTAAAAGAGCACCAAACAAATAAGCTACCTGTCAGTTGCTGAGTTCTCGCACTCTCAGTGCAGTAAGTGCCTTTGCCCAGGAGTGTGTCATCTGACTGCCGGGGCCCTGGCGGAGACCGGCGCTTAGCAGAAGAACAGAGCTCACGTATTTTCAATTGAATAATACCACTGAGGCGGCAGCCTGCCAGTCACCTGCAGAGTAGAGGTGTGTTGTCGTAAACTACAGGGTAACGAGAAGGGGAGTCGATTCAGGGCTGTGAGAACTAAATATTCTGAGAAGCCAGAGAACAACCGGATGAAGATTTTCCTGGAAGGCTTGAGAGCCAAGAAATGTCAGGCATGGCACGCATTTGAAATGCGGCCTTTCCAAGAAGAAAAGACTAATAGAAGTGCTAATAGAAAGCAAGCAGCAGGGGGGAAAAGAGTAACTGGAAAATGTGACTGCCAGAAGCAATTTGGCCTGGGATCAGTTTGGTCTTGACACTTTTCAGCAGGAATTAGCTTGACAGCTTTTGCTGTTCGTTCTTTCTTCTCCTGATTGGTTATGGTGGTCATCACCAGCTTGAAATACATTTTTTCAATGTCCTGTGCACGCGCACGCACGCACGCACGCACGCACGCACACACACACACACACACACACACCAGCTCTCCTTACTTATGGCACTTGGGTTATGCTTGTTTGTTTGCTATGAGGAGAAAGGGGGGGAGGGAGCGTCAGTAAACAAAGAAGGTGAGATCTTCAGGAAAGATCTCCCACATGGACTTCTTTTTTGGGAACCATCCTAAAACTGACAAAAACAACCCAGAATGTTTGAAATGTAGAATATACAAACTGTATTGTACATGATGTAATCTGTGTTATATCCCCCATGTAAATCCCATAACACCTATACCTCAGCTTGTAGAGCAGGTAGAGCATATTGATAAATACCCCAAGGCTGTGGATACAGTTTCCATAGAACAAACATGCTGTTGTCCTGATAAATATGTATGTCTGCCAAAGTCTGGAAATATACATACACTCACATCAGTGTTTTAGCATTAAGACAATTTTTAATAATTAAACAAGCAAAAAAAATGAATAAAAGATATTCATTTTTTTGCTTGTTTAATTATTAAAAATTGTCTTAATTAATTGATTATTTATTACCAGAAATAATCTTGATTTGAACATCCAGAACATTAGGTTATAAATGATTTATGATTTTCTTGAGAACTAACCATCCACTGCCCTTTATTTTTGTAAATAACTGAAGAGCCTTAACTGGTGTCCCAACACTCCCAGCTCAAATTGCTACCAGGAATTGAGTTCTGTATTTATAGAGCTTCACAGAGTAATATGGTCTCAGACAAGTGTTTGCATTTCATATCTAATGAGTACAATTATACTGACAGGAGGATGTAGCTGACTCCAGATCAGCTCCCTTACTTAGTTAGTTTACAGGTGTCATTATACCCTATTTCACTGTATGTCAACAGTTTGAGAAATGACTGGATTTAAGTATAATGACCATCCATTTTCCCCTGTTGAACTTGATAAAATGTGTTATTTTTTGCAGTTGCAGTCACTGAAACTGATGTGAATCTGATGTCCTTATTCTAATATTGCTAGTTGGTACTCTGCAGCAGCGCTTCAGTTGTACACAAATGCTTCATATTTCTACAGGATAGTGCGACTATGCAGTTTTGTGCCAATAAGCTGGACAAGAAGGACTTCTTTGGGAAGTCTGACCCCTTCATGGTCTTCTACAGAAGTAATGAGGATGGAACGTAAGTTTGATTTTGTATTTGGCTTTTGAATATTGTGCATTGCTTTTAAAGAATTTAGAAGTTGCAATTAAAACTAATTGAAACACCTTGTTAGCCCAGAAGCTTGTAAACAAAGGCTTAAATTTCACAAGCTGTTTCCATTTGGAAATTTGTAGTATCAACTCACACTTGCTTCACCAGTTTTTGAGCTGTGTGTATCATTACTAGGTACCCCAGAGCCAGTGCATAACTTAAGGGGGAATTAACGACTGTGAGACACACCTGTGGTCCCTGTTTTCAGCATCTCTGGGACACGTACAGGTCCCATGCTGAGCCAAATATGAATAAGCACCCTACTGCAATACTTCAGAATCCATTTGCCCGCCGCGCCCTTACACTGAGGATGACAAAGTGTAAACAGCCAGCTCTACAACAACGTCATAGTTTGTTAATGGATCTGTTTTCGAGGAGAAATATATAACCCAGTCTGCATCCCCTGCGTTAACCAGAGTGCAGATCGAGGATACATCAGCCTCCGCTCTCATTCCATCCCTCCTGAGAATGGGATTTGGATATAACATAGTTTATCCATTTTCAGTCTTTTTGAATCATGAAGTAGATCTCTCTGCTGACCTAAAAAAAATATACATAAACACACACTACACACACACACACACACACACACACACACACACACACACACACACACACACACACACACACACGCACACACACAAACTCTCCCTCTCACACGTTCACCAACAAAGAAACCCCATAGAAGCTATGATTTCATGCTTTTCTGAAACACTGGCTCAATTAACAAATTTTAATACCAAATCAAAACAATTACACCCTGTTGTGATATTTGCCCTCTAGCGGAGTAAGGCAAATGGTTAAAGGAATACTGTTAACTTCTCTCAAATGAAATGAAATACATAAACATTATGGAATATTTAGCATTACGCTGAAGAAATCAAACTAATTGAACAGTCCTAGTCCTAGTGTTGGATTAGTATTCAGTTACGAATGTTCAACCTAAAAGCTGTTAATATCACCTAAACCGTGACCCAGATGGCACGAGTGTTAAGAACAACAAAAGGAATCCGCAGCAGCATTCTGTGAACTTCTTGCTAATCTCCTCTTTAATCTCGTCTTTAATCTATACACCCAAACGTAGAGAACACGGCATGGTCTATGGCAGGGGTACTCAAATAGAAATGATGACGGGCCACATTTTATTTTCTCAATCACTGAGGGGCCCGATTACGGGGGGGGGGTGGGGTGTAGCGAACGTAAACTGTCGAGGGGGGGGGGGGGTGGGGTTTGAACGCATTTGGGCGTCTGCTACCTGTTTGTTGTTGCCATAAAGGCAATCCACGGTATCGTCTTGAGATCGCGGTGCGCGATTTCAAAATAAGAGCGATTGAAATAAAAAGATTCCAAAAAAAACCCCCACTTTTCAAAAGAAGCTCGCGGGCCAGAAATAGATAGCCCGCGGGCCGGATGTGGCCCGCGGGCCACTATTTGAGTATGGGGGTTCTATGGCTTGTCCCGTCTGAGCTTCTCAGGAGAAATAGATGACATCATGAACCGTGCCGTGTTTTCCTTCCATGTAATATTTCTCTTTTGGCAGACTTTTCCTATGTTTTTCCTTGTGTCAAGGTTCACCATCTGCCATAAAACAGAGGTAGTAAAGAACACCCTCAATCCAGTTTGGCAGTCCTTCACCATCCCTGTCAGAGCACTCTGCAATGGGGATTACGACCGGTAAGACTCCTCCAGATGATGCCCAAGACAACCTTGAATACTCAGTACAAGTTTTATGTGTGAGGTCCAGTTTATAAATTTTGCATGTTTGGGTCCTATTAAAAGCTTTGGGGTTTCAGTCCCTCAAAGAAACACTGAAGAGGATTTCAGTTATGGCCTCAGGATCCAAAACCATTCAACATACGTTTTTCTCTTCTCTTTTTCAGTATAACTGGTGTTATACAATCTTTGCTTACATGGTCCAAGTGTGTTAGAGACACGGAGCTGTTACTGGTTAGGAAGACCCTGGGTTGGGGGCTGTAGAGTGGATAGCAATAGGTAACATTAATTTGTTTTGTTCAGTAAGGCAGAATGTCATACGAACAGGTCACTTAGGCCATTTTTCCTTTCTCTCTAATAACACACTGCATTAAGAACAAAGAAATATACTTGAAGAACAGCTAAATGTAGGAGTGTTAGTATCTGGCAAATCGGCTGTCTTGCGGTGAGAAAAAGACACGTCTTGGTGGCTTGCCGGATGCCCCCACTAAAGGAAGTCAGTGCTACAACATTGTACCACCTAAAAACACCCGGAGGGCTTGTGTGTGCCACAACCGCCCTGGTACATGCCTGACTGAGCAGGGGTCGACACCCTGTCAGAGCCAATCAGCTGCAGGAACCTGAGCGGAATGTCAGAAGAGGTGCTTCTTAGAACTCTATCTTCATCGTGTGCCCTGTCCGCTCTCTTGGGTTAATCTCCCCTGACAGGGAATAGAGCTGCCATACATCACAGAAATGTGGCACGTGCCATGTGATATCAAAGAGGTGAGGGGGTGGGGGGGATTTGGCCCATGCCATGTAATATCAAATGGGGGGTGTTAAATACAGCTTCCAGTGACCAACAAATTCACGAGTTTCTTAAACTTGTTTTCTTGAAAGGTAAAGACTAGACATAATTTCTTTAAAGGTACAGACTAGACATTTTATGACCAACTAAAATGTAAATATTAACTGATTCACTGACCAAGTTTTTTATTTTTTACATTTATTTAAAAATTTTAGATTTATATATATTTAAATGTCTACCTCCTACACAGCAATAATTCGATATCTTTAATGCATTCCTTCCACATATCACCATGTGAAGCAGTGAGCACATCTCCATCGGTGGCAGTCTTCTGGCATGCTGCCTGTCATCAACCACTCACTTTTCAGAAAGGTCCTGGTTGTCATGGAGTTGTAGTAAGTGCAGGGCTTATTCCACTTAGACTAGAAATAGAGCAAAGTCCCAATCCCCTAGTGTTCAGGGGGGCACTTTAGTCACCCTTTCACTTTGGCTGGGGATAAATGGCCCTCTATAGCACCCTGCAGATGAAGGAGCCCATGAGAGAATAAGGGCTAGATGGAGGGGGGGGGAGGGGGCGCCATTAACTAACATGGTAAAAAATTACACCCCCTTGGCCATCAGCAGGGCTGTCAGAAATGTACTGGCAGCTGCTATTTCCAGTCCAAAGATAAGAGAGGCATCATCCATGACCATTGTGCCTCCATGGCTTTTATTTCTAGCTTGATTCATTTGAAACATGTTATTCTACTTCTTCTTTTTCTTCAGGCTTCAGACAAACATCTGGGCAATAACTAGTTTTATTCTTGGTGACCAATATAGGGACCTCAGTTACATGCGATTCATGTTTTTTACAGGATAAGTGTCTAAAATAGGACCATGGGGTTTAAATAGCAAATAGACTGCGTGAGAAGGTGCATTGCTTACAGTACAGTAAATTGCAGTGTGCTGTGAAGTGACGTGTACTAAATCTTGTTGGTTTTCTTAATTTCAATCACAGCTTTTAAGCACTCCTTAAATATTACCTCAGTGATCACAACCTCACATCGTCAGTTGTGGTTTGAAGACCAAGCACTGGAGTGCGAAACAGCTTTAAATATTCCTTCAAACCCAAAATCACATTTTGCTTGTGAAGAACAGAGTGGTTTATTTCAGCTCTTATGTTTTGATTGTTGATTGACAGCTGCCCAGGGGTATGCCTTGACAACGTCTCTCTCTTGGTGTCAGAAAACACGGTGTTAAGGTGATTTGGCCTTTGAAAAAGGTGCTGACTCACTACCTTGAAGATAATGAACATGGGAGGTTGCCACCACCCACACGAGGAGAATGTATTTTTGGCATCCTTCTTCTCCTTGTCTGTTCTCTGATGTTTCTTGCTCTCATTTGAGGAGAAGGGAGGGGGTATTCTGCAGTTTTGTGATGTGGTGCTAGTAGGGCGGGTGATAGTTTTAAGGGTTTGCAAATATAAAAGTATTTGGGGAAAGTTTTCTTTGTGGGGAAAAAAAACCCTGAACTGACAGCACTTCATGGATCACAGAGCAGACTTCTTGGATCGCACAGGGCTGTGTTTCAACAATTTACTACTACTGTATGATTTTGCAGTTCAGAGATCAACGAAATACATAACACCTCATTAGGCTTACTTAACGATAACACTGGAGGGACTTGTTAAGTGGTGTGCTCCAAAGATCCTCTTGTTCACTCCTGAAGAGCTTGTCCAAACCATCTCAGCCTGTGTTCTGCCGTTCTAGTTCCAGCTGAAGTGCATGACATTTTTGGCATAATCATTAACTTTGCGTATAAAAAAAGTAAAGGGACCATGGAATGCAGCTATTAGTCATGTTTTTCAAAAACAGCCATAATCACTTGTGAGTGTGTTCTGCTTCTTCTGTGCCCACCTCCCAAAAAAAGCCTGAAATGAAGCAGAATCAAAATGAGGTTCTTTGATGCTGCTCGGATTCGCCCTTTAAGATGTTTTTTTTTTTCCGGAACACATCCTGCCTAGACTAATGAGCCTGTCTGAAGAGAATGTGCATGTTATCTTCATTGATATGGGCTGCATATTGTTTTAATATCCCGGTATTGCTGGAGCAGGAGGCAGAGAAGAACACCTGCTGAGGGATGTTAACATGTAACCAGCACACCATCTCTGTGGGTGTGACTTTGACAGAAGACTTCGTTCAGGATCGTGCTTCAACAAGTCGGCTGAATGAACGTGGCGGCTCACTTCAGTGCTGCTTTAAACGAGTACTGATCGAAAGTGGATGAATAAGCATGATGATCAGACAAGTTGGAGTGTTCGTCTTTATTTTAGAGAGATTAGTTTACATCTACACTGTTCCTTTCTTTTGTGAATATTGGAAAGCCCTTGTTTCCCCTTCACAATTGCTTCATTTTGTTGAATGTTGTATTCTTTCAGAACTATTAAAGTGGAGGTGTATGACTGGGATCGAGATGGAAGGTTAGTCACCAAGACACCATGTTTCTATTACATTGATTTTACCGGCCAGTGTTTGTCAGCGTAACTACAAATAAATCATGGATTTTGGATTCGGCGGACTCTTTGTTTGCAGTTTTGTTAGATTTTTGTTCATTGTTTGCTTTCAGCCACGATTTCATAGGTGAATTCACTACCAGCTACCGAGAGCTAGCCCGAGGTCAGAGCCAGTTCAACGTGTATGAGGTGAGCTCCTCCCAAGCATCCCAGGTCATCACATTAGCTCCAGACTATTGCATTGCGAGTGCATGGATTGGCGAACAGCTAACACACAATTTAGCGCACAGCTAGTTTGCAGCTAGCACACAGTTTAGCGTATTGCCTGGCAGGGTTGCCAACTTTTCAAGATCACTTGGAGTGAGATTTTAACCTGGGGGGGGGGGGGGGGGGGGGGATATAAAATGGACACAAATTAAGTATTATATCGCGATCGATCGAAGACGGGCAAATGCGTGTGTTTCACGCTCAATGCGCGAGAGTTGGCAACCCTGCCTGGCCTCGCATGCCAAGTCATTTGGAAACTAGTTCACATGTAGCGCCCACCTTTGGTTTGCTGGTAAATGTATTAAAAGATATGACTTCTGATTTTCTTTTTCGTAGCTCCACCCTAGCTTTTTACCCATTATTGAAAAGAATGATCCCACATTCTTCAAGTACCGCTAAAATATTCCATGCATTAATACAGCATATTTCTGAACTGTTCCTGTGCTGTTTCGATGTTTTTTCTGCCAGGTAGAATATAGGTTTCATTAGTGTTCCCCACCCCGTGGTCCTAGAATTTGTTTTGCAATTCTAATTGCCAGAACCGATAGCAGTCAGAGGCATTAAAAAGCGCTGTGAATAAGGATTAGTACACAAGTGTCCCATGCAATGAGAATTATTCGAGTGCGGCTATGTCCCATGAGAATGATTCCTGATAGTGCCATCAGTCTATAGTATGTAGGCATTTTATATTAACCTTCAAACATGCAGACAGCACCTTCAGGATTTGAGTGCAATGAGGTCTGGTAGGCAATGCATTTATAGTGGTTGTCAGGCTGGAGCATACCGGAACACTAAACTCAGAAATGTATTCATCCTTTCCTGGTCATTTTTATATTTAACAGATTATGATATTTATTTTATATATTTTTTTCTTTCAACCAGTCTTTACCTTTGCTTTACACTGTATTTCCTTATTTGGCATATAAATAAAACATAAAAATCCCAACTCATCTGGTTGTGCAGATCACGGCCATGACAAGCGATTTATAAAAGCGTGACTAGAAGTTCAGATTTTCCCTTAGCACACCTGACCTTGATTTAAAAAAAATGAAAGAGCCCATCTGAGCTATTGATTGGCCAGGGTTCGGAGAGTTGCCCTGCATTAGTGGTCTTTCCCACACCCACTGCTAGCTGCCCCTCCCTGGCAGGTGGCCCATGCCTCCGCTTTGTCTGGTCATCAGCACTCCCTCAGTCTTTGTGTGCGCACAGACGGTGGGCCTCACCACATCCATCTTCCCAGCTCTGCTTTGTCAATAATATGGATGACCCCAGTGCCATATCTGACTCTCTGGCCTACCATCACAATGCATGTGGAGTCAAATGCGTGTGTGTGTGGTGGACGATGCCTTCCCAATTCCCTCCATTATGTTTTTCCTACATTTGAAATGAGGCAGAGATGGGAACAGCTGGAAGAAAAACTGGTCAAAGTGGGTGAGACGGAAGAAGGAAATTGGAGAATGGAGCAGAGATTATTCATTGTCTCTCTGTAATTCCTCTTGGTTCATCTGGGCTACTGAAGAATTCTATGTGACATCACATTTCCCTGAACATTGCGGAAGCATCTAGGTCTTACCTGCTAGCTACACCCTCCACAGATGGAGGTGGTGTCAAGATAAAATATTAATTGATTTCTTCTCCAAGACACCTTGCTGTGCACAAAGCGTGGCCAGTTATGCATTTACTGAGTCCAGATCTCAGGGAGTCCACAGAACCTCTATGCAAGTGAGCTTATTTGGAGCTGGTTCCTAAACTGTTTTCTCCTGGCTGGCTCGTAGGTGGTGAATCTGAAGAAGAAGATGAAGAAGAAGAAATACGTAAATTCTGGAACAGTGAGTCAAGCTATGGAATCTACTTACAACTCTATTCTGCTCCCACACACAAACAAATCCATGCAACAACACACACACGCCCACTCCCAAAAGTCTTTAATTATGATGGTGCCTTCTGCTCATTTATGTTGGGAGTGAAACAAAGGCATGTGACTTCTGTCTGTGAGAACACAGGCTTTCTGCATTCATTGGTATTTCCTTTCACACCCTTGCTAATTAAATGAGTAAAGCAACCTAAGGATTGGGTGCTTTTGATTTTCTTCCAGTGGATTTCTTGGAAAATATACAGTGTACATTGTTCATTGTGTTTAACAGATGGTGTAGGCTAAAGGCCATTCATAACCTCTGAGTGTGCATGTGGTGTGTGTTGTGTTGTGTGTGTGTGTGTGTGTGTGTGTGTGTGTGTGTGTGTGTGTGTGTGTGTGTGTGTGTGTTTGTGTTTGAGGGAGAAAGAGTAACATGTGGGTGGATGAAGGGTCTGAAAATGGATATGAAAGTGGAAATTTGTAGCTCAGCTAATATGACATGAGTGTACTACATAGACTGATGGTTCCAGCAAGGACGCCTCATTTTCTCTCCTGCAACATAAAAACTAAATCTGGCAGCATCCTCTAACTTTGCCTCCTCTTCTTGCTGCCATCAGTCATTGTCTTGTTCCTATTGCACAGAATGTAATATTGCAGGCAATTTTTGATATGGGAACATTATCTCTTATTCCATTTGTGAGAAAGTCACAATAAAACATTCCAAAAAAACATGCTGCCACAACCAATCAATTAAAATAATAATTGCACTCACAATTTAGACTCTGCAGTTTGCTAATTCACGAGATACCCACGTCCATTTAATTCTGCAGTCGCTTATCTGTGGTTATGGCAGCAAAACAAACATTTCAAACATCTGTAGTTATAATTAGTGCTTCTGAGCAAATAAATGGTAAATATTCACAGAAATGGCCCCTGAGCAATCCTATGGGGAATTCTCTTGGCATCGGGCTACAGGAAAGCCTTTGCAGTGAACCATTCTGTGGAACAGCAGGCATTTAAGTGTACTGTGAAGTATTGTGCAGCTTTCCTAGCTTTGTGCTAAATAGGAATGTTTACATAATTGTTTCTGTTTATCGTCATTGTTTACATTTTTGCAACTGTTACTGTTCATGTCCTCATACAGGTGACCCTGCTGTCATTCTCTGTGGAGTCAGAGTTCACATTCCTTGATTACATCAAAGGAGGGTGAGTAGAGATTATTTAAAAAGCATGCGGATGAGAATCTTTGCAGAGCACCTGAACCTGCAACATTGCCGTGTCCTGTTGTGTCCTGCCATGTTCCTGCTTACACGTCAACAGATGGGAGCAGCTGCTTATATTAACATTTCATAAATTGCGATTAAGACAGGATTATACAGGATAGCGGCACACCAATATTTAGTCCAGGACCTAATAAGCAGCTGGGTACCTGGCCTTATGTGTCCAAGTCATGGAACAGAATGTGACAGCAGGAGCCTTGTTTTATCGAAGCTGTACATCCCGGTGAAACCAGCGAGAGTGGTGATTGGCTAATTCTTTTAAGTGGCCTGACATTTTCCTGCGTGGATGGGGCGGGGCTCTCCTGTCATCCCGCCGAATGAATCAATTTGCCGTCGGCGCGTCTGAGGACGCTTGAGTGAACATTAGACGCCCCCTTTCCAAACTCGGATTGATTTCTGAGGAAAGCGTTTGGGCCTGGATGTTGTGTGACTGATATGTTTTGAAGTGGTCCTTTTTAAATACACTGCTTTTGAATGCTTGTGCTGAGAAAGAGATAGGTCACCTTCAGACACCCTGACAGCATGCCTGGAAAGAGAACTTTTGACAATTCTACGCAAGGTATAACAATCTTAACATGCAGCGCACCATTTGATTAATCACACATGATTTGAAAAGCAGGAAAAGGTGATTGCTTCCATGAGCAAGAATTGGAAAACATATTTACGGTTCTAGCTGATATTATAGTGTCCTTTTACAATAGCGTGCTGCAAGCAATAAACTTCACGTAGAATTCGGCTTATATCGGTGAAATTCTGTTTAGTCTCACGGTTGCTGTAGATAACAATCATGTCATGACTATGCAGTAGGCAGCGTAACATATTTAGTATGCAGTTCAGCAGGTGCATCTAACAAAAGGCAGCAGTATCTGATGCACATCGGTGAATGGCGTATAAATACCAGGCTAATGTATTAAGTGCATAATTGCGTTGCGAGGTGTCTGTTTTTAATGCAGGTAGGCCGAGCAGCATTTATCCTTGTCCTCCTATCATCTCTTGTCTCCTGCTCCATTTCCCATCTAAACCTGCAACTGTTTCTTTTTTCCCCGCACAAAGACAGCGATCGAGTCCTGTAGGTGTAGCAAAGAAAGCTGCTTGCAAAAGTGTCAATCCGTCACCCGTATTAACAGTTTTGTATTCCTGTCCTACAAAAAAACAAGCTCGGGCATGTAAAACATGATTTTTCCTCGATCTGTTTGACCTTAATGCCGAACGTCCTGCCATATGATGCATCTCCCTCTGAGGAGATGCAAATATCAGTGGTCTGCACCATTGAGCAGTCTGTTAGCCTTGCGTGTAATGTGAGGTGACACCTAGGCGAGCCCGTCGCTAGGGAGATGAAGGGAGGAGTCACACGGAGTTGGAGACATCACATGGCGAGAGAGACCCACCAGGAGAGCTCCCATCACAGGAGGAGTGTGTAAACAATAGAGCGCTTGGCTGTGAAGTCCTAGCAACATATGACACGCACCGTGGTACTGACGATACAAGCATGAGTGTACACTCACCTGTGTGTGTGAATGTGTGTGTGTGTGTGTTTGGGAAGGGTGGGGAGCATACACATTTGGTCATTCTTGGATTCTCTGCTTCCTGCACGATGATATTCGTTGTCTACATTGATTAGGCCCTTGCAGTAGCATTGGCCAAGGTGTGGAGAGCACGGAGTACATGGAGGACCCGGTGCTGCCCCAGAGCAGAGCGGGAGTGTGCATTTATTAGAGTGTGTGCGGCAAAGGAGGAGGCCAAGATGAGCCATGCCGACTCTGTGGTGGCCTAACAACGCCCTGCAGGACTGCTGATGGGAATCAAGCACGGCCTCGCTCGTGTGGCATCACAGAGTGGCGAAGTTGAACAGGAAACGGTAATGAGGAACGGGGCATCACCCTAGTGCATGAGCTCCTGTGGGGGGGGATTATGCAGTCACTGGTAGAAGGGTTCGCCCCCAACACCCCCCACCACCACCATCACCACCACCACCTTTCTCTCCGTTTCCCTTCGCACATACACACTCTCCATGCTGAGATGATCTCTCACGCTCTCTGTTTTCTGTGGTTGCACAGATGCACATGTCCGCCCACACACACACACACACACACACACACACACACACACACACACACACACACACACACACAAATATATATACATGAATTCCTGCAGGGATCTGAAATGAGCCTTCCTGCTGGCTGAGCAGCTATGTGGTCTGATTAAAAAGTGGTGGGGGGTGGTGGTGGGGAGGGGGGGGGGGTGCGGCAGTGGGGGGCTATGCTACGTCACCGGCAGCATTGCCACATGTGCACCAAACCCCTCAGTGATGTTTCTAGTAAAGGTTAAAGGACTCAGATTGCCCCTGTAGGAGTTGGACCCTAATGGGACCAGAACATGAAGAAGAAACAAAACATATGTACCATTAATGGAAGATTACAACCCTTAGCAATAGGCACTGGGCATGCCTTCAATCAAAGACCACTTTATTCACTGTTAGACTGTGTGTGTGTGTGTGTGTGTGTGTGTGTGTGTGTGTGTACACACCAGGAATTTAATAAAAATACGTGGCCCTTGGTCCAGAAGGACATAGCAGCCGTTGTGATGGTGCTATAGCACCTGAAACGCCCACTCCGTAGCTGAGGGTGCCTGCTTCTATGAGCCGTAATTGGACTGGATCTTTCACCTGCACACACACACGCACACTCACTCACTCACTCACTCACTCACACTCTCTCTCTCTCTCTCTCTCTCTCTCTGCATTCCACCTGATAAATGACGGCCCACTGCGGAGTGACACAAGCTTCCTCCTCCATCCCATCCATCACTGTTGGTCGCTGGGCCCACCGTCCTCAGACACCTCCACAGTGGAGAGCTCTGTAGTGCCCTGTGCTTGGTACAGAGTGCCCAGCGTTACTAACTCATTCCCTAGTGGATTTCCAGACCTTGGACAAGCCCCATGCTTGAAAAAATACTTCTGTTTATAGGTCCTCAGAGAACTGGTATTCTCTATATAAAATTCTAAGAGTATTAGGACCTTTTGAGCAATAGATGATGCTGTAGTGCATTCATGATATAGCCATCACAAGATCTTGAGTTCCAAACAACACATAGTTGCTTGGTTTATTATACAGTGTCCCTGTTTGTACAGTGTCACAATGGAACACTATTACCAGTCCAGTGCAGTCAGATGTGCTTCTCACAAATAGTTCTGTGTGTCATTAATAAGAAAGCAGTAGAACATAAGGGAGTGTTTTCCTGAATTACATCACGACTGTGATTTAGTCATAGATCATCACAGGACATTAATTATCCAAACCAAAGAAGAAACTTAGCATTAATCATTTTAATAGTGGTGGTTCCTTCTGCCAAAAAAGTAGAATTCTATTTGAATTATGTTAAAATTAAACAATAAGCAAACATGAAAGGAAAAAAAACACAAAATTAAGAATGAAAAGAGTTATTAGTGGTATTTGCTGTAGATTGTGAAGTTCTTCAGAGCTGCTCATTCCTCTGCATGCTCTTGGTCTTCTTAACCAATTTAACATGCTGTGTCAAAACTTTTGACAGGTAGTGTGTGTGTGTGTGTGTGTGTGTGTGTGTGTATATATATATACTCTATATTAAAATGGCTCATATGCGTGCTACCCAAGTAATGACTAAAAGTCAGTTTTTGAGATAGGGTTTCTTAATACAGAGGGTGCATTAGACCAGGGGTTCATCTCCTGTTTCCAAAATGCATCAATGACTGCTTGAGGAAGCTGTTCTACTTTGATACTTGAAGAAAAGAAACATGTTCAATAAAATGTACCCGTGTTCAACGGTTTGTTCAGTTAAACATTAAAATAGTACTGTAAGCCTACAAACTTTAAGAGGGCATATTCAGTCAAACATGAATTTGTAAGCCTACAATCTGTATATTAAAAGGGGTTGATAACATGTTTATTCAGCTAAACATGAGATTTGAAATGTAAGCCAACATTTAGTATTTTAACCTGTTTTCGGTGGCAGCGACTCTTCCCCTGGGCTGCATCAGTGCTTGACCCAGCGTCAGCAGCATTAGCAAACAGGTGCTTTACATTTAAATGGTACTTCAGACTGGTAGAACTCCTACAATAAACTAATTACTCTTTGCATAAGGTGCCAACAACTTTAGTCTCATCAATGTCTCCATTAGGAAGCTTCTTAAAATTAATTTTCCATGAAGCAAACCTGGCAGCTTCGTGGCTGCATCCATGTAAGCACAGGTATGATTTGTTGTGGGTGGTAATTCACAGGTTTGAAAACTCGTTGCCCCCTACTGTGCAATTTGGTTAGAAATACAACCGAGCTAAACTATCAAGGTGAATGTCATCAGTTTGCTTACCTATTCTGACCCAGTTCCCAACCCAACTTTAAGAATAGATTAACAGCGATATTTTTTGTATCACCCGATAAGAGTATCATATTATCGAATGACGTTAACGGCAATATATATATATATATATTAACGGCGGTCGTTAATTTGATACTCTTATCTAATCTATTCTTAAAGTTGGGTTGGGAACTCAAAATGGGTAAGCAAACTATGATGACTTTCAACTTGATAGTTTAGCTCGGCTGTTAATTACAAATCGTACATGTTTTTACATGGATGCAGCCACGAAGTCGCCAGGTTTGCTTCATGGAAAATTCATTTTAGGAACGTAAAATGTTACCGGAGCGGAGCTCGGAGAGGTCGTTTTCTGCATGGTCCTAGCATGGCGACTGCATTATTTCTGTGAAGACCACTTCTGGTCAGACTCCTCCAACAGTAGATGGTGTCCCTGGGTCCTGCTGGTTTATGTCAGTTGTGAGCTGATGACTCTGCTGGACATCTCCCCAAGCATGATGTGTTTTACATCTGCTGCAGTAGGTCTCCTTGGCCCACCGCTGCGTCTACACTTCTCAACGATGTCTGTTGCTTTGTGCTTCTTCAGAAGAGCTTGCACAGCATATCTTAATGCCCCAGTCTGCTTTCAAATCGTTGCCAGGGGGGGAAACCTTGCAGACCTGGTAGAACTACCTTGCCTTTTGTTGCTGTGCTCAGTCTTGTCATGATGTATGACCTTTCATGTGAAACCTCTACATGGTCCACGTCTTCCACAGCCTCACCTTCGTAGCAGACTTCCTCTGCTCCTCCTTTTCCTCTGCTCTTCCTTCCTGGCTGTTCCTAACCCAGCCTTAAGCCTCCAACACAGCTGTTTGTGTTTCAGCCAATGAGTGTGTTTCAACCTATATATGAAAATTATCATAATCACCTGCTTGGTATAATCAGTTAATCACACACTTGACTGTAATCCAACAAAATCCCTGACGTTGTGCAAGTGTACATATAAGAACTGATGTTGTTCTGAAGACAAAGGAAAGGGGCAGTCATGGCCTGGTGGTAGGGAACTGGTCTTGTGACCGGAGGGTCATGGGTTCGATTCCCAGACCTGAGGCCATGACTGGGGTGCCCTTGAGCACCCCATCACAATTGACAAAATAAAATAAACAAATTTGACAAAATAAAAATCACAATTGACAAAATATGGCACAAAAAAAAAGGACGGTCACACCAAATGTTGATTTGTTCTAGATTTCTCTATTGATCTTTCATTTTGCAGTTTATTAATTGACAAAATGAAACTATTAACACTATTTTTAACAGCATTTTTTTTAGCATTTTTTCCACACCTGAAGATGGCATGGTTTTGTTACACACTCTGAATAGGTATTTGTATAGTCAGGTATGGTAAAATCATTAACAGCTGTTGGAAGGTCATTCCACCCTCTCACATATGGGTCTGTAGTCATTTATCAGACAGGTCCGATATCTGCATGCCATCCAACCCATAATATTGAATTGTGGGAATGGTGTTTTAATACATGCATGAATACAGAAAGGGCTTTGCAAATCACATGACTTTTCATGAATTAATAAAGGAGATAATTACTATCCAGGTTACAAATGGGCAAGAGTCTTGGTATTAGCCAGGGATTTGAAAGGTTAATGCAATTTTCTCCCCTTTTCATTACAAATGTATTAGTTCTCTTTTTGCTTTTTGTTCCCAGCTCTTACCCTTTGAATCTCTAAGGGTCTCCTGTCCTGTATTTTTCTTCTTTAAGTTTCATCTTGCATGACTAATATGAAAGATTAACGCTGCACACATTCCATCATTTTAAAAACTGTTTTAAGATTCCTCCTTAAGTGCTTGATCACGATTTGCTTTGCATTATGACTCTGCTAAAAGAAATATTATGTATTTTGGAAAACGTGCAATTAATTTTTAATGTACACCTGTCCTGGGCTTCTTAGGTTATTGAATCAGCCATGAGAAGAGATGTTTCAGTGCAGCTCTGTGAAGATTTGACATATTGCAGTAGATACTGTGTTTTGTCCCAGGGTTTTCTGAAGCTCCTTTACTGCAGTAAACATATGGCTGAGACATAGTGTGGTTGAAGTTGCTTGTGAAACGTCTGATGTTTAAAGCTTCAGAATGGATGCGGCACGTTTAAGTTCTGCCTCAGCGTGCTCTCAAATTTCAGATCCGTAACACCAAGACTGCTGCTTTCAAAACACAATACAGTGTAGTTACAATCCACCATCTCACCATCCAGTTACTTTTTGTATTTGCTATATTTTGGCGGGGTGAGGGGTTGGGTGATATTTAAAGTAGCCTACAATCCACAATGCATTAGTGCGTCCATGTAGCCAGCATGACTGTCTTGAATCTGGTTCCAATGGGGGGGTAGTGGTCTACATTTAGCCTGCCATTTCAGCACCTCTAGACCTTAATAATACAATCTGAATTATATTAGCCCTCACATGTAGCGTGGGAAGCCATAAGTGGGTGTGGTTATAGGAAATGCAGGTTGGGGGGTGAGAGTAAAGTGAAAGTGGGATCACTGGTGGCAGGGACTGTCGACACAGCCCTTCCCAGTCTGCAGTGGTCTGTTGCTGACGCACAGTAAACCAGTAATGTGAGTTCAGTGGAATCACCGAGCCCATTCATCCCAATTAATCCGTGCAGCTGGAGCTGATGCTAACCGTTGCTTAGCAGACGTGTGTGTGTGTGTGTGTGTGTGTGTGTGTGTGTGTGTGTGTGTGTGTGTGTGTGTGTGTGTGTGCGTGTGCGTGTGCGTGTGCATGTGTATGTGCATCTGTCTGTGTATGTGGCACATGCGTAAGCATAGGTGTATATCTGTCTGGGCTCAGAATTGGTGGGTTCAGTTTTGCTGACACTTTTTTTTGTCTTGCATTGCTCCCCAGGACCCAGATCAATTTCACAGTGGCCATTGATTTCACCGCCTCTAACGGTAAGTGATTAATTGATTAAACAAAAAGTAGCCAATAAACTGAGAAAAGGTTGAGGACTTCCAAAACTCCTTAACTAGTTTTTAAAATATATATATATAAAGCGGAGCCTCTTAACACCATGATTCTTCCACTCAGCAGAGTTTGGTCTAATGGCTATGAATGGCTGGACCCCTGCTCAGCCAGGTTGAACAGAACACCAATCTGGGACTCTCAGTACGTCCTGGGGGCAGCCAGGTAGAGAATAGTCTGCAGAATGGCTGAATGACACCAGCTGCTAATGAATGTGGTCCCCTGTCGCATGGAAAGATTTACTTACTGCAATTAGGAATAATTACTGCACTTCTGAAAGCACTATTAAGAATTCAAACCTAATGTGGTCCAACCAAGAAGGTGTGTTAGTGAGCATGAAGATGTGAGGTAGGACGTGTGGCTGTGGTTCAGGGGGATTTGTTGAGCATGGTTGCCTGTGGTACTTCATTGCTATTTTGAGTTTATTTGTAGCAGTTCAACAAAACAATGCCGGCTGGCAGTTCGTGTGCCTTTGAACTGTTGGAACTCTCCACACTCAATAACACAGCGAGAAGCACGTCAATAGCCTCCCAGCAGGCCAGGATGCACTAAATGCACTTCTTACCTATTAAGTTGTAAACACAGACAACAGCATTGTTGTAGGTGTGATTAGTATTTGAATTTGAACCCTTATATAAGGTAAGGCAAGTTTGTTTACGTCACACTTTTCATACACAGTGGCAAATAGAGAATGATTGAATGATAAACAATTTATTTAAACAACAGAACAATAAATACAAATAAACTAATTCTAGAAGTGCTAAAAGAGTTCCAAGCGATGAAAAAATAATAAAAGAAAAAAGAACTAAAAGTACATTACAGTAGTGAAAATGAAATACTAAAGTGTAGTCCATCAGGAGCTGAAAGAACTGTGTTTAACTGAGCTGAAACCATTGTCAAAGAAGAACATTCTTAATACAGGTTTCACACTGCCGGGGCTCTTCTCAACTATTTCCATTATAAAACAGCATAATAGCTAAACGCTGCCTCTCCATAATTATTCTTGACCTTGGGCAGGACTAACTGATTAGTTCCTACTGATCTGAGAGTTCTGGTCAGATCATATCACTGTTGCATTTCAGACAGAGACCCTTGGACCTACACCATTAAGCAATTTATAGTCCAGTTGTAATACTTTAGAGCACATATGTCAAAATCAAGGCCCGCGGGCCAGATCCGGCCCGCGAATTGATTATCTATGGCCCCCTGGATTATATTTAATTACTATTAGAACCGGCCCGCAGGCCACAGCCGCCCGCTGGTGTTTTGCACGCACAAACACTACATTCCCCACAATGCAACGGTAGCCCGCGAAGTCACTGCAGCGCACACAAGCGGCGAGGGTCCGCTCGGCGAAAATGACGTAATCGCAGTGGCTCTGGCGGTGGGCGAGGGAGTCGCGCGCTGTGATTCGCGAGGTCGTGCACCTCTCGAATTTTGTAACTTTGCGCGCACCAGCACGTTAAACTTAATTAAGTTAAATATTTATACATTTATTTGAAATGATTCGAAATAATTCGCTTTTTATTCACATTATTTAATAGTTTAAATAATAGTTTATTTTCAAAACGCCCAATCTTAACGTCTTCACATTCTCTCATGTTTCGTCCTGGAAGAGGCTCGTATTTGTTAACTGTTCAGTCAGATAGATATATGTTGTGAAACGAAGTAGTTACAATTTCAAGCATTTTCAAGTACTTTAGCATAAATTCCAGCACTTTTAATACCTTTATTACTTTATTCATTTAATGTACCGTACAGAACATGTTTTCTTTGAAGGAAGTTTGTTTTTATCTGTTTGCTTGTTGAAAAATGTTTTCACTTGAAATTACTGACAGATCCATAAGAAAATATTGCTTTATTCATTTAAGCATTAAATAATATACACTGTGTTGGGTCTTGGTTCAATAGGCTATGTGCAATCATTTCAGTATGTTTTAATAAACATTGAACCAGTCCGGCCCTTGGCTTGTAGCAAATTTGGTTTTTTGGCCCTTGGTGCATTTGACTTTGACATACCTGCTTTAGAGTGATTGATTCTTCAACAACAAACTAAAGATTATCTTTTAGTGAGTCTAGTTAGGAGATCATTACACGAATCAATCGTGTTAAAAATAAAAATATGGATGAGCTTGTCTAGGTCTGGTTTAATTGATATCATTGTTATCGATGTGATACAATGCTGATTTAGATATGATATCTAAAAGTGAGATCAGCCCCAATACTAACTGTGTATGTAGTCTTGGGGACCTGTAGGTAGTTCACATGTTTACTTTTCAGCTCTCCAACATACCTTAGCCTGGTAATCAAGAGCTGACCAAGTGATTTGTTGTATGTGGAGCTAGAACTAAAGACCTGGAGGAGCCGTAAGTCCCCACGGACTGACCGTCAACCTCTGCTTAAGTGAAGCATTGGTTGCATCCAACCAGATGTGTCAGGGCATGGAAAAAGCCTTTCACCAAGACCCGTGTCATTCTTCCACTGTAGTATAACACTAATGCTGATCTCTAGGTAATCCATCCCAATCCACATCCCTCCACTACATGAACCCGTACCAGATGAACGCCTATGCCATGGCGTTGAAGGCCGTGGGGGAGATCATCCAGGACTACGACAGTGATAAGATGTTCCCGGCACTGGGCTTTGGGGCCAAGCTACCACCTGATGGACGCGTGTCCCATGAATTTCCCCTGGTGAGTTGGTGGGCCACCATGTCCACATGTCCTTTCTTCTGAAGCCAAGACGGATTCCTCTGTGACCAGTCCATTACTTTGTTTCCATTTTACCAACATAAACAACCCCAATCCTTGTTCTTCTATGTTGGATATTCAAAAACTATGTCTGTCCTAACAATGTGTGTGAGCGAAATATGCTGTATTTTCCCCTG